>NW_027468664.1:28799462-28829462 GCF_046254945.1 Alosa pseudoharengus | reverse complement strand
AAAGGTAGAACAATATCAACTTTTGAGGTGATGAGCAAATTACCGGCACTGTGTATACCACAGAGTCAGGTGGCCTGTCTTTCTAGTTTTACCTATCTTGGTCTGTTATGCTGGCCCTCTGTATATTTATCTCCTGCTATAAAAACATTGGAACGAAATAATTAAAAAGGAAAGGAGCACATCATTTCTTTAAAACGAGCAGACATTTTAGTCAAACTCTGGGTTCCGTACAAGATGTGTTTTTTTCTCCTTTTCTTATTTTGAGGGTGAGGGGACGAAAGGAATTTCACTTCTATAACTAGAACTGAACTAGGTGCCTCCTTCATCACCCTAGTGAAAAGCTCACCAAAGTCATTCTATTGGGGATTTGTTGTTTCTTTGGTAAGGCATTCTGACTACTGGTAGCACATGTTGTGCCCTGAAGAAGAACCTTTATGGATCCCAGGTACAACACGTGGTGCATTTGTGATTTGTGATTTTGTGTAATTTTAGATAGGCTTGGTTGTTGACTGGCGTCTGTGGCAGCACATGTTGTACAGTGAAGGACGGCTTCGTCTGTGCCTGCCACTGGCCAAATGTGCGATATCAGTGAATCTCATGTCATCCCAGCTGAAACATGACGTAGCATAATTTGGAAGGTAGGGTTTTTTAAGTACGCACAAGAGAGAGAGACACACACACACACACACAGAGAAATAGCCAGCTCCACGACATGTCATTGTTTGCATTTCCTATTTGGTATAAGAACATTATAAGGAAATCATAAAGGCAACAAGGACAAGGAGGTGGCAGAGTTATGCTGTTCTGGTCTGGTTATGGGTTGGTTAGAATGCTATCAGCCTGCCCTGCACTCACTAGATAGATAGATAGATAGATAGATAGATACTTTATTGATCCCCAGATTCAAAAGAAAGAAAGAAATTCAAGAGCCTACAGTTTACAGCTGGCCAAACAGTGCTGGCCTATGCTTACTTTGCCTTTGTAGAATCAAATTGGTGAGTCTTCAATGATTCGTTCTCCTGAAGCTAAGCATGACATGAAACATATGATATGCATATTTGCTAATTAACTAATCCACTCTGTTGGGTGGCTAGCCTATAGCTTGTTTTAAACAGAAATGTCAAGATAGCAACAGGTCATTACATCCTTTGTCAAAGCAATGACGACCGCTTATGATAACTTAATGTATGCTTATTGTCAACATTATGCAATCAATGTGGCACAAATGAGGCTAGAGTCGGTGGATTAATCTATCAAAAGTGAGCAGCAAGAACAGGCAAAATGGAAATTATGAGAACCGTTTAGACTTAACGTTTTCAACTGCTTGCAACACCCCTGAGATAGACTCTGTTCCCTCTTTAGATTCTAAATAGGGACAGCATATAGCATATGCCATGTGGGATAGAATATTTCAAACCACCTATTCCAAACAATTTACGCAGATAGTTTAATTGTTGTAAAGTGCCTTTAGGTACCAAATAATTAAAGGGGGGTGTTCATAGTTAGAGGTTACAACCATATCCTTACCCTGCAAACGTCTTGTTCTGTCATTAACAAATTACTACAAAGACATTTTACTGATAAGTTAATTAGCTTAAGTATGAGGGATATAGTGCCTTGGGGCAGGATATGTAAAGAGGAGCCAAAAACTCCAATTGATGTTTACTTAGGTCCTCTGTGTGTGTGTGTGTGTGTGTGTGTTTGTGTGTATGTTTTTAAAGTCCTTTTGATTTAAAGATGCTCTCTGACGAATGCTTCCAAAAAGGATTGCAGTGTGGAGACAATATATTCAGTTGATTAAAATGAACACAATTGACAGCTTTCTCTTCTTGTTAGTCAGAGACGGCATCTTATGATCTCAGAGTTCATGGCTTTTTATGGGGCTTTGCCCTGCCAGTTTAAATGGTGAATTTATACAAACACAAATTAAAAGCAGCACAGAACCACTCATCTTTTCCATTCTCACACATTGGCTTGTGTTCCCTCACTGACAGACCAGACAAATTAATGAAAGATGATGATGGTTGTGTTGGTGGTGATGAAGAGTGCAAATAAGATAAAGATTATGATGAAGAAGAGGAGGAAAGGGAAGACAACATGTTAGCTTTTGTTCTGTCTGAAAAAAATGGATGATGATGAAGATGATAATTTGACCTTATTGTTAACTTTTTTCTCCTTGGACACCTAATAAGAGCCACCCTTACATACATTACTAGGATTACCTATGGGATTGTGTCCAATGACCTCTTTAGTTCTGTTCATTTACCAGAATTTACAGTGAACTAACTGCAAGGGCAGTCCCCCTTGGAGCAACTTGAGGTTAAATGACTTGCTTAGGGTGACAATGGAATTGAACTCGCAACCTTGCAGTGTCTTTCTATTTGGAAGCTCAGATACATAACCACAAAACCACCACCATCCCACGATGATGATGAAGAAGTGTACAAAGATGATTAAGGGAAAGATGAAGAAGAAATTTTGTGTGTTTTTTTAGATTTGTTTCTTTGTTTGTTTTTTGTTTACTTTTAAAGCATTGCTGCTGTGTGTTTGCCTTGTTAAAACATGAATCAATAAAAACATATTAACAAAAAAATAAGAAAGAAAGAAAGAGTGAAAATGGAGAAGAAGTAGAAGATGAGGATGATGACGAGGAAGGTGAAAGGCAATTACAGCAGCAGCTGCTCAATAAACTCCGTTTCTCTGTGGAGCTAAGTAATAATGGCCCAGGTGAGTTAGCAACCAGGGAACCCATGTCCACTCTGATCAAGATAACTGATATCTAGAGAGAGAGAGAAAAGAGAGAGAGAGAGAGAGAGAGAGAGAGAGAGAGAGAGAGAGAGAGAGAGGAGGGGGGGGGGCCCGATGCAAGGCTGGCCGTTAGCGGGGAACACTCTAATCATCTCGCCCCTCAGATGAAGAAGTCTGATGTGGGGATCGTCCTCTTTCATGTGTGTGGCAAGTGAACCCTCTTATCAGATGGCGGCCGAGAGTGACAGCTTCGGAAAAAGTGACGAAGATGACTGTGATGCAGAAGCTGCTGCCTATATTAGCATATCTTAGCCTGCATGATAGAAATAACAGCATCTGAATCACAGCTTGGGATCACAGCATCACCAATTAATGTGTCATCGTATGTTTGGTTCAGTAGATGGGGTGGGGGGTGGTCTAGAGAAAGGCCACAGAAAGGGGCATCTTATTTATTTGGGCAGTTGCAGGAGTGAGGTGGTTGTCAAGGTTACCCCTGGTGGGATTTCCTTCCCCCTCTTCCTCCCTCACTCTCTCTCTCTCTGTCTCTCTCTCTCTCTCTCTCTATCTCTCTCTCTTCCTCTCTCTCACCACCAAACAACTTTGAGATCAAACTTGAATCCCACGCAGACCATTCTGGCTGGGCAGCGGCGTGCTCTGCTTCCAAAGAGCCTCACTCTCACTGAACACTGATGCTGTGTAAGCCGAGGCAATGGCTGAGTTTTGGGCATCAGGATCTACTTTTGTGAAAGAAGAGTACTGTTTCTGTAGTAGGGCTGCAACAATTATACAATTAATCAAATAGTCAACTATTAAATGATTTGTAATTGTATAATTTAATCCGTTTGTGTCATTTTTTATTTTTTGGAAAATACTTCAGCTTCAGCTTGAACCTATCTTGCTGTGAACGTTGTTGATATGATATGAACGATATGAACGTTGGCAGTCCTGATAGAACCTATGTTGTGAGAAATAAAGGCTACTCATACACTGGACTTGAGCTCGCACCATCATAGGTGTGTAAACTATGTTAGCAAGTAGTCTAAAAATCTATGGTTGCTAGTGTCTGTTTCCAACACATCTGTTAACGATGTGGTAAAGAAGTATGTTCTTTTGTTTACCACTCGCTCTGAGCTATCTTAGCCAGGTGAGTCATTAGTGCTCATTATTGGGATACTCCCCTGGCTTTGTAAGAAGGAAACAAGCACAATCCCAGCCCAATTCAGGAGGAGTTTCAGGAGCACGGAAGGGAGCGGTGTGATTTGATTGGCTGCCAAGCTCCAATATCAACAACCTTTCATAGACTGCATTTGGAACGATGCAGAGAAGGGGGAAAGATAGATAGGGAAGAGATAAGAAGAGTTGAGTTTATGGCTACACCAGGCATGTAACAGAAGTGCTCTGTTTGGGGAGTGTAAAAAGAGGTCTAGAAGACTGGTTTAATTTTTTCAAATATATGCGCCGCTATCACGTCTGTTGTAGTCAGTTGTATTGATTATAGTGGAAGCTAATTGTTGCAGCATGTGCTCCGCAAACAGAATACCTGCCTGGTGTAGCCTGCCTGTAAAGCGATAAGTTTTATCCAGCAAAACCCTGAACTCACTGACTTGTACACACACACATCACAGGAACATGGGATGAGGGATTGCCCTTGACACTATAAAATCGCTTAAATATTTCAAAAGCAGCTCTCCCACACAAAGCCACCAACTGAAGAACCATTAAGGTAAGTGCTTCTTCCGGTTATACTTTAGTGTGTGAATTCTCTGACATTTGTGATACGTGATACGATTTGACTTTAAATGTCAGAAGCCTCAACTGATGTACAACATGTAGCTGGGTATCTCATATTATAAAATATACAAACGAATGGAATTGGAACCAATTTTTATATATTTTTATATATTGTAACGTCGGCGCAAAAGACAGTGTTAGCGTTCTCCCGCGCAGGGCATCCTGGGATACGAGAGCGAACATTTGGGGGGTTTATGTCTGTATTTCTCCTTAGTTTTGAGTGTAATGTTAGCGTCTTTATTGTAACATGTTTCCCTTTTAGTTCTCCCTCGTGTGTGATCCTTGATGTGTGGGGGGCTGCGTCCTCCCCTGTATGTGTAATGTGTGTGTCTGCTTGACCTGCCCTGTGTGTATTGTGTTCTGGGTCTGTGTCCCTGTTCTCGTTCTCAGCTAATAAACCTTTTGATTGGACAACTGTGTGTGTTGCTATCAAATCGTTACATTGGTGTCAGAAGCAACTTTTGAACATGGCCTCCGCTCAGCGAGAGAAGCTGTGAGCGGGAGACCTCACCGCTGGGTGGAGGCCCACGCAAGAGGATCCAGAGAGAGCCCTTGTAAGGGTTGCTAAGGAGCTTGAGGCCTCTATCGTTACAGCCGCCGGAGGAGAGGAGCTGTCACCTGGACCTGCCTGCTGCCATGGGAGGAGATCTATCTGGCCGGAAGAAGCGGTCGCGGAGAAGACGACGCTGGCCTGGGCGCTGACTCCACGGCGAGCCGCGACGCGTGAGCAGAGCCGAGGGAGTGCGGCGAGAAAGAGGTTCCTAGACGATGGACGATTGGCAGAGCCGCTGAGGGCAGCGAACTCACGACAGTGGGGCAGCTTCGACGGAAAGGCCCTCTGAACTTTAAAAACGTTTGGGTGCGTGTGAGAGGCACCGTGCTGTGTGGTCGTCCGTTCTAGTTGGCCTGTTGGCCGGCGCCTTTTGAAAAAAGTTAGTGGTGTGGAGTTCGATAGCACGGCCATCTTGGGGGTCGTGCCTTCGCTGAGACCGCGAAGGAGTGGAACGGGCCGGGAGCAGAGCAGGACGGCTCTGCGAGAAGGCAACACGAGGAGGGACGCCAAAGACGGTAGCTGCAGCGGGAGAGCTCAGCGCGGTCCGGTTGCTGCGGAGTCGGTGCCTGTCTGTCCTGGTCGGTGACACGACGGAGCGAAGTGGCGTTGGTGCAGCTTCATCTGACCCCCCTCGAACCCCGGTGCTTGGTACAGTGTCGACGGTTGGAAAGGCCACCTAGGGCCCTGCCAGGAGAGGAGGAGTGCCGCGGTGACACGCCGCGGAAAGTGCAGCCTGAGGGCGGCTGCTGAGAGGGAGCTGGTGACGAGCGGGGACGGCCACGTGGCTGCTAGCACGTCCGTACTGGATTGCTAGCAGCGTGGCGCCCCGTTGAGTGAGCTCCTGCTAGAGTTCTCAACGGGTCGGGATGGCCCGACAAACCCGACGGGACCCGCAGGTTCGGGCTGGGTTCGGGTCGAAAATATAAGCAAATGACTCGGGTCGGGTCGGACCTCGGGCTTAATCTTTTCTGCTCAGTGAAAAAAAAAGCTGCTGTTCACCGTAAAGAAAGTCTGCTGTTGCGTGCAACGTGCATCATGAGGGGCAGGGGCAGACCTGCCGCTGTGTGCACGCCTTTAGCCTGGAGAAGAAGATGGAGTTGGTGAAAAGTAGGCTAAACTTGCCACTGCTGAATTCACCGTCGCTACTACAGGAGTGGGAAAATCAGAGGTCTGGAAAGTGTTTGGAGTGGTGCTGGATTCTGATGGAAATTCTACAGGTTATGTGCAATGCTCAAAATGCAAGGTGCTGATGAAATATGTGACCCTGCAAGGCGAAACCAGTCGCTTTGGTAAAATTTTCAAAATTAAGTTATTGTGCTCATATGAACGGCCATAAACTAAGCTTGTATATGTATATCGAGGGTATTGCAACAGTAGGCTATCGCTAAGACTACCGCATCCAAAGTTGGTTCTTCCGTCACGATACGCCAGAAGAGGAGAAAATCACTGTTTTAAGTAGGCTAAATTGTCACGCTATGTGTTGAATCTTCACCTAAATAAAGTCAGGGTTTAACAGTCGAAACGTAGCCTATGTTTTACGTCGGGGCCGGGTTCGGGCAGATAATTCATGTTGATGTGTCGGGTAACATCGGGTCCGGGCTTTAAAAGCCACGGGCCGGGTCGGGTCGGGTTGTAATTTTCAGGCCCATTGAGAACTCTAGCTCCTGCGGCGTGTGCACCCCACGTGAGTTGGCGGTACTGTCGCACTGGACTGAGTGGCGGGCGACGCACGCCGACGTTAGCATGTGGCTACCTCGTGGTCATTGCCGAGGACGGCAATGGCTTGTTGGGGGAGCTATGTAACGTCGCCGCAAAAGACAGCGTTAGCGTTCTCCCGCGCAGGGCATCCTGGGATACGAGAGCGAACATTTGGGGGGTTTATGTCTGTATTTCTCCTTAGTTTTGAGTGTAATGTTAGCGTCTTTATTGTAACATGTTTCCCTTTTAGTTCTCCCTCGTGTGTGATCCTTTTTGTGTGGTGGGCTGCGTCCTCCCCTGTGTAGTGTGTGTGTCTGCTTGACCTGCCCCGTGTGTATTGTGTTCTGGGTCTGTGTCCCTGTTCTCGTTCTCAGCTAATAAACCTTTTGATTGGACAACTGTGTGTGTCGCTATCAAATCGTTACAATATCTTTAATGATCACATGAACAGAATGAAGTATAAAATATATATATATATATATATATATATATATATATATATATATATAGGTAATTTAATCACAGAATCATGAATTGCAGTATTTTCTAGTTATTAAAAATAGTAGTCAATATACTGCAATGTCCAATTTGTATTGCAATTTTGCAAAATATCTACATGGGGGGGGTATACAAGGGAATGCATTTGTTTGCATTTCTTCAATTTGCATAATGTGGCTAATACACAGAAAATGGCTGTATTGAAAAAGATTAATGATTATGAATGCACAAGATTATTGTACCTGTACACAAATACCCAAGCCGTTTTGTTTTTGACCATCACTCTTCCTACCTTGCGGCTATAGGACATGCTGAGAGAGCAGAGCTGGTCCTGATCGTCAGAGAGTAATTACTGTAGTTACATTCACTTACACTAAAGGCCAATATGCCTGGAGGGAGTGTCTGGCCGCTTAGATTTAACAAATGCAAATACACTCTCACACAGATCCACAGGAGTAAGTAGGCTCTCTCTCTCTCACACACACACACACACACACACACACATATATGCATGGACACACACACACACACACACACACACACACACACACACACACTTTTTGACACTGTGTGTGTGTATATGAGCTCACACTTTAAGCAAGCTCACACTCACACACACACTTGCGTTCTTTTGGCCTGCTTTCTCATTAGCACAGAAAGTTCCCTGATAAGCCACTGCTTTGCCTACAAATCACTTCCAATAATTAACTCAGCTACTTCTCATCAGAGGGCAGCGTTTACTGGTGTTTCCTACACTTCCTGTGAGGCGAACTCTGCTCTCGATCCAGAGGGAAAGGCACACACACTAACAAAAGCAACAGACAAAGAGAAACATAAGTTAGCAGTGTTGGGAGTAATGCGTTACAAAGTAACGTGTTACTGTAATTCCACTACTTTTAGTGGTAACGAGCATGTAACGAAGTATTTTTGTAAATCCAGTAACGCAATTACAATTACTGAAATTTCAAAGAGTTCGTTACTTGCGTTACTCTGTTGATCTTGAATGAACGACTGCAGACAAGATGCACATTTGCTGCTTCGACCTTAGCTGTGTTTCCAGCGATTGTGTTTCATGTTTAGATTGCAGATGCATTCTTTACAGCCTCCTCACATTCCTCCTTATTTCGGATTTATGCTAAAACACACAAGAGTGCATTACGCTACAATTCAAATGGGCATTTTAAAAGCCTTTTCCCTTTCGTTTCCATCTCGTAAGCTCCACTACAGTAAAAGCGCATTGTTGTTTATCTCCGCTCTTTTTCGCCTATTGCGCAAAAGCCTCGTTATATCAATTTCTCATTCTTACAACATAGCCACGCCATGGCACAAACAAGCACACGTTTAACTCGAGAGGAAAATGCAGATTTCACTTACCAGATAAAGAAACCTCCAAATAGCCTACCGTACGTAACAGCGACTTGAGTTATTTGCACAGTAGGCTATGTTTACATCGGAATTGACGTCCATGGTGTTATGGATTCATTTGTCTGCGACGGAACATGCAACTTCTCTCCGGAACACCTTATCAGATGAAGAGTAACCTTCTGCATAGTGCGCGACAATCCCAAACTCTCGGATGCATTAGAACTTTTTTCAGTAGGTCAGCACTTGTGCAGCGCAGGCTTTTCCCAAAATGGTGGTGCTTAAAATGCTATATAATACAACTGTGTTCAAAGCAGGATGAGGATAACCTAAGGTTATGTGTGTGTGAGCAGACAATAACTGCTTTGAAAATAGGCCATTTAACATTGTTTCACATTACATCCCATTGAACGAATTCCATGTAGCCTACAGAAGGATTGCAATAATAATGATAATAATAACTTATTACTATATTGCAGAATTCAGTGTCAGTGCACCACCATGCATACTAGTAGAAGGCAAGCAGTAGGCAGTGTACTGTACATATCTATCAAACCACCTAGATGGTGAGGGTGGTGCAAAACAAGGTCAGGGAGGCCATGCATTGTAGAATGTTTTGTGGTCTGAAAAAGTTTGATAACTCATGCACAAGGCTATTGATTTGAAGGGCCGTTGAAACTACAATAAATAGGTCCAAAAATTAGGTTTATTGTGTGTGTGACTGTTCAGTAGGCCCTACTGTTCATATTGACATTTTAAAAGCAGACTTAAAAGTAACTTAAAAGTTACTTTCTCTAGTAACTAATTACTTTTGATATACAGTAATTGGTAACATAATTGAATTACTTTTGAAAGAAGTAACTAGTAACTGTAACTAATTACAAATTTTCAGTAACTTGCCCAACACTGTAAGTTAGTAAGTGTGCACTTTTGCTTACAAAGGATATAGTGCGCACACACACGCACACACACAGACACACACAAATAATTTTGGATGTTCATAAGCACCGTTGAGCATATCCTTTCTCTCTCTCAATCACATACACACACACACGTGCGCGCACACACACACACACACACACACACGTGTGCACACACACACACACACAGACATACACAGGGTGAACTGGCACATGGGGCCCTATTAAAAATGTAAGGACACCAAACCAAACTTTCAGAGGCCTCGAGGGAGGTGTGAGGCCCACCTGTAACGACTTTAACGAGACAAATTTAACAAGACAGGATGCGGTGTCTTCTCTCCTGGCTGGAGCACCAGCTGACTCCCCCTATAATGAAATACATCACAGTGTTGGGCCGCAGCACACACGGACAAACACGCCAGAATTAATTCAATTTGGGACGGCTACAAGAAAGGTCATAGTCGTTAAATGGCTAAAACTGGCTCCAGGAGGATAGGCAGGCGTCCCACACACACTCCCTTTCTGACACAAACGATGTAATTTTATGAGGCACATGCCTTATTCTAGCCAACCTGTCAGAACATCTGTAGGAGCAAATGTGATACTGTGTGTGTGTGTGTGTGTATAACTACACGTGAAGGACCGAGGCGACCATCCCACATTTAGGGAGGTGCGCCACTGGATTAGGTGGTGTTGAGGGAAGGCAGGAGACAGCAGTTCCATACAAAAATATAATTAATTCATAAAATGAATGACCGCTGTCAATGGCAACAATTTTTTTAAGGTCCTGATTCATGTCTTTCATGTCATTCCGCGAGCTGCCCATTCACTTATCTCACTTATCGCAATGGAACTTCATTGAGAATGAAAGTTAGCAAGTAATACTGTACTTTGCAGTGCAACATCTGAAACTTTGAAGTTCTATTTCTGTACCGAACTATTTGTTTCTCACCAGAAGCCATGTAACTGTAACAAATTCATTTTAAAAGAGATATTGTGTTAAGTTTATTTTCTCATTTTGACAAGTATGTTATAATGAATAGGATAATGTAATGTAACTGCAGGTCTTCATTAAAGCACTCAAGCTTTTGAACAATCTAACCATTTGGAACTAACTGGTTTACTAATTTTAGTGGATATGAGTTACATTTTACAAAGGAGCAAAGGAGACCTTAGGTAGCAATTAATAACAGAGCTGCCACATACACATGTGCATGTATCTATACAGAATACATTTATTTATTTAGCAGACATTTTTAATCCAAAGTGACTTACATATGTCCATTACATTACAAGGGATCACAAGTGCCTTGCACAAGGGCACAATGGTGGAAGCAGGGAATTGAACTCACAACTTTTGAGACTACTATGCTAACCCAGCTCCTTGACCACTACGCTACCACCTTATCTGCCTAGGCAACACAGAGAACATGTATTTTATTACAATAGGGTATGTGTTGCTGTTTCCAGTTAATTTCTCAGGGTTTTGCAATTCCTTACATACATGTATAGTGCATTTAACATACCCATAAATAGCACATGAACATGCCGAGATCACCAGATGATTGAGAAGCGTTTTCAGTGAATTTCACACTACAAGAGACAGCCTCGTTTCCTCATAATGTCAGCCTTCCATCATAATGATTAAGCGTGTTGTTGAGCAATCCATCCAGAAGAAATAGTCAAGTTAGGTGATTGAATATATCACACTGCAAAAAATGACTTTTCTTTTTCAAAGGCGAGTTCCTGGAAGAAGAAGAAAAAAACACTTCATCATGGTCCTCCCCCTGGGATTCTACTTCAAACAGGGAGGTTTGTGAGTGTCTGTGTGTGTGTGTGTGTGTGTGTGTGTGGGGGGGGGGGGGGGGGGGGGTATGGGGGGTAGTTGTTGGATGTCAACAAACAGTCTCGGCGTAAAATACAGCTTTCGAGGTTAGATGGGAACAGAACCAGAATATTAAGGAGTTCTGAGTATTATTTTGTCCAGATGACTTAGGGCTACTGATCAGGGCATACACGGGTAGATGTTTGTTTTAGATGCTTTTGAGAACAATCTCCTCCATTTTCCAGTTCCCTTAGAGGCACTTAAATGCATCCTATGCATTTCTTTGCCTTATTATGCCAGCTTTGAAGTAATTTTGATGGTAAACTAACTTGTAACGGGAAGTATAGTGTGCTTTCCCAGCCGAATCCTTCCAATTTTACGGAGAACCAGCCTTGCAACTTATCCTTCCCCCGACCTGGAGAATGATGAATTGCTTTACGGCAATCGTGCAATAGCCTATTTTTTCTATGAAATTGTATAACATTACCTTGTCAGTCGACGTGGCTCTTTGGAGATTATTTTTGCCTGTTTGTAAACAAATCCACATATAACATGCCCAGGAAAGGTGCAAGTCATGAGTGATATTTACAACAGTTCTGTAAAATGCAAATACTCCACAACAGTAGGGGGAGCCCTGTAGCAAAAAACAAACAAACAAAAACAATAGTAGCATGCTACTATAGTGCACGGAACTACATCATGGAGTTATGCCTCTCCTTTAAAAATAAACAAACAAAAACATAGCATTACTGATAAATACACGTGCAGGTTGATTTGTCTGTTTGTCACCTGAGTTGTTCTTGATTTTCTTTTTGCCGTTCTGAAACTCGAGTAAATACAGCAACATGAGTGCAACTTCCTGTTTTCCCATCAATCAGATTTGTTTGTCGTACCTCACTTTTGAAAGTAGCTTCGGATAAACAGTGCCAGGAGCAACAAACAAATAACTTAATAGCAAATAAATGCAAATATAAAATCTCCTGCTCCTGGAGTGAATAAAAAATGTGGTGCTGTTATCTCAACCCTTGGCATTATCAAAAGCCCCTATGCAGAAGTCTCAGGTTGTTTTCCAGGCATTACTGACCTTTCAGTGTTCTACAGTTATTCATTAGCACACTTCCGAGCAGATCACAATACACAATAGTACACTAGTATTTTTTTTCTATTTCTAAAATGTCATTTTATATACAAGAGGAAAATATAATTAATTTCTTCTAATGTGATTTTAAAGAGGAAGATAACATTGGAGTGTCCAAGAAATCAGCACATTTTAACAAGTTAATCATTTGGATAATTGATCTAAAATGGAAAACACCTCCCAGTTTTCCGGTTTCTATTTGAATGGCATCTCTTTATCTACTCATTAGCTTTGTCTTACTTATGTACGCATGCACTTCTTTCTGTATTATTCCAGAACAGCACGCTGTGATGTCATTATAGCGTCTCTCCAGTCTGGGGGGTTTCTAAGCAACCATTCCACCTGCACGTCTACTTCCATCAGCCTCAGTAGTGTCTCTGCAGAACACAGCATACACAACCAGAAACACACACACACACACACACACACACACACACACACACACACACACATACACACTACCAGAACACACCCACACTTCAGCATTTCTAGAAACACGCACACCTATAAACACACAAACACACACATACTCACACTCACATGCACACACACACACAACCAGAACACACACACACTACCGGAAAACACACAGACACTCAAAAACACACACAGAATACACAGACGCTTACACACACAAATATCCCAACACACACACTCACACACACACACACACACACACACACACACACGGAAGTCTTGGAGGGTGTTGTTTTCAAGGAAAACGACTAAAAATAAAATATGTTGTCATAGATTTGATTTGCATTGCATGGTATTGTGTAATGTTATGCTATTAAAAATATGTTGTTTATGTTATTGTTATAGATGGTGTAGAAGACTGAGTACAGTGAGTGCTTCAGCATACACTGAAACACTAAGTGGCAGAGTGGATGCAGCTCGATTGGAATCTTCTCTGTTCCTATACGGGGGAAACATTTGATTTATAGCCGTATTGCTGCCTTTGTACGCAGGGAAGAAAATTGCCTGCTAAAAGTGAGTGGATGCCTTCGACACGCGTCTGAAACTGAAGGTCGATTTCACCAGGTCAATACTCTCAAACCCTCTCTCAAAAGTGCATTGTTAAACTCAGCAAACACCAAAGTACTAGAACCTTCTGGGTTTCTGCTAGATTTACATGCTGTCTGCATTAAATGGTTCTACGCCAGAAGGAGTGGCTCTGGAGTCTCCCAAATGAAAAAGAAATAGGAATCTTAAAGTATTTTGGGAGAAAATATTGTAGTAATTTTATAGGAATAGTACAGATATAGGAATCTAGAAGTACTATAAGACTGTACTAACAGGAACACTACAAGATATTATTGAGGCTTTACAGAACATCATAGAAGTGCTATACACTATAGAACTACTATAGAACTACAGTACCATAGAAATGTACTATAGAAATCTAGTTCTTTTTCGTAAGAGCTCTAATCGTCTGTCTGACCCGATTTCTATGAGAAGGAGCATCTCTCTCTCTCTCTCCCTCTCTATTTGTGGTCTGATTGTGTCTCATTCCTCCTGTTCTGCGTTCGGTCACTATTGATCCTTGTCCTTCTCGGCACCCGTCTCTCTTTGTCCACAGTAATGACTGCGGTTGTACCACTTCCATGGCCTGCGAGACCCCTGCTGCATCCTGAATCGATCCACTGGAGCAAATTCATCTCCAGCCTCTTGTAACCACGGGAAGCTCTGAAAAAAAAGGGAAACTTTTTAATTCCTACAAGATTACAATGCTCGGGGGAAAAGAAGGACACTACATCCAAAAAGAACAAAATGGCAACGCTCCAAACCCAATGAAAAAGAAAACAACTAACAAAAATGAGGACATCTGCACTTACAGAAACAAACCTACTGCTCTCCATTAACATGATCCATAGCAAAGCCAGGGTTGCTTTTCATTGGATTGAGAAAAAAAACCAGTTAGAGCGGTGTGACAGGAAATAGGAGTGAAGGGATGTACTGATGAACACGAAATGGAAGATGACAGACAAATGAACGACAATGCTAATTAAAAGACGGACGAGCAGCGAGTTTAATGTATAACGTCGCCCCAGCCAGGAAGTCCTGTAATCTAGTTTTCTGTCTCCATTACCGGGCCAGGGTAGATAAGCCTCATTAGTAGAGACATTAACAGGTGTGTGTGTGTGTTTTTGCTGTCTAGCAGGGGATGATGAGAGGCACCGTATGGTCTCCTGAGCTGCGTCTGCTCGTTCTAGTGTCTGGAGAAACACACACACACACACACACACACACACACACACACACACACGCACCCGGCCCAATGAATAATGGCCTTTGAAATACGAGTGCTCCAATGATGATGAATCGCTTGATAAGTTTTAATTAAGCGAGACTACATGACGCTGGTCTCTGATTGGGGAGGGGGGTGTTGGGAGGACATCGGTGTGATGATCCCCCCGTCATTAGGGTCAGTGCTCCGGACAACCCATGGAGATTTGTGGAATGTTACATAAATTAGAGGACTTAACCTTGAGTGAAAAAAGGGATTTATTGATGGTCTGCTAACCCCAGCTCTAACAGGTGTTAGAACACAGGCATGCATATTAGAGCCCCGACACACCATAAATATCTCTAATAAGCATTTGACTAAGATAGCCAGGGGAAATCTGATGAGCTATGCTGTCACCGAGAGTATATTACCGTCACATTTATAAAGTGTATTGTTTGTTAAATGTTCTGTGTGTGTTTGTATGTGATGTGGGGTGAGTGTGTGTATGAGAAGAACATGTGAAGACTTCGGTATGAGTTTGCATACAAAAACATATAAGGGCTTTGGTATGTGTGTGTGTGTGTGCATTGCGTATCTCTGTGTGTATGTGTGTGTCTGTGCATATGTGTGTGTGTGTAAATGCATGTCTGCGTGTGTGTGTGTGTGTGTGTTTGTTACACTGCCATTACCTCTGCTGTGTGCTCTCTCTCGAGTTGGATCTGAGGAGTATCACTCTCCTCCATTCTCGGCTTTGATGTTCCTCTCTCAGTAGACAGATTGAAATCCCCCCTTACACCCCACCCCCTGCGCTGCCAGCTTGCTTTCCCCTGGCCACCGAGACTGCTTCTACATAATTCAGTACGAGGGCTGAGTTTAAACACCTGCTTTCTACCCTTTTGGACATTCTGATGCATTTTTAAACCTAAAAGAGTGAAAAACAGATGAATATAGTTGGATTCGGGAGACAAGACATGAATTAATGCCCTTGTAGCACCTTCGTAATATCCCTGCTCAGTGAGTTCAAAGACTCTCTGTTGGACAGAGTTCATTTTTTCAGAAATTCAAACATGGAAAAAAGTCTTTGGGCCACTGTTCAAACAAAGGACATGAACTCCTAATATTGCATCACCAACATACATACAGTACATAACTTCCACACATATTGCACCACCAAGTTGTGGGTTCAAGTAGTGGCTACCACCGTTGTGCCCTTGAGCAAGGCACTTAACTCTGAGTTGCTCTGAGGAGAATGGCCCTCAAAATAATTGACATATATTATGTAAGTCATTTTGGAGTGAAGTGCCAGCCAAATGAATAAGTATAAGTATATGTGCTCCCACAGCACTGAGCTCATGAACTTAAGTGTCACTGATCTTGGCTGTGACCTTCAGCTAAGAGGGTCAGGGGAACACTCATGATGCGATCCTTACTTTTCAGCTCACGTAGTTCAGCGTGGTCTTTAATCGTGGTCAGCGTGGTCATCAATCAAACATGGATGTCTTATATCATCAACAGGAATGACTGAAGGGGCCTTCGTAGAGCCTCGGAAAAGGTCATTATCTGTATAAACATTGGTATTTCTAGTTGCTTGTGTGTTTGCCTTTAGAAAAGCCAATCATTATGCAACCTGGCATTCAAAATCTCTCTCACATGACAAAAAAAAGTTGTTCAAATTAATTTGTGAGTTTAGAGACAGCTCTGAAAGGGCAAGTGAGATATGTCTTGCACCAGAGTTAAGTGAGAGTTGTTTTGAAACTTGAAATAATAGTGTGTGTGTGTGTGTGTGTGTGTGTGTGTGCGTGCGTGTGTGTGTGCGTGCGTGCGTGTGTGTGTGCCTCCTTAATTTGAGTGTTGTTTGGCTGAACGAAGTGTTTCATATCTCTTTAGTTATGACTCACCAGCCTGGGCATGTGTGCTGAGAACACAATGAATACGGAGAGAAAGAATGGAAACTGGTCATGTGTGGCGGCTGTATTCTGGCTAAAGCTGCTCTGTATTCAGACGCAACACAAACAGACAGAGTAAGATCCTGCTCTCTTGATGATGATTATGATGATGATGATTAATACTGGAAGGTATTATAGAGGGGAGATGATGATTATTAATAATAACAATGTGACATGGGCATAAACCTAACACGCATGGACTGCTGATGGGCTCTATGATGTTTATTACCTGCAAGTGAAAGACATGCATTAACAACCAACACTGCTGTATCATAGCCCTTTAATGCATGAACACATAGAACATAAACATAGTGGAGATAGGAGTGGCCATCACTTAACCCTTCAGCAGGGGGGTCATTCCGTGTCAAATCACCCAGTGGCTGGCAGGTCACCCTCTCCCAAAAAATCTGAAAAAAATCACAGGTGTTTGTAGACCAAACCTATGCATAAATCTTAAATAGTATATCTGTATCACTAATGGTTCCAAAACTACAGCCCTTTGAAGTTTCAAGTCATTTTAAGCATCGTGGTGAACAATCCTTTTTGTTCAACTTCCAACATTATTGGCTCTTTTGGTATTTCACACACATTAGTGAAACTATGTGAATAGAAGTACATTTTCCTGTTGAATTAAACAATCCAATCAAATCAGGTGTATCTTGTGTAATTCCCCCTCTGCAAAGCTCTGAAAATGGCTATAAATTCATTTTGTGAAAAAACATCACCACCTTTGAGGGCTTGTCATTCAAAAAGTATGTGACACAAATTCATCAGATTTTTTTCCCACTCATGTATGGATTATAAGGTCATGTCCATGCATTAACTTTGGTTGTTAACATTATCATATTGTCAGAGCATTTTTATTAAATTGGGCTTGATTTTCAAAAAGCTCGTTTTCATCTTCTCATTTCACCACGTGGACAGTTAACAGGATTTTTTTTAATTTTACCATATATCATTCTGTATGTGAGGATCATCTGCCCAAAATTTGAGCTTGTTGCTGAGTTTCTTCATTGAGATAAGATTTTTTTTAAATATTGTTTATAAATCCACTGAATTTGTACTTTATCTGCAGTACCACTTTGCACCACATGTGGTGCTCTTTTAATACAATGGAAGTCAATGGAAGAGTAAGAGAGTCACTTGTTTGCTGCACATATCCAATCTAAACACACAGTTTATGGTTCATATGGTTCAAGTAAAAAGGGGTTTCTAAAATTCAGTGCATTGTCAGATGCAGAAAAATCAATACTAAAGATTTATCATCTTTTTACAAATGCCTCTTGGATCCACAAGTCCTCAAACCTTGTTATGAATACTTGTGATGGAAACACACATGGTCATCTTCATCAAGTGAAATACCTTGATGAACTGAATTTTAGAAACCCATTGTTTCTTGAATATGTTCCAACTTCTTTCCCAGATCACATGGAGACAAAGCACTGATCTCTTGATGCTCTTTGTCTGTGTATCACAGAGGACTGCATCCCAAGCATATGACGATGAATATAGACTTAATATATGCCTAACCAGCTGGCTAGTAATTATTAAAGTACTCACATAGGCACTGATAGGTTGAAGCTGGTGTAGAAAACTCATTACAAAGATGGTAATTATGCTAAATCCTCTTGCTGCATGTATGATGACCAGTCAGTCTTATGTGTGTATAATTTACTTGATCAGTTTATTTTCTCTAAATAAGATTTATGTATGAGTAGTATGTTGTTCATGTTGCAATAATTATTTGGACCAATTCAACTATGAACCATAAACTGTGTGTTTAGATTGGATATGTGCAGCAAACAAGTGACTCTCTTACTCTTCCATTGACTTCCATTGTATTAAAAGAGCACCACATGTGGTGCAAAGTGGTACTGCAGATCCAGTACAAATTCAGTGGATTTATAGACAATATTTGTAAAAAATCTTATCTCAATGAAGAAACTCGGCAACAAGCCAAAATTTTGGGCAGATGATCCTCACATACAGAATGATATATGGTAAAATTTAAAAAAATCCTGTTAACTGTCCACGTGGTAAAATGAGAAGATGAAAACAGGCTTTTTGAAAATCAAGCCCAATTTTAAAAAAATGCTCTGAAAATATGAAAATGATAACAACCAAAGTTAATGCATGGACAGGACCTTATAATACATATATGTGTAGGAAAAAAATCTGATGAATTTGTGTCACATACTTTTTGAATGAGAAGCCCTCAAAGGGGATGATGTCTTTTCACATTATGAATTTATAGCCATTTTCAGAGCTTTGCAGAGGGGAAAGTATACAAGATACGTCTGATCCGATTGGATTTTTTAATTCAACAGGAAAATGTACTTCTATTCACATAGTTTCACTAATGTGTGTGAAATACCAAAAGAGCCAATAATGCTGGAAGTTGAACAAAAAGGATTGTTCACCACAATGCTTAAAATGACTTGAAGTTTCAAAGGGCTGTAGTTTTGCAACGATTAGTTATACAGATATACTATTTAAGATCTATGCATGGATTTGGTCTACAAACACCTGTGATTTTTTTTCAGATTTTTTCGGAGAGGGTCACCTGCCAAATTGCGCTGAAATTGGGTGATTTCACACGGAATGACCCAGGGGAGTTTTGAACATTCAAACAGAATATTCTGTTCAATGTAAGGTTCTAAAATTCCATGTTTTGGGTTCAGTCAGAGACGGTTGTATACAGTATTAAGGATCTTTGGTTCAGTGAACCCAGATATTCTTTAGAATGTTCAATTTCAAACATTCCAACCAGTTTAAGGGTTAACTACGTATCCACCACCCAAACGCATGGCTGATAAGATGCTAGGAAGGAAACATACTGGTTACATGAACAAACGGAACACCCACACTCCATACATTTATCCACATCATAATAATAGCAATACTGGAAGGTATTATAGAGGGAAGAACTAGTACAGTCAGGTCTGTCCATCCGTCATGTCACTCGGTTTCAGGAGTTTGATGATGGTGGAGAAGTCTTCGGACTGTTGAAGCCGGATTGGATGACGGTGGAGTAGTGGGCATCTTTGTACATATTTGTATGGGGAGGTGGGGGGGCAATGGTGTTCATACAGGATGAGAGTGCATCATAGGCATTTGAGTTGCACATTGGGGAAGGTGCTCTGGGTGTCATTTAAGTTAGCAATGGTGTCAGCTAGGATAGGGGAGAGGGTGGTGGGGTTGATGGATTAGAGATTATTGAATGTTATGGTGCGTTTTTGCTTCAATGAACTGAAGGACAGGAATGGCAACCATCTTCAAAAATGGTTTCCATCCTGAATTTTTACTGGCCACTTCCTTTTTCTAACAGTGGCCCTTGCTTTCTGTGGACTGCACCTTGCCGTGGTGAACCTGAGAGCTATGCTGGCAGGGATTTTATATCTCTGGCAAGTTTAACTAAGCCGGACATGTCAAAGGAGAGGAGGCAGACAAAGCAGACATTATGACTATTTGACAGAAATGGTGGCCATCTTGAAAAGAGTCGCCATCCTGAATTTTTGAGTGGCACATACCTTTTTCCAAAAGAGTGTTCCTTGAAGAGTATTTCTGCTTAATATTACGCTTGCATCACCATTTGAACAATTGAAATAATTAATATTCGACAGGAACGGTGTCCATCTTTAACAATGGCAGCCATCTTGAATTTTTGAGGAACAAGGATCTTTTTCCATTAACATGTCCTTAAGGGTACGTTCAGACTTAGCGTCTTTTTCTGACAAAAGAAGTTATGCAGACCGCTTTTTCAGTTTGAAAAAAAAATCTGCCAGCGTTCTTGTTCCAAAAAGCAGCCGGAAGCGTCTTTTTGCGATAGACAAAGTGGCTAACGTTACGTGTGGGTACAAAATGTCGCGGAAGAGAAAACTCACGTTGGCTATTGCTTTTGGTATGTTATGGTTGTGAAGTTGTGAAGTCATGTCAAACAATTCCCTATAATCAGACACTAAAACGAGTCTCTCGACCGGTGTTCTGTCACCTTCTCCATTTTTTACTTGGTTATCATGGGAAACCACAGGTCTCGGTAATCTGCTTGTGATTGGTCATCCGTAAAAAAGACAGCATGACGTATGGCGTTTTTCCGCTAGAAGCTGAACATTTCTCAACTTCTGAGCTGCAGAAAAAGACGGTTGCAGTCGCGTTTTAAAAGAAGCCGACGACTTTTTTGAAAACACGGTCTATAGGGTTATAATGTAAAACGGACGCTGGCAGCTGAGAAAAAGACGCTTAGTCTGAACGTACCCTTAGAGAGTATTTGTATCAAATGTTACGCTTGGATCACTGTTTGAATAATTGATATAATAGGCATTGAATAGCCATATTAAACTTTTGAGTGGCCAACGCCTTTTTCCAAAATTGTGGCAAATAAAATAGTGGGTATCTGTGCCAAATTTCATGCTTGTATACCAAAGTGAATGATTTTTTTACTAATCTGCTGCACTAAAAGTGATGCATGATTGAGCAGGACATATCAAGTCTCATATCAGTCTCCTTCATTTCTCCATCCTCCTATCGATCCTTCCTCGTTTCCTTCACAAAATTAATTGATGAGATCAGAGATCAGATAAGAAGACCCCAAAAATGTTTTTGCTCACTTATCTAACTCTAGGGGAAATTTTATAAAACGGTGGCGTGTTCCATTAAACCACTAAGCGCAGCTTCCTAGCCCCTCCTTTGACGATGGCGTCACCTGTTGTGATGGAGCCGCATCATACAGGGGTCTCTCCGGAGACAGAGGGTCTTTTGGGACAGATCCGATTCCTTGGCATGCCTGAGAATATTCTTTATTATTTTTGTTTCATTTGTAGGAGGATTTTTAGGTGTCCTCTACTAAGGAAGTGTTTTATGTTGCTTTTTGTGGAAGTTATTTGTTCAATACATATTTTGTGTTTGTTTAGAAAAAATACAATATAAACAGAAATACATTTGTTTATCTTCCACTATGCTACCACCTCTTCCTCACAGCTGTTGAAAACATATGCTATACAGTGTTTGCATAGGGTGTAGTTAAAGTGAATTCCCTAAATTATAGAATAAAATACATTTCCACAAAGCAGGTTGGACATTGCTTTTGCATTTTGAAATCACTACCACTTTTTGGGGTTAATGGCGAACAATTCAGCCTGTGGCATATTTATTTTGTGTTGTGGTAGGTGTGGCCCAGTTCCGTCCCAGTGTATGTTTGCTATCTGGGGGTCCATTATGCAGATCCGTGCCAGATGTTGTGGTAGGTGTGGCCCAGTTCCGTCCTAGTGTATGTTTGCTATCTGGGTAGGGCATGACAGACGACAAATTGTGAGCATACTGTAGGGACCAGCGACATCTTTAGTAGCATTTTTTTATTATTATTATTTTCCTCAGCAATCAGTACAAATAAGCATAGTTAAATGCAACAATTCAGCAAAATAGATTTTGCCAAAGGTGGGCCTTTAGTGTTAGAAAAGGCCTTCATCTTGAATATTGGCCATCCAATTTTTCTAAAAAGTGGCCTTAACAGAGTATTTGTGCCATATTTTCGTTATCACTATATGGAAACAGTGGCAATGAACTGAAGGACAGGAATGGCAACCATCTTCAAAAATGGTTTCCATCCTGAATTTTTACTGGCCACTTCCTTTTTCTAACAGTGGCCCTTGCTTTCTGTGGACTGCACCTTGCCGTGGTGAACCTGAGAGCTAAGCTGGCAGGGATTTTATATCTCTGGCAAGTTTAACTAAGCCGGACATGTCAAAGGAGAGGAGGCAGACAAAGCAGACATTATGACTATTTGACAGAAATGGTGGCCATCTTGAAAAGAGTCGCCATCCTGAATTTTTGAGTGGCACATACCTTTTTCCAAAAGAGTGTTCCTTGAAGAGTATTTCTGCTTAATATTACGCTTGCATCACCATTTGAACAATTGAAATAATTAATATTCGACAGGAACGGTGTCCATCTTTAACAATGGCAGCCATCTTGAATTTTTGAGGAACAAGGATCTTTTTCCATTAACATGTCCTTAAGGGTACGTTCAGACTTAGCGTCTTTTTCTGACAAAAGAAGTTATGCAGACCGCTTTTTCAGTTTGAAAAAAAAATCTACCAGCGTTCTTGTTCCAAAAAGCAGCCGGAAGCGTCTTTTTGCGATAGACAAAGTGGCTAACGTTACGTGTGGGTACAAAATGTCGCGGAAGAGAAAACTCACGTTGGCTATTGCTTTTTGGTAAAGTTGTGAAGTCATGTCAAACAATTCCCTATAATCAGACACCAAAACGAGTCTCTCGACCGGTGTTCTGTCACCTTCTCCATTTTTTACTTGGTTATCATGGGAAACCACAGGTCTCGGTAATCTGCTTGTGATTGGTCATCCGTAAAAAAGACAGCATGACGTATGGCGTTTTTCCGCTAGAAGTTGAACATTTCTCAACTTCTGAGCTGCAGAAAAAGACGGTTGCAGTCGCGTTTTAAAAGAAGCCGACGACTTTTTTGAAAACACTGTCTACTCCATAGGGTTATAATGTAAAACGGATGCTGGCAGCTGAGAAAAAGATGCTTAGTCTGAACGTACCCTTAGAGAGTATTTGTATCAAATGTTACACTTGGATCACTGTTTGAATAATTGATATAATAGGCATTGAATAGCCATATTAAACTTTTGGTAACACTTTACTTGACGGGTGAGTTCATAACACATTCATAGCATCTGTCATAACTTGCACATAAAGCATTCATGACTGTTTCATGAGACATGACTCAACATTCATACCAAACCTTTCATGAATGTGGAAGACAGAACGACGAAAGCTTGTCAAAATAAAAGTCCAAAGTCGCAAAGCAGCATTGTTTTTGTTGTTCTGTCTTCCACATTCATGAAAGGTTTGGTATGAATGTTGAGTCATGCATCATGAAACAGTCATGAATGCTTTATGTGCAGTTTATGACAGCTGCTATGAATGTGTTATGAACTCACCCGTCATGTAAAGTGTTACTGTCAGGGTAGGCGGATAGGACCCAAATGCAAGACTCCACCAGGCGGAATTACGGACAAAAACACGATTTAATTCTTAATACAAACGTACAAAGACTTACTTTCTTACATACATGCATACGGGCTTTGACAAGACAAACAGAGAGACGAGCCGACAGGGAACAGAAAAACAGGAGGATAGAAATACACAGAGCAATTAACAGAGAGACAGAGGACTGGACGAAACCAACGAGACAACAGGGAACAGGTGAGGAGGCAGAAATGGAGGGAAAACCAACAAGACAGGAAGCACAGACCAAATAAGGAGATGGGGCGGAGACAAAGACAGGTGACAGGCAGGTAACACAAAGCACATGGGAAACAGGCAAAAACAAACACAGGACAATACACAAAATGGCCACCAGGGTGGCACAAACTCAATGGACAGGGCCAGATCCTGACAGTTACCGCCTACTATAATCATGATATCACATTTTAATGCCGTTTCTCTAGTGGCTGGTAAAAAAGTTGAGTGGCTGGTAGATTTTGGAATCCACCAGCCACAGTGGCAGGTAGAAAAAATATTTAATTTCCATCCCTGACACACACACACACACACACACACACACACACACAGACACACACACACACAATTGTATCACATCTATTTCCTGCACAAGTCTTGCTTTTAGCTATTAGCCTCTTGCTTTAGTGTTACCGTTACTTTGAGAGGGTCACCAGATCCCCCTGGTTGAAAAACATCCCACAATTGAAATGGACATGGTGTCATTGGAATTTAATGCTTATTTTTTTATGCCAATCTCAGGCTATGTCCCTGGGTCAAAAAAAAAATCCAGCAAAAGCTAAATTCTTTGTCCAGGTGTGCCCTTATAAAGGTTTAGCTGAGTTGTGCATGTTTGAAGAAGAGTGATCCATGATCAGCATCCAAGATGACCAAGTGATCCATTTTGAGATGGAGTGAAAAATTTCACCACAACAAATAAAGATGTTTCCATTGATTATTTTAAAAGGGTATGAATAATTTTGGACACTTAAATTCCATGTTTCTCCCACATAGTCTTACAAACTTTTGGCATGTGACAGTGTCATTTTCAGTCAGAACAAACATATTGATAAAGAGAAAATCAGCATTAAATCAATATTTGCAGCAACCCCTAGAGGTCAAAGGTCACCAATGTTTTTGAGCGCCCTCCTGATGGGGTCAGGAGTCAATATACTAAGTTTGGTTATGATACATGAAAGGGTCGCTGAGATATGAGCACACTTCCTGTTTGGCGGCTTTGCCGCCAATTTCGATTGGCTGCCATGGCCTAACAGTTTTGAATTAAAAAAAAAAAATCTGTTGGATAACCTTTGTGCGGCTTGGTCTGAAGATCATGTCTGCAAGTTTCGTGAAATTCGAACAAACTATGTGAAGCGTGAAACTTTTTAAAGGTTTTTGACAAAAAACAATTTACAAAAGATTCCCTGGGCAAAAATGCTGATGTGGTACATAGAAATTTAGCTAAAAATGTGTAAATAGGCTAAATACAACTTTCATCATTTTTATGTAGCCTATAGTTAACTTTGGCTTTTGTGCCCCCCACCAAATATGCCCAACTGAATGCCAAGTGGCCTTGCCTCTAAAATTATAAAATTCTAAGCACCCATTGTGTTTCTGCTTTCTCTTCGTTTTTAAATGAGAGGGAGTACAGATGCAGGCGACAATATAGGCTACACATTAAAAAACACCCCCAAAAACTATATTCATAGTACTATAGTATTTATTCAAAAAGTAGAAATAATAAGGAAATAGGCCTGATAGTCTTTCATCAACTGACATGAACGCTGCTGTGTGTGGTTAAGATCATTCTCCTGATAGTCACTTGATGGTCTTTTGGGCCTTTTTGTTGACTTTGAGGCAGTGCTGCCACCATCGACTTCAAGGCACCTACCCTAACCTTAACCCTAACCCTTACCATAACCCTTGACTAACCCTAGTTCTTTCCAGGCAGCGCTGCCTTGTATTTGATGGTGGGGGCCCAAAAGACCATAGATCCTGATAGTATTTTGTCAACTGACAACGTTGCTATGTGTGCTTGACTGAATATTTACTGGGCACAGGAAAATCTCAGCATGCAGCAGGTATTTCCATTTAAGGCAAGCATCGCTCAAGATGACTGGCCGACTCTCAGCAATCAACTGAAGCGTGGGACAGTCCTGTTATCTTCTATGGACAGTAGGAACACTTAACCTTTTATGTCCATGTGATAAAGATGCTGCATAATGTTTGTGTGTCTGAATGTGGTTAAAAAGAAGAACATGGCAAGTGTTGCGCAAATTAAACTTCTAACAGTCAGTTGGGTTCCCACAGGCCCTTAAAAGCCATGAAAACTTGAAAATAGGGGGGAAATCAAGGCCTTGAACATGTTTAAAATTATACATAGGTAATTAAAAGTGTTTGAATTTCTATTATGTTCTGTTAGAGAAGGCAAGATAACTGAAACATAGCACTGAATTGATAAGCATTGACACATTCAAGTCTCTCTCTCTTTTCAATATTGTTTTTGAGTTTCTGTAAAGTTATAAAGTTATTATAGAGTAATAGAATAGCTTTTATTGTCACAGGTCAGTGAATCTCACCTTCACAAGTCAGTGAATTTCCTGTCAGTGAATCATTCATTAGTCTATAAAACTATAATTTAGAAAAGAATAAAAAGAAACACATAAATAGCATTAGCAGCAAACTGTACATAAACACACACAGTCATACACACCCAGTCATTGCATAAAAAAACAGTATGAGACAGAGAAATAGAGAGAGAGATATAGAGAGAAAGGGAGTATACAGTAGTAGTATACAGAAAGAGACAGAGAAGAAAAAACGAGTTTGAGAAAAAGAGAGAAATGGAGAGAGAGAGAGGGAGAGAGAGAGATAACAGGCACAAACAGCCTTGCAGCTGTTTTCTCCATTTATTTTTCATTTTATTTTCTGACGCCGTGAATGGGTGCAATTTCCCAGACTGGAGGCCACGGCTAGCTGCATAAACTGATCAGAGACTAGATTAGATTTCCCCTTTCAGCATCTCACAATCTGCATCATTCCTCTGACATCATTCTCCCCCATCCCTCCCACCCACCCTCGATACCTATTTCAATAACCCCAAGAGCGGGGTACAGTTCTGTGGTTACATTTCCAAGTCGAAGGGGCCCCAGGGTGGATGTGGGGTATTTGAACTCATCTTGTAAATGACCTACCAGAGTGTGTGGTGATGCTTTGAAAAGGGCATGCTTGTGCTACTCTCTTCCTCTCCTCTGTCCTCCTCTTTTCTCCTCTCTTCCTCTCCCTTCCTCTGTCCTCTCCTCTCTTATCAGCCTCCCAGCAGCACACACACAGATGTGAAGGCCTCTCCTTCCCTTGCACAGTACTGTTGCTGCTGCTGCTGCTGCTGCTACTGTTGCTGCCTCCGATTAAGCAAGCTCTAAGGTGATTCTCCAACCTCAGCCCCAGTAAATAAATTAGCTCTGGCTATCTGATGGTGCAGAGGGCACTATACTTTGCTTTGCTATTCTGATTCACCCACAGTGCAGTGCCCTTGACAGCATAGACACCCAGCTCGTTGGGTGTCTGAGAGCTTCGCTATTCTGCTATTCTGAGCTTCTACATTCAGCATTCTGGTCATCTTCAGCCTTATGACGATCACCCTTCTGTGCTTTACTGGACACCTTATTTCTGCCATTTCTTGTTCCCCTGTTCCTTTCTATTGGTGTTTATTGTTTAGCACTTTGTATTGCAACTTTACACGAAATGTGCAATATACATATGTACATCCGCATAGTGGAGCAGCAGTCAATGATTGGCCCAGGTTTAAATGCCGAACCCTCAGGTCTGAAGCAGGGTTCACAGCAGCGCTGCAGTATGAAACACATTATTTTCAATGGCTTGTGCACGCAAGAACTGGTCTACCGCTGCGCCGAGCAACCACAACAAAAATCCTCTGGACATTACCTCAACCAAGAGCAACCTAGCGGCGAGCGAAGCACATGCCGCATGCAATGTGAAGTCCCCTTTAGTCGTTTTGGATAAATGCCTCTGTTACATAAGTCAATTTTAACTTAAAGGGATATTCCACCATTTGGGGAAATACACTCATTTTCTTTTAGCTCCAGCTCATTGAATCAGATTAGACTGTTAGCATCTATGCTATAAACTAACGTTCTAATCTGATTCAATGAGCTGGAGCTAAAAGTACTACTGTCAGACTCAGAGAACGGCTGGATGAACTGGGGAAAGGTAACACTCAATTGTTTAACTCAAGGGGAGGTGGAAAATGAGTGTATTTCCCCAAATGGTGGAATATCCCTTTAACACTTACTGTACACATTGATTGATTGATTGATTGATTGATTGATTCTCAGATAGTAGCAGACTATAGCAGGCTTCAGCATTGATCTGAGGTGGGTCTGGGCCTGATTGGAGCCTTATCTGGTCCTGAACAACAAAGCATGGCTGTGGGTCTTTCTTTGTTGAAATAAAAACACAAAATAGTAATTAACAGGTAAATAAATAAACAATAGTATACAGTAATGCTCGTCAACTTGCACAGAAGGTGCTTTTGCTAAAGATGTGAGACCATATGCAGCCGCAGTTGCCATGCACCTGAAGTGTAAATGTGTGTGTGTGTGTGTGTGTCGGCCTGCATGTGTGCGTGCGTGCGTGCGTGCGTACGTGTGTGTGCGTGTGTGTGTGTGTGTGTGTGTGCATGCGTTTGTTTGTGAGGATCCTCTGACAGGTAGGTGACACCTCTCAGCTAACACCTGAACAGCCTTGCATAATTAACCCATCCCCATGGTCACATCGCACTGATATTGAGATTGGAGACGGGTTCAGGTCACCGGAGCCCTCGGTGACAGCATGTCTGTGACATGACGTAGAGTGTGGATATCATCAAGAAGCTGCTTTAACTAATAGAAGTATTAAGCAAAACAAGTCTACTCTGGATTTCAGTTCTGCAATGCCGTTTCCAAAATGGTAGACAAAACTAAAGTCACATACTGTGTGTAATAGCCGACTCTTGAATACAGCATTCAATAAATTAATATTCAGGAAATAAATTAATACGTAGCCTACAGCATTTTATTATAAGCTTCACAAATATCTTCTTTTTATCACATCAACCATGCCACCTCAATCAGACTAGCTGTTTCTTTTCCATCCTATGAACACGCTAGCACAATAACCTTCTACCATGACAGTGCTTCATCGTCAAACAGATAAAGACAGCAGCTTCAAAGGCCAAAGCCATGTGTCTATGATGTTGTTGGGATAAGCTAATTGCATTTCCCAAACTATCAGCACTGCAGACGTTCTGATTTCCTGACGGGCCCTCTCCTTATAACAAACAAAGCACCAGGAGAAAGGAACTAGGTGAAGCTCTATTTTAAGTGTCTGGGTGCAGATGTCCTGATGGGTATGCAAACGGAGATAACCTGATGAAGTGATTCATGTCAAAACGTTTGGTTTATTCGGTTACACTTTACTTGACAGTATCTTCGGTTTATTCGGTTACACTTTACTTAACAGTATTGACATAAGAGTGACATGACACTGTCATGAATGTGTCATAAACAAGTCATAAATGTTTATGACATAACGCTTCTGTTATTAAGTGACATTCGGTTTTTGTCAAAACAAGTTAGGGTTAGGATTAGGATTAGGGTTAGGTTTAGGTTTAGGGTTAAGGTTAAGGTTAGGATTACAGTTAGGGTTAGGGTTAGGATTAAGGTTCGGGTTCATGTGTCATGACAGTGTCATATGTTCATGACAGTGTCATGTCACTCTTATGTCGATACTGTCAAGTAAAGTGTTACCGTTTATTCTATAATTAAAACAGGAAGCTTCACCTGATGCATGGCACTCTTTTTATTGTTTATCCTCCTGTCGATATCCTGCCAGTCCCAGCACCTAAAAATACATTGGTGTGTGTCTTAATTTTCAATAAATAAAGTTCCCTCTTTCTCTCTCTCTCTCTCTCTCTCTCTCTCTCTCTCTCTCTTTGTCTCTTTCTCTCTTTTTATGATCATGCTGTGCTCTTGTCTCTAGTCTGGGTGTCGTCGTGTGATGTGTGGCTCTGTGGCTCTGTGCAGTTGTTCCTCTCTAGTTCCTCCTTCGTCTGTTTCCTCTCATTATCCCTGAGCTGTAATTTCTATTCTTTCATTTGAACGACTTTGGGGACAAGCAGAAGGGTCCATCAATGACCACTATTGAATAAGAGAGAGAGAGAAAAGAGAAGAGAGAGGGAGGGAGGACAGATAAAGAGAGAAGGTGTGTGTGTGT
>NW_027468664.1:28614462-28786962 GCF_046254945.1 Alosa pseudoharengus | reverse complement strand
GTAGCCTAACCGGTGTGCTTCTAACTTAGCCAAAAAAGACTGATATTGCATGCACAGAAATAATGGTGGGGAAAAGAAAAACATTTTAATAAAAACTGTTTGGTTAGGTTTGTTCTGACGAACAGAGGGTCAGGTCGACTGCGGCGGCTTAGGGCTTGGGCTATGTCGATATCAAAAGCAGCCGTTTTGCTGTCCACACAATAAGGCCAAACCCGTGGTTTAAAGAAAACTCACTCTGGAACCTTGTTTTCAAAAAAAAAATGTTTTTGGGCACCTAAAGTGCAAGGCCAAACCGATAAAAATCTGTTTGTGTGGATGGGGCCTTAGCCTAAAACAAATGTGTGTTTATGTGTTTAATTTGTGTTTATGTTATAGTCACACACACACACATTATTCCTATTATTACTCTTTTTCACTGCTGTTAATTCTAGACCCTTTTTGTATTAATTATTTTAATTGTCTTTTCTTTAATGGTCTTGTTATGTGTTGTATGCATGTTACTATTAGGGTTGCCAACTTCCTCAACCCCAAATGAGGGACACTTCACTTCAAATGCGGGGACCCCCCCCCAAAAAAAAAAACAATTGTCTACACGGTATTCATAATATTTTGCCAGCTCCATTCAAATGGTCATTCCACAAACTCTAACATTGTTTGTGCCACATTTAGGCCTATAGCACAATGATAAGTATATTAAGTTGGTGTAAACAACCTTCATTCCTGTGGAAATAGAAGCATGTAATGATGCTAGCTAGATATTTTCTGTTTGCAATTAAAAGTGAATTATGAACCTTGTAGCCACCTACCTATCTGAGTGGAAAGTGTTTCAATTGGCATAGCTATCATGTGCTTCATGTAAATGTTTAGTTTAAGGGAAACGGATTATTGAAGACTTCAAGACTGACCAATTCCATTACACAAAGGCAATTGACCACTCTTCATATTCTATCAGTCCAAATCACAGTGTGCACTGTGCAGCCTATGTCAAATTGCCCTCACATTTTGTAAATGGTCAGTAGCATAGTGTGAACCGGATAATTCCGCAATCTCCTCGCGTTGTTTTTGTTGTTCTCATGATTTCCTTTTAAAAGTTTCTTATATTAAAAAGGTGAAATCAATTACCAACAATCACAAGCCAGCTGGAAATTTCCACCCTCTACCCCTCTCGTTCCCAATTAAAACGAGTAGCATAACGTTCAAGTTAGTTGCATAATAGAGAGACTGAGAGGACCCAAAAAGTATCATCCTTATGTAAGATGCTGTTGCTGCATTTTGACATTGTAATCGTTCTCTAAGAAGAGTGAAAAGCAGTTTGCAGTAAAGCTTCTCTGGCTAAATTGTGGTGCCCCTTCTATCCCTTGGTGCCGTGCGCAGAGCGAGAGATGCGTGTGGTAGCAGCGGCACTGGACACTTTGTTCCAGGTGCGTTTACAGTAACCTACTATTGACAAGTGAACAAGGCCGATGAGCTGTGATTGAAAATCGGGACTGGTGCTGTCCCTGACGGGACAAATCAAAATCACCCAAAATACGGGATGTCCCGCACAATTCGGGACGGTTGGCAACCTTAGTTACTATGAACACTGACTTTGGCAACACTGTTCTCACACAGTCATGCTAATAAAGCAACTTTGAATTTAATTACACTGAATTGAGAGAAAGAAAGAAAGAAAGAAAGACTGAGAGAGAGGCCCTAAGTGACCCAAAGAGTCAGAAGATGGATAAAGTCCTTGGGGCAGCCATGGCCTTGGGGCAGCCGTGACCTACTGGTTAGCGCCTCGGACTTGTAACCGGAGGGTTGCCGGTTCTAACCCTTGAGCAAGGCACCTAACCCCTCACTGCTCCCCGACCGCTGCTGTTGTTGCAGGCAGCTCATTGTGCCGGGATTAGTGTGTGCTTCACCTCACTGTGTTCACTGTGTGTGTTTCACTAATTCATGGAATGGGATAAATGCAGAGACCAAATTTCCCTCACAGGATCAAAAGAGTATATATACATATCCTTACTCCTTGAGTGACTCCTCTCCTCAGCTCTCTCAGTGGCAGAGTAACTGAGCCCACCCAAGAGAGTCTAATCGGCCCTGACCTGGTCAAGTGTTTCCTTGCGGTCGGCAGTGGAGACACAAAGATGACGCCCGACTCTGAAGCCTCACAGTAGAGAGACTGTGTCTGTTTCACTTTGACTGTGGCTGAATGTGTTTGTTTTATCTTTGCCAGTTTGTGTGTGTGTGTGTGTGTGTCTGTGTATCTGTGTGTGTGAATAGGAGAGAAGGATAGAGAGAGTGTGTATGTGGTTGTGTGAGAAAGATAAAGTATGTGTGTGTGTTTGTGTGTATGTGTGAACGAGAGGGAGAGATTGTCAGAGTGAGAGTGAGTCAGTGTGAATGTGTATGTCAGTTTCTATGTGTGTTTGTGTGTGTGTGTGTGTGGTCCAGACAATAAGCACCTAATCCTATTTAGTCAGGCAGCCAGACCGATTCCTGCACAGCTGTCATACAACATTACCCATCATAAATACCTTTCTGTCTCTTTCATTCACTCACTCACCCACACATACAGACACACACACACACACACACACACACACCAACACTGACAGAGAGATACAAACAGTCAAACCACACATAACCACACCATCGAGACAAGCTCTCAGCTGAAAAACACTCACAGAACCAAACAAACACATACAAATAAACACACACACACGCTCACACACATGCGCACACACACACACACACACACACACACACACACACACCAGGATGTGAACACTGTACTGACAGTACTGATGTCTCAGTTTGACAGGTACCACCACAGGGTGAGATTATGTCACTTGAGTCCTTCTCTTCCTCCATGATGCCTCTCTCTTTCCCTCTCTCTCTCTCTCTCCATCTCTCTCCCTCTCCATGTCTCTGTCCCTGCTCAGAAGTGAGGTCTCGTCTGGGGCTTCGTTTCTGACACACGATCACTGCCTGACACAGTCTGGCCTACAGGTGGCTTTCCATCACTCTGCTCAATGCTTAATGTTACTCTACTTGTAGGGTAACACACACGCGCGCACACGCGCACACACGCACACACACACACACACACACACACACACACACACACACAGCTCACCCACGTCATCACACAATCATTACCACCCCCACTTTTCTCCATTTGAACTATACTATTAGGACTCACACACACACACACACACACACACACACACACACACACACACACACACCTTTCTTCCCTCCTTACACACCTGGGTGGTGCAGGTAATCCAATGCCATGGAGGAGTGAGAATGGATCAGAACTGCAGACCCGTCTCCATTACTCTTCCTGAGCTCTCTATCCTTTACCTCAACACAAGCCTCTGATAGCAGACACACACACACACACACACACACACACACACACACACACACACACACACACTCGGATCCACAAAAACACCACATTCACCATACCATACACACCCAAACTTGTATCCCGCCCCCCAGCCCTCCCATGAGCCTCTTGGGTTTCACCTATCCCCGATAAAAGCCTGTTGAGTTGCCCTAATGCCTCCTGCACTCAGCCCACCAGGGCTCTGGTTCCTTTACACACAGACACAGACACACACTTTCTCTCTCTCTCTCACACACACTCTCTCTCTCACACACACACACACACACACACACACACACACACACACACACACACACACATAAACGCTCACACGCTGACCTGAGCCCAAGAGATCTCTGGTTCCCTCGGCCAGGGGCTTCGGGGCGCCCATGCATAATTCAAGATAGCTCCCCGGCTCCTCCTGTATGTGTGTGTGTATGTGTGTGTGTGTGTGTGTGTGTTCCAGATCTCAGGTACAGAGTAATGACCTTGTGATAAGCACAGAAAACACTCCAATACACATACACAGTACTCTGAAATCTTTCACACACAAACGTACAGTACGCATGTAGCATACTCTGCGGAACATTTAAAGACGCTTTCTCAAAGAGGACTGCATAAAAGTTATGACAATTCTACATTCAAAGAGCTGCTGGTTTAAGGAACCTTATAAAAATGACTATTGGACTGAAAATTAAGTTTTGATGCCAGAATAGAAAATTGCACAAAGAGTTCCCCTTGTCACAGTGTGGATGTTTTAATTAGGGGATTGCAGATAACTGACAGCCTGAGGCCAACTGGTAAAATGCATGAAATGGTAACATTTGTTTTTAATATTGTACACAGTCCCTTACAAACAAATAAACAAACAAACAAACGAGCAGATTTAATAACTTATAATTGCTTGGATGTCAAAGGGCAATGTTTCCCTGACAGACAGACAGACAGACAGCTAGCCACCTAAGCCCTTTCTTACAAAATAAACAAACAAACAAATGCACAAACAAATTCAATAACTAATAGTTGCTTGGATGTAAAAGCGTAATGTTCCCCTGACAGACAGAGAGCCGTCGGAGCCCATCCCTTCAGCTACCCACTGAGGCTCCCCTGCCCATCCACTAATGGAAAATAACAAGCAAGGCCGAGCCCTGTCTCTGTGTCCTCAGGGACGAGCCTGAGAGCTCTCCAGACACGCACAAACACACACATACACACGCGCATGCGCACGCACACACACACACACACACACACACACACACACACACTAACACACACACACACACACACTAACACACACACACACACACTCACACACACACGGTCTGAGAGCTTGAGGGCTCTTGAGACACAGTCACTCACATGGTCTGGGCAGGGCAAACAGTCCTTGTCAGATCCCCAACTTGGCGCATGACACAAACGTACAAAGGTGCACGCACACACACACACCCACACAGTTACCTGCCAAACAACCTTGAAACCTCAAATCCAAACCTCTTGGCTGTCAAACACATGTGAATACATTCGGCATGGTTTCCTTCCTTTCTTTCTTTTCAGTTAGTTTTGAATACATGCCGTCCCTTTTTTCCCTTACTGGCAGTAAAAAAACAAACAAACCTCAAATGATAAACCATTTAAGAGCAGAGAATAACCCTGCATTTAACTGCCCACTGAAAGAGCTTTGACTCATTTGTGATATGGACAAGGGGAGAGAAAACCCATTAGGGATGCGGAGGAGAAGAAACACCCCATTAAACAAGGGGAGTGAAATAAAAAAAATAAATAAAACAAAACATAATTTGTTGTCTGATTGTGTTTATTTAGCCTCACCAATTTGTGAACCAAGAGGAGAATTTTAGCTTCGGGTTGCATCCAATTCATCTGATTGCACTGCCTCTTTCTGCCAAAGATTGTGCTAAGGGGTGACACACACACACACACACACACACACACACACACACACACACACACACACACACACACACATCCAATTTATGTCACCCCTCCAAACAGTTCAGCTAAACTTAGAAATCATTTTGTCTGTGTAAGATGGCAACAAAACCAAACTGATACGGCAGAGGAAATGACAGCTGATCTGGCAGAGGGATTTGAGGTACTGTTTGGCAGCAGGTGTGATTTGTTTTTGACAGGGACTAATATGGCAGTGGGTTTTCCATGGGGATGTGCTGTCAAATTACATTCACATGAAACCAAATCCAAATATCATACCAAGTTTCCACATTAAAAACTAACAACACTATTCTCAAATACAGTTGTAGCCCTTATTTTGTCATCTTTGACAGTGATATTATCTTATCACAAAGGTAGTATTCGTCCAAAAGTTAATTAAGCATAATTAAGCTTTAGACTAAAGCATCTAGCCTAGCCCTGCCCACCTAGATCTTCTTTCAGGGAGATCTAGTCTAGAACAGCATAGTTCATGACCGTTTCCCTCAGACAAGAAAAATGTCACGCCAGTCAGCGATGAGAGGGAAAGACGAAACTGAAACTAATTGTGATAAACAGAAGCAGCAACACCTGCAAACAAAATGCAGTTGGAAAATGCAGAAATGTATTTACAGCAAAGGTAGATCCACATCCATTGTTTCCTGACTGTTGATGTTGTTTATTGTCAGTTTGTAAAGTTAAGGCGAACAAGGAAGTAACGTTAAGAATCTCTGATCAATGTGATTGATAAGGCTGGACCAACGACTTTAAAGTTAGTGCCTGTCCCGATGCAAGTGTTGGAAACTAATTGCAATCATGAGTCACCAGACTCTGTTTACTTCTTGAGTTGAGTTGAATGAGTTTGGATTTTTCCAGGCTACAAAGCATCTGCCAAATACCACGAATATAAACATAAGTTGTATGACACTCTTACTGTATGTATCTTACTGTACACTGTTCAAAGACAGAAAAGCACCTTTGAGAACTTTAGTTGCTGCAAATCCCTCTCACTTTCAAATCAACTCCCAATGCAGAGATGGGAAACCTGGCTTCAGAAGGTGAAAGTGCTACCATGTATTGGTTCTACCTGTGCATCTAAGGGCCCGTCCACACGGAGACGCTTAGGTTAAACGCAGAGGTTTTGCTTCGTCTTGGCCGAGCGTCCAAACGAATCCTGTAAACGCACTGCCCGAAACCGCACCTTTCTGAAACCTGGGGCCTCATTTATAAAGCGTTCTTACGCACAGATTTGATCTTAGACGGTGCGTACGCTCAAATCCATGCCAACGCTCAGATTTATAAAAACCGTCTTTGACGTGGAAAAGTGCTTATCTCCACGTCAGGTTCAAACTTGACGTACGACCATTTCCTTGTGGTAATGCCGGGGTACTGCAAGTAATCTGAGGTCTAAGTGCGATGCATTTTCAAAATTCCAAGACCAACGATCTCATGTCTTTCTTTGCCATATGCATGATCAATATCAGAAGATTTTTAAAGACGTTTTTGGACGCAGCTTATTGTTTCATGGTTTGGCATAAAACTGCTAATGAGAACTATAGCCCACTTAGGAAAGTGAAAAGACGTATAGCTTACTTATTTCACAATATCTAAACAAAAAACACCAAGACCTAAGATAGAATAATTGAAACATTCTTACAGGTGATCTAGTATATTTAGTGTTTTCACCAATCTAATATTGACCATCAAATGTCCAATTGCCCTCGTTTAGGAAAGGAAGGCATTCAAAAAGGCATTCGAACAGTTTGATAATGTTGGAGGTTATTGTGCAGTATTGGGAATATAGGATAGTATTTGATCATACAGTTTTGAATGTTAAAAGTGAATAAACTTTTTTGAGAGGTGGATAAACTCTAATAAGAGGTGGGTAGGCCTAAACTCTATTTCTGAAATTTCAGAGGTGGTTAAACTGCGTTTACTCGCGTTTAGCCTCCACTACATCCTAATTTGCGCTCATAGGCCTATTCCCAGCTTCGTAACAGAAAGGTAATATTTGACTGTAAGCTATACAATGTAGGCTATAGATATTTTATATCATATATAGCCTACACAACCAAGTGACGGAAGTTATCCTCTGAAAGCAGGGCATCTTCATATTTAGTGTTGCGTCGGAGTTGCGTAAAGAGGTGCAGAGCGCGCACCTGTTTGCTTTTTTTTGACTGGCAGTGCCCAAGATCAGATGACAATACGTGAGTTGTATAATGTAGGATAAAATATAAAGGTAAGCCTAAAGCAAACAATAAAGGACAATGTTTAAGCCATTGGACATTATTGAAAGAAAATGATAGCAAAGATATGCAGAATGAATGAAAAATGACCGGCGAACTAGGCTACTTTTTCAGCAAAAACATTGTTACATTGTTACATTACATTTAGCTGACACTTCTTGACCAAAGTGACTTACATATGTCAGCTATATTACAAGGGATCACATTGTCCCTGGAGCAACTCGGGGTTAAGTGCCTTGCTCAAGGGCACAACGGTGGAAGGCGGGAATTGAACCGACAACTTTCAGGCTACTGCATGCTAGCCCAGTTCCTTAACCACTACACTACCACCGCAAAAACATAGCCTACCCTAAAAGAAACGTTAAGCCTACATGACATATCACGCTTATAATTTAGTCCTCTGTTTTGTAGGCTAAATCAGCATATTACCCTGGGTCATATTGGATACATACAGTAGCCTACTGTACCATAACGTACAGGATTATATAGGCCTAGAGGTCTTTCCTTCATAAGCTAGGCCTACCCTTTTTTTTCTTCTACAAAGTAGGCCTAAACATACGAAATGTTGATTATTCACATTACTGCAAGCAAAAGGAATGAAAGCGAGCAGAGGACAATAGACATGGATGCATACGATCTCTTTCCAGAGAGCTTTGATGGAAAAAACATAATTAGGTAAGCTATTCGAACTGACGCATATAGGCTAGTTAACATCAGATGGCAAAGGCTAGGCCTATACAATGTTTTCAATATGTAATTTTACATTAGCTACAGCTTTTAGGCCATTGATTTCATTAACACATATGCTAATGATATTGATGAGGGGGTGTTTACAAGGCGGAGACCTAAAACCATCCGGCTGCGCACAAGTTGACGTTCATTTGTGATTTATAATAGGCACATCTGGAAGGGTGGCGTACGCACGTTTTTTTGTGCGTACGTTCGTTTTCTCTGAATCACACGTACGATCATTTCAGAAATGATCTAAGATCAAATGAAGGATGGTTTCTACGCAACCCTTTTATAAATGAGGCCCCAGGTCCCAGAGTGGAGAAATCTGAAACCGTAGCCCGTTTGAATTCGTTTAGACAGCGAAACCGCACATCCTGCTTGCGTATCGATGATGTCATTGCCACACCTCAGCTGCCCTGGGGCCTCATTTATAAAGCGTTCTTACGCACAGATTTGATCTTAGACCGTGCGTACGCTCAAATCCCTGCCAACGCTCAGATTTATAAAAACCGTCTTTGACGTGGAAAAGTGCTTATCTCCACGTCAGGTTCAAACTTGACGTACGACCATTTCCTTGTGGTAATGCCGGGGTACTGCAAGTAATCTGAGGTCCAAGTGCGATGCATTTTCCAAGACCAACGATCTCATGTCTTTCTTTGCCATATGCATGATCAATATTAGAAGATTTTTAAAGACGTTTTTGGACGCAGCTTAATGTTTCATGGTTTGGCATAAAACTGCTAATGAGAACTATAGCCCACTAAAGAAAGTGAAAAGACGTATACTTATTTCACAATATCTAAAAAAAAAACACCAAGACCTACGATAGAATAGCCTAATTAAAACATTCTTACAGGTGATCTAGTATATTTAGTGTTCTCACCAATCTAATATTGACCATCAAATGTCCAATTACCCTCGTTTAGGAGAGGAAGGCATTCAAAAAGGCATTCGAACAGTTTGATAATGTTGGAGGTTATTGTGCAGTATTGGGAATATAGGATAGTATTTGATCATACAGTTTTGAATGTTAAAAGTGAATAAACGTTTTTGAGAGGTGGATAACCTCTAATAAGAGGTGGGTAGGCCTAAACTCTATTTCTGAAATTTCAGAGGTGGATAAACTGCGTTTACTCGCGTTTAGCCTCCACTACATCCTAATTTGCGCTCATAGGCCTATTCCCAGCTTCGTAACAGAAAGGTAATATTTGACTGTAAGCTATACAATCTAGGCTATAGATATTTTATATCATATATAGCCTACACAACCAAGTGACGGAAGTTATCCTCTGAAAGCAGGGCATCTTCATATTTAGTGTTGCGTCAGAGTTGCGTAAAGAGGTGCAGAGCGCGCACCTGTTTGCTTTTGACTGGCAGTGCCCAAGATCAGATGACAATACGTGAGTTGAATAATGTAGGATGAAATATAAAGGTAAGCCTAAAGCAAACAATAAAGGACAATGTTTAAGCCATTGGACATTATTGAAAGAAAATGATAGCAAAGATATGCAGAATGAATGAAAAATGACCGGCGAACTAGGCTCCTTTTTCAGCAAAAACATAGCCTACCCTAAAAGAAACGTTAAGCCTACATGACATATCACGCTTATAATTTAGTCCTCTGTTTTGTAGGCTAAATCAGCATATTACCCTGGGTCATATTGGAAACGTACAGTAGCCTACTGTACCATAACGTACAGGATTATATAGGCCTAGGTCTTTCCTTCATAAGCTAGGTCTACCCATTTTTTTTTCTACAAAGTAGGCCTAGCTTACTTACAAACATACGAAATGTTGATTATTCACATTACTGCAAGCAAAAGGAATGAAAGCGAGCAGAGGAGAATGGACATGGATGCATACGATCTCTTTCCAGAAAGCTTTGCTGGAAAAAAACATAATTAGGTAAGCTATTCGAACTGACGCATATAGGCTAGTTAACATCAGATGGCATAGGCTAGGCCTATACAATGTTTTCAATATATAATTTTACATAAGCTACAGCTTTTATGCCATTGATTTCATTAAAACATATGCTAATGATATTGATGAGGGGTTGTTTAAAAGGCGGAGACCTAAAACCATCCGGCTGCGCACAAGTTGACGTTCATTTGTGATTTATAATGGGCACATCTGGAAGGGTGGCGTACGCACGTTTTTTTGTGCGTACGTTCGTTTTCTCTGAATCACACGTACGATCATTTCAGAAATGATCTAAGATCAAATGAAGGATGGTTTCTACGCAACCCTTTTATAAATGAAACGAACGTATGCACAAAAAAACGTGCGTACGCCACCCTATAAAATATCTATAGCCTACATTGTATAGCTTACAGTCAAATATTACCTTTCTGTTACGAAGCTGGGAATAGGCCTATGAGCGCAAATTAGGATGTAGTGGAGGCTAAACGCGAGTAAACGCAGTTTATCCACCTCTGAAATTTCAGAAATAGAGTTTAGGCCTACCCACCTCTTATTAGAGTTTATCCACCTTTCAAAAAAGTTTATTCACTTTTAACATTCAAAACTGTATGATCAAATACTATCCTATATTCCCAATACTGCACAATAACCTCCAACATTATCAAACTGTTCGAATGCCTTTTTGAATGCCTTCCTCTCCTAAACGAGGGCAATTGGACATTAGTGGTCAATATTAGATTGGTGAGAACACTAAATATACTGTACTAGATCACCTGTAAGAATGTTTCAATTATTCTATCGTAGGTCTTGGTGTTTTTTTTTTTTAGATATTGTGAAATAAGTAAGCTATATGTCTTTTCACTTTCTTAAGTGGGCTATAGTTCTCATTAGCAGTTTTATGCCAAACCATGAAACATTAAGCTGCGTCCAAAAACGTCTTTAAAAATCTTCTGATATTAATCATGCATATGGCAAAGAAAGACATGAGATCGTTGGTCTTGGAATTTTGAAAATGCATCGCACTTGGACCTCAGATTACTTGCAGTACCCAGGCATTACCACAAGGAAATGGTCGTACGTCAAGTTTGAACCTGACGTGGAGATAAGCACTTTTCAACGTCAAAGACGGTTTTTATAAATCTGAGCGTTGGCATGGATTTGAGCGTACGCACGGTCTAAGATCAAATCTGTGCGTAAGAACGCTTTATAAATGAGGCCCCTGGGGCCTCATTTATAAAAGTGTTGCGTAGAAACCATCCTTCATTTGATCTTAGATCATTTCTGAAATGATCGTACGTGTGATTCAGAGAAAACGAACGTACGCACAAAAAAACGTGCGTACGCCACCCTTCCAGATGCGCCCATTATAAATCACAAATGAACGTCAACTTGTGCGCAGCCGGATGGTTTTAGGTCTCCGCCTTGTAAACACCCCCTCATCAATATCATTATCATATGTTTTAATGAAATCAATGGCCTAAAAGCTGTAGCCTATGTAACATTATATATTGAAAACATTGTATAGGCCTAGCCTATGCCATCTGATGTTAACTATATGCGTCAGTTCGAATAGCTTAACTAATTATGTTTTTTCCAAGCAAAGCTTTCTGGAAAGAGATCGTATTCATCCATGTCCATTGTCCTCTACTCGCTTTCATTCCTTTTGCTTGCAGTAATGTGAATAATCAACATTTAGGCCTACTTTGTAGAAAAAAAAATGGTAGGCCTACCTTATGAAGGAAAGACCTCTAGGCCTACAGCATAATCCTGAACGTTATGATACAGTAGGCTACTGCGTTTCCAATATGACCCAGCGTAATATGCTGATTTAGCCTACAAAACAGAGGACTAAATTATAAGCGTGATATGTCATGTAGGCTTAACGTTCTTTTAGGATAGGCTATGTTTTTGCTGAAAAAGTAGTCTAGTTCGCCGGTCATTATTCATTGATTCAGCATATCTTTGCGATCGTTTTCTTTCAATAATGTCCAATGGCTTAGCCTAAACATTGTCCTTTATTGTTTGTTTTGGGCCTACCTTTATATTTTAGCTATTATCCAACTCACGTATTGTCATCTGATCTTGGGCACTGTCAGTCAAAAAAAGCAAACAGGTGCACGCTCTGCACCTCTTTACGCAACCCCGCCGCAACACTAAATATGAAAATGCCCTGCTTTCAGAGGATAACTCCCATCCCTTAGTTGTGTAGGCTTTATATGATATAAAATATCTATAGCCTACATTGTATAACTTACATTCAAATATTACCTTTCTGTTACGGAGCTGGGAATAGACCTATGAGCGCAAATTAGGATGTAGTGGAGGCTAAACGCGAGTAAATGCAGTTTATCCACCTCTGACATTTCAGAAATAGAGTTTACCCACCTCTTATTAAAGTTTATACAGCTCTTAAAAGAGTTTATTCACTTTTAACATTAAAAACTGTATTATCCAATACTATCCTATTCCCAATATTGTACAATAACCTCACCCACCTCTTAATTTACCACTACATCCCTGGGGCAAATGTACTTTTCCTCTCCTAAACGAGGGCAATTGGACATTTTATGGTCAATATTAGATTGGTGAGAACACTAAATATACTAGATCACCTGTAAGAATGTTTCAATCATTCTATCATAGGTCTTGCATTTTGTTTAGATATTATGAAATAAGTAAGCTATTCGTTTTTTCACTTTCTTAAGTGGGCTATTGTTCTCATTAGCAGTTTTATGCTAAACCAAGAAACATTAAGCTGCGTCCAAAAACGACTTTAAAAATCTTCTGATATTGATCATGCATATGGTAAAGAAAGACATGAGATCGTTGGTCTTGGAATTTTGAAAATGCATCGCACTTAGACCTCAGATTACTTGCAGTACCCCGGTATTACCACAAGGAAATGGTCGTACGTCAAGTTTGAACCTGACGTGGAGATAAGCACTTTTCCACGTCAAAGACGGTTTTTATAAATCTGAGCGTTGGCATGGATTTGAGCGTACGCACAGTCTAAGATCAAATCTGTGCGTAAGAACGCTTTATAAATGAGGCCCCTGGACTTGCACTTATTGCATAACAATACTAGTTTTCATACATGACATTACCTACGATTACACTCCGTAAGATAAATATCACAACTGGTGCGGCGCAGCGCCGATAGCTTATGACTTTGTGGACTGAACACTGTTTTTCCCGGTGTTTTTTTATGCATTCTAGCTACTGTCAGTGACGCGAGAGAACTTAAGTTATTAGGAAAGTGCGGTGTAAGTTTAGGCTACATTAATTTGTGCGTAGTGCCAGTGTCATTCATTTATTTTACATGTCTTACAACATATATACATGCATTCACAGTCGAGTGAAATCAGATATAAGTATACAAAGACGCTTAGAACTCACGTTAAGCCGATGGTAGCACACTGAATGCGAATGCGCGATTTGATGCAGGCAAAAGTAGGCTATTGACTGTTACTAACGAGGGTTTTATAGCAATAGTATAAATGTGGCGACAAAATAGCCTAGAACTTGGGTAAGCCTTGCGTTTAGTAGCCTAATTGCGGTGAATCTAATGTGAATCACGGACTATCCTACAACCAAAGAAAGTAAAGGTGATTAGTGGGCCTACCTGCATTAGCCAAATAAAGGACGGGACTGCACCCTTCACAAACCGTAAAATAAAGTTTATTAGTTTTACAGTTGACTACAGTTGACAGTTCACCATCAGTCCACACAAACAATTCTGGTTTCCTTGCACTCGCCATTTGGTCGTAGCCTATTCTGTCTGTTTGTAAAGCGCAAATTTTGGTCAATTTCTGTAAAGAAACAGTGCCACATCATCATGGACCACGACCCATGGTTGTGTGGGGGTCAAGTTGACGGCCTGAGAATGGTTCACCTTAAGAGAAGACAGCAGACCAATTAGTCTAGTAAAATCAACTCATTTGTCAATCAATGCATTTGCATCACAGAGAGTGATTATACACAGTGCCATGTTATGGTTATGGGATTTGGCAGACGCCTTTGTCCAAAGCCACACACAAATACAAAAACAACATAATATTTACAATTTAACCGGGAACAGATTAGAATGTTGGTCAAACTATAATAAGGAGAATAGCAATAATAACAACAATGTCAGTTAAATAAATACATTTTAAATTGTCCTAAAATTGTTGAGAGAATTGCTTTAAAATTTAACTGTTACCATGTTGTTAGTCGCTTTGGTTAAAAATGCGTCAGCAAAAAGTAATGTAATGTAATCAATAGCCTAATAAAATAAGCAATGAAAATGAGGGAAAAAAGCAATAATAAACAATAATGTCCACTCAATCAATAATATAAAAACAATGGAATGTAATTTATTGAATAACCTAACAAACTTACACACACTAAGGGAGTTGAGAGACACCATATCATGATAAGTTACTACTAACGTTAACGTTAACGTTTAAGAAGCCAACAGATTCATTAAAGCCATCATTGCCATTGTTAGTTTGAAAGGTATGTTTGTTAGGTTATTCAATAAATTACACCCGATCATCATATTAAGTGCTATTTGAATTTCAACAAAGTCTAAAATAGTCTATGTAAATATGACTTCGATGACACAGTAGGAAAGAAAGTAGTTTTGTCGCTCGAAGTTAGTCTGGCCTTGAGTGGTTAGGCTAGCTGCTAGCAGCTGATCACAAAGAACACTTACCTTTCCTTTGACGAGAAACATCTTCTTCTTCTGAAGGTGCCATATTTTCGGGTCAAGGACCCATCCCGCAACAAAGTACCGATATGCCTCAGTACTTTTGTACGCTTTGAGGCTTTCACCGGTGTATGGCGACGGATTATGTATGAGGTATATATATATGTCATTGAATGACATGAGTGGTAGTTCGGTAGCAGCGGACAGAGGCTGGAAGAACGCATCAGGTATCGAGTAGGGATCACACCCTAACGATGATATTTTTTTAAAGTAGCGTTTCTTTTCATGACAGTCGAGGTGCGAAATGTTGTCTTTCGAAGCCATTTACTGTATCCGTACGAATCTGACTGTAAAAGATACGAAACCGTGAATCGTAGCAAGCTAGCTAATGCTTGTCAGTAGGTGCATAGAGTAGGTGTCTGTGGTACTCGGTAGGTACTCAAGATGGCGGCAGTAAGCTAGAAAATGAGCGGATGACGTAACAGGTCATGTGACTGATATTCATGAATAGGCCTGGGGTATGAAGTAACGTGTTGAGTCGTGTTGAGATGGATCCGTTTGGACGCAAATATTCTTGATGCGGTTTCAGGGAAGACGGAGGAAAAAAAGATCGGTTTCGTACGTGTGGACTAGCCCTAAAACAAGTGATCTCACTAATTATCTCACCTACCTGGCTGGAGAGGTGAACTAATAAGAATCAGCTGGTTTAGTGAACGGTTGGGACAAATATTAGGCCGGGTTTCCCATCTCTGTCCAAATGTGTCAGAATCTCAATGGATTGTTACTTTCAAGGAGCAGAAATTATATTAGAAATTAGCTGCCCCGCCTAATCTGATTCTGAAATAGTTTTAAGCGCTCTGCATACAGGCGCCAACATGAATCCGCCGCAATCTTTAACTGACAAGCATCCGATAAACAATGGACTTTATTGAATGGCGCCAACAAAAATAGAACTGAGCCATAATCGGCAAGGCGGCGGCAACAGCAAAGATTGACACTGGTGTGCAGGGTTGTATTGAAGGCAATGCAGTCATGGCCTACTGGTTATGGCTTCGGGCTTGAAACCGAAGGGTTGCTAGGGTTAGTTTAATCCCTGATCAGTATGAAAAAAATGTGGACGGGTGAAGTGGTTGAGCACTGCTCTCCCATGCCCACATCCACAACTGAAGTGCCCTGCAGCAAGGCAGCTTACTGCTCCGGGTTAGTGTGTGCTTCACCTCACTACCTCACTGTGTGCTCTGTGTTAGACTAATTCACGGATGGGATAAATGCAGAGACCAAATTCCTTGTATACACAAGTATACTTGGCCTATAAATGGTTTTCCATCTAATGGAAACGAATGATAAAAGCGGAGTGCACTATACCAACATTGGCGCCTATGTGCACCTCAAGAACTAGAAGTTTGATTCCCTTTCACATCCTTGAGTGAGTTAATCAATTACTTTACAACTTTCAAGGTGCAGTGTTTTACATCTCTCTGTTTCTCTGGACCTGGGGCCGTATTCACAAAGAATTTTAAGGCTAAAAGTAGCTCCTAAGTGGCAAATTTAGGAGCAACTCCTAAAAATAATGGGCGTGTCACTCCTAACTTTAGGACTCCTAATTTTTTTCACTAAAAGTAATTCACGAAGCATTTTAGACCTAAAAGTAGCACCTACGTCTGGGACAGCTTAAAATAAGTCGAGAGGACTCCTAACTCACTAAGACCTATTCACAAACAGCTTTTTGTGGCATTTCACATTGCGATGTTTTGAATGTATGTGGCTACAGGAGCTTCCAATCGTGAGGGAACAATTTCGCATTGTAGGCATAAAAGCGATGATGCAATAACGCAACCAACAACAACCAAAACTACTCATTGTCAACATGTAAATTAAATGTAACGTTTCATTATGAATCAAATTAAAATGTTCTCCGCTTTGCAAACGTAGGCATTGTAACAGATTAATTTAATAATTTTGCAAAGATACTGCATCAATCCGTATGTTTCATGAGGCTACTAGGCTATTTGTTTTGCCTTATTCTTTATTCATAGGCTAAGCTTTTTTATTCAGTTATTCATCATCTTCCATCCTTGTGTAGCGCATACATTCTCAGACCTATCACTCATCATCGTAAGGGAGGTGTTTGGAATAATTCCCGCGTTACAATCATCAGCCAATCAAGGTGGTCACTTCAGTCAAGCTCTTGAGTAATGACGTCATCCATAGCAACGAAGACTCACTCTTAGTTTAGGAGTTGTCATTTTTCCTTACTAAGAGTAGGTCTGAAAGGCTTTGTGAATAACTTTTAAGAGAAAACTCCTAGCTAAAATCTTTTAGTGCGATTTAGGAGTACTCCTAGTGGTAAGATAAAAGGCTTTGTGAATAGGGCCCCAGAACTCCAAGAGGCAGCTTTGATGCTACTGCACTAACATTCAAAGTAGCCAGAAAAAAACATTAAATGTGAAGAAAACTTCCATTCTGAACTGTTGATCATTCATAAAGAAAGCTACATGAAAAGTTTCCCCACAGATGCCACCTCAAAGTGTCCTGATCCTGAATCAAAATGCAGACACACACAAACACACACACACATCCCTGTCTCCAGTCTGGGTTTAGCTTTGCCCCGACTACTGATTTAATTCAGGCTACTCAAGCGGAACAATTTAATCAACTCTGAACTTTTCAGGCAACATGTTCAAGGTTTCCAAACACGGAAGTTAATCAGTCGAAGACCTCTGAAATCATATGCAATGTGCAAGGTTCTGCTCGGGCTGCCACAGGGGTCCCTAAGCTCTGAGGGAAACCGTTTTCAATTATTAACTTTGCAACTTTGCAACTTTGCAGCTTTTCTCTAACCAACAATGTAAGAGACAACAGTGACATGATTTTTCTTGGAAACCGGCAGCCAGTGCAGGGTATACAGCACTGTATGTGAAAGCTGCATTAGGCTGAGGATATACTAGCTCTTCATAGACCTCTGAAGTTCGCCTACAAAATCAGCTGCCCACATAAGGAGATCCGGTATCTTGAGAATTTTCCTATGGGAAAATAACATGGGGATTTTGAATCATCACACCTGTTAAACTCTTCGAGTGGATACTGTGATCTTCGGTACATGAACAGACACACTTTGATCTTTGCTACCCCCAGAGCTAACTTACAATGCAACTTGCCATAGGTAGTTAGCTACAATTAACACCCGGATCTCCTTATATGGGCAAAGATGGTAGCTTTGGTTCTTTTTTGTAGGTGAACTTCAGAGGTCTATTCCCAATGCAGCCGGTTGTGTACACAAGCGTACGTGAACGCTTGCATGGTCTATACCCAGCCAAGTATATCCTCAGCTTTAGTGCTGTGTCTTTGGCTAACTCATTCTTGACTCCACCGACGCCACAGCAGGGGTTCAGACTAGGAGTCCATTCCCATGTGGTGGTACTGAATTACTAATGTTGTTTTGGAGAACACCTTCGGGAGTTTCCTGATTGATTTATGCGGCTGAAATGTTTGAAGATAGCTACTTGAACTGAAAAGAACCCTGGGTGATTTTTTTTCTCATTCTCAGAAGAACTTTTGTCATGATTGCAATCAGACTGTTAATTTAGCTATAGTGCAAGTATTACAACAGTAATCTCTTCCAGCAGCTTTTAGAGTCATAATATTGAAGAGGCTTTTGTCCAATGGTCCTCAAACAAAAACCATGCCATTGTCATTTTCTTTCCCTGAAATACTGTTCAGTAAAAAAACGTGATGAAAGCCCCTTATTGAGCAACAGTCAGAGGGTAATAATCAACATTATTGGGTTGTGCGGAGGGGGGCTGAATTATAAATAATATAATTGATTTTGTTATCTGCAAAGATAATTTTGTTTACATAGTCTTAAGGCCTTCATCCAATTAAGGAACTCACACTCAGGACTCTTTGTTCAAGTGAATGTTTCACCATATCACTGCTGATTAGGCAGGATTCAGTTTACTTATGAGTGTCATTGACATGTTATAAGTAAACTCACAAGTTTATTTATGAGTGTCATTGACACTCATACCCTGGCATGTCAACTGGGTGACATTTTATGGGATTAAGATAAGACCGGCAAAAAAGTCATCGTAGCAACCAGCACCAACACACAGCACAGGGTGCTAAAACACCTCCTCTCAAAAGCAGGGAGTCACGAACACTAACGCAAACGCTCTGCTGCCTGTCACGCTCCCGTAAAACTCCACACCTCTGACTGTGAAGTACGAGGCTGTCAGTGGTAGGTCCAAATTGAAAGTGCGACCTCATGGGGTCTGAAAATACCAAAGGCTGCCATAACTCACCCTGGACAGGAGAATCATGCCGAGGCCACGGAGGGGGAGGGAGAGGGGAGCCCATTTGCAGCATAGATAAACAATATTCACTGACAGAGGATTGACTTACAGCATACACATTTCAGAATAAACTGTTGCGTTAGCTGCAGATATACAGACATACTGGACTGGTATGTTGCATGTCATTATGAGCACAAAACACAATTAGTAGTTCGGCATAGCCTACTGTAAAACAGTTTCACTTCAAAGAACACCCTCTTTTACTCTCTACTTACTTTCAGTAAGGGAAATCCAGGACAATACAACACTATACAAACTAAACAAACCAATCTTTCACTTCCTTCATTTCAAAAACAACCATTATACGCGTCAATGCCCACGACCACCATAACAGCAACTATACAAAAGCAGTCAAGAAAACGCCATACCCTTGCCCCTTAAAGATATCCAATGCCATTTTTTTATCTTTTCTTTTTTTTTTGCTACTGGTCTCCCTTTGCAGTTGTGGAGTATTTGTATTTTACAAATGGCAGGGCTGCAAGGCTGCTTATCCGCAAACGAGTAAGATTTGGCCCTATTACGACTTAATTGTTATATTAAGTATATACATAGTTTTTTTAGAGGATCCCTCTGTGTCTTCCATTAAAACTTGAATGTATATTGGACCAGTACTTTTGAAGTACACTACCACCATGCTACATCAGATTCAGTAAGACAGTATATGACCCATTTTTACTCTCAGTGTGGGAAATACTGGAAAATAAAAAATCAACACCAACTAAACACTTCAGTGTCCAATACTACCATAATACTAAATTAACAAGAACAGTCACACAACTGCAGGCCTTTGCCCCTGTCACAAATATTTCAAGTGAAACCAAATTCCAGTTTTTGTCTTCTGAAATATGATGATCATCTGCCTTGTGTAGTAATTTGAAGTACATCAGAGCAGTAGACAAGATTGCATCAGTTATATTATGAATCAGCCAATTAATAAAGCGTTTTGGTTCAGTATTTTTCATCGCTTCTGGGATTTGTCACTTTCACCTTCCTACTGTGTTGAAAGTTTGAAGAACGCCGAACTCTTTCTGCTTTGGGGCAGCCGTGGCCTACTGTTTAGCGCTTCGGACTTGTAATCGGAGGGTTGCTGGTTTAAACCCCGACCAGTAGGCACAGCTGAAGTGCCCTTGAGCAAGGCACCTAACCCCTCACTGCTCCCCGAGCGCCGTTGTTGTTGCAGGCAGCTCACTGCGCCGGGATTAGTCTGTGCTTCACTTCACTGTGTGCTGAGTGTGTTTTACTAATTCACGGATTGGGATAAATGCAGAGACCAAATTTCCCTCACGGGATCAAAAGAGTATATATACTTATACTTTTACTTAGTTTCTTCACGTCGGACCAGTTCTTCTGAAGCCCACTATACCATCATCGCATTCTGGAACACATTACATCGCAGCCATATTCACTGGCTGTATGACCTCCTTTATTCATTCACTCAAGGCCTACAGCACGGACACCAGGGGGGAGGAGACGGAGGTGGATGTGGGTCAGGGAATGATGAATGGGAGACTGGGCATCATGGCAACTCATTGCCAGCGTGTAATAAATGTGTTCCCGCCCTGTCCAAAGAGCCAGACAGCACATCAGTCATCATGTGAGTGCGTGTCATGTGTGTTCACATACTGACAGGTTGCCTTAAGCGTTGCCTGTCTAAAATTGTGAAGCACATTCAGCAGTACATCAACAATAGCAAGTCACCTCTCACTCACACTCACAATTACAAAAATGGAACATTTAAACATACATTTTAAAAGTACATTTTTGATTAATTTACAAACTTATGAATACAAATACATTAAAAAACTAATAAAACATACAAGTGCCCCATTGGAAATCTTAATAAAATGATACATTAAATACCACCTTACTATTTCTATTTAAATGTCTTGAGCTTCACATGAAGTGTACTGAAACCAATAATCCCACAGGGTGGCATTTTCATAGCAAGTCAGCTGAAAAATTACTCTTCTTGCAGCTTGTTCCTCTTCCAGCATCTCCATCAGTGACGAGACTCTCTCTTCAAGTGGCTGGCCTCTGGGGGTTATAAATATAACCCAATCCAAAACTTTATCCTCGTAATGTGCATGTCGCTCATCAAGCAAATCCCCTCTCCAACACCTGGGTCCCAGGCTGACAGTGATGACTGACTGGTTGGTGCGGCTGGTGTCAGAAGCGGCAAGTTCTTTTTTTTTTACCCCTCTCCTTTCTAAGTTTGTAATAGGCAGACAGGAAGTTCTGCGACCTGACGACCCCAGGTGTCTCAACCAATCAGTTTTCACACCTGAGGCCCGCACATAGACACACAAATACACACACACATATACACTCACACCTGAGCCCCCCCCACACACATACACTCACTCTCTTTCTCTCTCTCTCTCTCTCACACACACACACACACACACACACACACACACACACACACACACACACACACACACACACACACACACACACACACACACACACACACACACACACACACAGGCATATACACTCTGCTGCATCAATTCCGTGTAATTTGTTCCAGCATGTGGGAAAATCGGCAGACGTGGAAGCGGCTCCAAGCGCCATCGATCCTTTGAGACAGTGCTGTTTTCAGCTGAAGCAGCCCATGTCCCAGATTGTCCCTCTATCCCTTTCTTACCATGGAAAAGGGGAGACTTTTATTCCACAGATGTGCACTAATGTGCTGTTGTGCGCTGCAGTCACGCAACTCATTTTGGTACTTGGGACGAAGGTTGATGAGGGGCTCAGTCCTAAAACACTGTAGTCTTCTCTGTTTGTTTCTGCCAGGTGTTCTTTAGTGTCAAGGGAAAAGAGTCAAAAGAAAAAAAAAGGATAGAAGAAAATTTTCCAAACCAAGGCACTCCTTAAATTAAAACCTATTTATTCTGTGGACATGTCTTTAATGCACAGATTTAAAATAGTCACACGGAGACTTTTTTCTCTTCTTTTTTCTTTCAACTTGTTTTGGTGCCCCCCCCCCCCCCCCCCCGATTAGAGCAGGGATAACATAATCCACTTCTCCAACTGCTATGCACATGGCTCAACTAGCCTGAAAGAAAGACTAGCATTTTTGCCCTCTTGGTAATAAGAAACTGAAAATGAAACGTGGCGATTGTCTAGGCTGATTTGACATGGAACTACACTCTCATTCCGGCGTAATAATCAAGGAACGTTGCGAACGTACCATGGGCACAGCAGCACAATGATATCACGCAGCACCTAAAAATAGTCCTCATAGACTATAACTTCCAGCTACAAGTTTGAGCTGCAGCAGACAAATTGGTTAGTGACTGGATTGTTACACCTGAATGAGAGTATAGTTACATGTCAAATCAGCCTAGAAAATCGCCACGTTTCCTTGTCTGTTAGTCTAATTACACTTTCTAACTTGAGAAGAGACGAGTTTTAAATAGGAGAATTACCAGAAATCTTAGTCACTTTTAAGCGTGATGCTAGCGGGCGAGATGCTAATGGTCTAATCCAATTCAATGATCTATGCTAGGCTGGAGTCAAAAGTGGTAGGCTATCGCCAGAGTCAGAGAATGGCTGGATGAACTGGAGAAAGGTAAAACTCAATTGTTTAACTCGAGGGGAGGTGGAAAATGAGCATTTTCCCCAAATGGTGGGGATACCTTTAAGTTTAATTTCACTTACGCCCCTGCTGGAAGTTGTAAGTCAATAAACTTTTTCCAGACCCACCCTCAATTACCATTGAGAAGGTCTGCGTGCTAACCAGTGCTAACACTGATGCCCTGAATCATTCCATATAAACACTGCAAGTCCAACACAACAAGACCAACACAAAGCTCAATAATGAAGTTGGTCACACATTGATGAGTAATATTTCCATTAGCACTTTGAAGCAAAGAAATCAAAATGGGGACATTTAGGCATACACTTCACTGAAACAATTTAATCAGACTTCTCTGCAGAACAATTAAGATTTTATCTGTTCTCTGCATTACGTTTTATTGCATGGCTTGTCTTGGTTTTTAACCCATAAAGGTGTGTTGGAAAATGAGTGTTCTAAAGAATATCTGGGTTCATTGAATTCAACAATTTTAGAACCTTGAAATGTTGCGGAACAGAATCTTATGTTAGAATGTTCAAAAACCCACACCTTTTGATGTAACCAGAGGGAGAGCGAGGTTTGCTTCTTTGAATGCTGTAACTGCCTCACTTAACTATTACTGTGTAATATAGAGTGTGTGTGTATGTGTGTGTGTGTGTGTGTGTGCTTGTCTCTCACTGGGGAATCCTTGAACACTAACAAGGATGAGTGCACAGTCTGCCAACTATGGTTTTCAGCAGTTAATTGAGTTCATCCTTGTTCACATGATGAAAAATAAGGGCTGGCCTTAATTGAAAGAATAAATTGAAAGGCTAAATTGAACGACTAAACTAAGAGTCGTGGAGAAGTTTAATCACAACTGATTTGCAGAGATGATGAGTGGCTACCGGTGGGACCAATGAGGGACATCTCAGATCATCCGCTTCGCCATTAATCATTGCGAGATATTGTGAGATAATTGTCCACCTCAAACCTGGGAGAGAGTATCAGCTCCTTGGTTTCGGAATGTTTGAACATTCTGTAATAATAATCCAAGGGGTGAAACTGGGTTACCATGGTGACAGCATACAGCGTCACAAGATTGCCAAGGCAGTGTCTTTTTTAACGTGTGTTGTTTGTCTTTTATTTCCCCTCCTAACCAGAGCCGTAGAGATTATTTCTGCGGCTCTGCCGCTGATAAAGAGATAGTGATCCTAAGGAGATTGCTAACATGCCATACACACCATACTCCAACAGTGTATGAAAGTAATCATATTTTATTAACTACTATGTAGACTATGTAGCCTAGGTAGGTACTACTAGGATACTGTTTTTTAGAATTGATTTAGATTAAGTGTTATTTGGTATAATTTGTATTTTAGTATATTTAGTATATTCTTTATCTTCCACTATCCTTATTGCTTAGTTGTGTTTATGTTATATACTTTTAATTACTTTTTCTGCTGTTAATGAATGTGTGTGTGTGTTGTCGGGATCAATAAAGTATCTATATATCTATCTATCTATCTATCTATCTATCTACTTCACATGGTCTTAACTTGGAACAACTCAAGACTGTTCCACAAAGATCAACTGAAACAACGTATTACAACCCACTGTGGCACCAGCAAAGAATATAATTGTTTGTATTAATTACAGGAACTTATCATCTTCATGCATCTGGAGGTTACCTGTAAGTAATGGTTATCATAACATTAACATAACAGGTTAATAACAGCGTTCAAAAGACCTGGCCAAGTATGCCAGCAGTACATATAGGCTAGTTTAAGATGCAACATAAAATCACAACAGAGAAATAGACACCTCACAATGCATTGTAGTGTGAATGGTGTGAGTAAATATGGTGAACTATATTATATAACTTGGTCACTGTTGATGTTAAAGGGACACCAGGCAAACCTGATGCTTTTTCTCTACGAAACTCCCCCTAGCGTTTGTACGTGTCGATACGTGTGCAAGCCCTCGCTCAGTCTGAAGCTCTTTTCCTTTTCTTTGCATCTTCCGTCAAGGGTTTTCGCTGCTTCTTCGCCGGCTCTGCCATTATACACACGTTTCGCTAGCGTTTCGCTAGCGTTTGGTTAGACTGCCTCTGTGCTGTGGATGCAGAATGTAAACTGACTCTTCTCGCGATGTCTGAGACTTTGAGAGACTGAAGGTCGGTGGGTACGATACACAGAACTTGCAAGCGGGATATTCTTTCTACAGGCAATAAGCGGGTGTGAGAGTCTTCATTCGCCCTGTAATGAGTCATTTAACCATATAACAACTTACGAAGATGATTAATTAACACGAAAACGTTGCTTGTGGGGTGTACTACGAATCTCGATTAGTGGGGTATGTTGCGCTCAAAGCCAGGCTATGCTGTGACACGAAAGTGGATCTGTTTTAGTGTCGATATATCACCATGGTATCTTATGCTGTCAACCAAACCTGGTCGGGAGGAGGTTATGTGCTAAGTTATAGCTCAAATTGTGTAATCTACCGCACACTGACCAATCAATTGTCTTAAAAATGAAGTTATCTTACATGTAGGATTCTGTCATATATCTTACAGGTGGAGCTCCGCCTCTACTAACATTTTGGATCTTGAATGCGCTTTAATAGTGCTGTACGTGCAAATATCCCACTATGGACGTGCATACTATACAACAACTGACAACAATTGATTTATTTGATGTTATAGGTTAGACACAAAAAATGATCGCAGTGTAGATTAAGCTATCGCTCATGAATGCGGAAGTAATTGTTTTAAAATAGAGGCGGTCTTGTGCGTCTCCACGTTTCACGATTGGCCAACGTCATCCCAACACCGTGAACGCGCACAGATCTGAGCTGAAGGCCTAGTTTGACAAATATATCACATAACTGCTATCGTAGTATCACTTAACGTATACCCCTGAGTCAAGGCTTTGTCAAGCCTCGATATGTCTACATAGCCTAGATATGTCTAACGTGCTTCGTAGTATACCCCACAGGTGTCCCTTTAACTGTTGACTGTGGTTACCTGAGGTAATCTACGGCAGGATGTGTGCTGTGCTTTGCCTCCTTTATGTTGACATGCAATGAAACACTGCCCTCTTCAGTAAGATCCTCACACTACACCAACAGAGCAGAGAGAGTGGGAAAATGAGAAGCTGGCTTACATGACAAATAATGAATGCATAGTTTGCAACAGCTTTCATCTGATGTGATGTGAGCTCTGTCTGCTACATAGGATCTTTCTAAATGCACCAATTCTATTAAAGGACAATTCCGGCGATTTTTCACATAGATCTCTGTTTGGTCACCGAGTAGCCTACTGTCAGTGTGTGTGTGTGTGTGTGTCGGGGGGGGGGGGCGTTCATTTTCATGCCGGTGACCAGATTTCTGAGACAAAATCTGGGGACATTTTCAGTTCAGAAGCGTAAATACCTCCAAAACGTGTAATGTTTTATTTGTAAACTTACAGTAAAACAGGGACACTGCCCTTACCATTCATAAAGCAGTTTATCTTACCACTAGTTCTCCTAAAATTCAAAGGCAGTGATGAACAAAGAGTTTCCTTCTCTGATCACAAAGTAGCTGAGATCAATTACATTGATAACTTTGAAAATCAGCTTTAACGAACAAGTGTCTACGGAAACCCGTGAAAGGTCATGGTGGGAATTCACTGTACTTAGAGCAAAGTTTTTGCACTCCCTCGGAATAACTTTTGGATTCTCTTGCCATGTTTTTGCGTTCCCTCGTAATAACTTTTTGCGTTCCCTCGCAATAAAGTTAGTGTTCTCTCACAATACCGCCTATTTCATTAACCTAGCCTACAAGCAAATCAACTTGGCTAGCCTACTTTATGGAAAATACTTTGACGTTCCCTTTGATTTGGATCTACTCCAAACATGAATGGGTTTTCCTTAGCCTGTGCTAAAGTTTTGCAAAAATTGTGATAAATGGAAGCTCTGGCTGTCTTGTCCCTGTGTGTGTAGGATGCGCAACTTTATGTTTGGTCAGTGTTTTCTTTCTTTTTTTTATTCCAATTTTGGGTCTGTCAGTCACAGGGAAAACCGGGGACATTTCCGGGGACAGGTCACCAAAACCGGGTCTGGTCACCCTACCTCAGAGTGTCCCTGTCATTTTTTTTTTTTTACAGACAGTACTCGATGACCTCGAGAAACAGAGAAAAATCGCTGGAATTCTCCATTATGTAATGTGGGCTGTTTATTGGAATACCAGATTAGACAAATGTCAGATTGTTACTTGTGCATGATTAAATGTGAGTGAATCTGGACTCATGAATACTATGCAAGGTATGCAGGTGAATAACATTGACAGTGCTGGCCTATCAGAGCCATGTGCCATCTATGACACAGTATTGCCATCTAGTGGAAATTCATCACAATTGCATGAGATCTATCAAGAAATTAAAGAAATGCCAGACATAGAGCTTAGATCGGGCCCAAAAAATCAAGCCCGACCCTACCCGAGCCCGTGCACATTGTGCCCGAGCCCGACCCGGCCCGACACATTAACTGTAATTATGAGCCCGAGCCCGATTTAAACCCGACATTTTTTAAATACGTGGGCCATTATAACTGACGTTCTCAACTACAATTCCGAGCTGTTTGAGCTACAGAAATCCGTTTAGAATTATATTAATGAATAATGCAATAATGAAGAATGTAGGCTAAACTAGGCCTATGTTTGTTTATTCAGAATGGAATGGATTGCAAATGAATCCGAATGAAGAAACGTAAGCCACTTACAACGTAAAAGTAGCCTATGTCCCTGCAGCAAAACTCAAGGCATTTCTCTGTGAGGGTTTGCCTCGCTCTCAGGTGTATGCTTGGAGAAGTGACAAAAGAGGACATTGAAGGCTGGCTATCATTATTTCTGCCATGGCAAGCCTGCTTCATGTTCATCAAAGTCTTTTTGCTGTCATAGGTGAACATCGTGCGCACTTAATGCACGCAACAAAGCATACCTGACAAATGCACAGCCTACCTCCGACTTTTCTCCAAACTTGCTCGAAGTTTCTCCTGTTTTCATTTTTTTCTTTACATCTTCAAGCTCCACGTTGCACTTAAACTACACAATACAGAACAGCAGGCCCGGTGTGATGCGTGCGAGTGGAGAAGCTGCGCATGATACGTGTTGCGCAGATGACATTACATGACATTTTGTAACTCTGAGCCTAACTCGTATAACTTTGTATACACTTGTTACTTAGGCCTACTTTGTTAAATATATAATATTTCTGAGTCTGACTATGGCATAGCTTTAGCTCCCTACCCAAGTAGGCTAATGATTTAAAAAAAAAAATGCTTGATCAAGGACCCGGCCAGGCCCGGCCCGAGGATAGTGGCTGGAAAAATCGGCCCGACCCGGCCCGCGGGTCGGGTCGGGTCGGGTCAAGTTCGGGCTCGGGCAGAGAATCTAAACTCTAGCCAGACATGATAAGCCAATAATTGAACAGACATTCCTCATATTGGTGGTCCATTTTTTCCCATACATGTTTATCTTCAACCAACCAGATAGCACATTTTTCGGTGAAGTAGTAATACAAAATAATGATTGACATGCAGACATTCTTCATATTGATTTGTGCATGCATGACTCAAGTGACACTGTAAGCCAGTTTCATTCTTCCTAACAACCATGTCTGTAGTCAGACCAAGACTACTTTTAAAATCTAAAATTCTCAGATGTTGATATAAATATCATGATAAATGGCTAAACACACACACACACACACACACACACACACACACACACACACACACACACACACACACACACACACAACATATCACAAAACATCACAATAAAAATCAGTGTTATCAACCAAGTCTATGTGTCTGTTAGGCCTATGTCATTCGGCCACTGTTACATCTTCCCATAGATTGTTGCACTAACTTTTAGTGATCATTTTCCTATTAGCAAGACAAGGCAAGTATGACCCAGTAACTGGGCTGCACCAGAGCCATATAAAGGTAGAGTTGCAACAAGTTGAGTTGACGCTAATGTTCCATTTTTTCCAACAATGGCAGCTCATGGAAGCCTCAAATAGTTCCCGGAAGTTAACAATTAATAATAGCAGCAGTGCAGTTACAGCAGTATAGACTGTTTGTAGCCAACTTTTACACGTTTACACAATAATTACACTGTGTTATAAATATTGTATATCAATGCATTTATTGGCTGTCAATTACCCAAAATTGTGGCTCTGTCTCTCATTGAACAGTAGCCTATTTAATGCATTCTAATCCATTGTCCACCCACCTCTTATTTTACCACTACATCCCAGGCGCAAATGTACGTTTCCTCTCCTAAACGAGGGCAATTGGACATTTTATGGTGAATATTAGATTGGTGAGAACACTAAATATACTAGATCACATGCAAGAATGTTTCAGTCATTCTATCGTAGGTCTTGGTGTTTTTTTTTAGATATTATGAAATAAGTAAGCTATACGTTTTTCACTTTCTTAAGTGGGCTATAGTTCTTATTAGCAGTGTATGCCAAACCATGAAACATTAAGCTGCGTCCAAAAACGACAATATCTTCTGATATTGATCATGCATATGGCAAAGAAAGACATGAGATCGTTGGTCTTGGAATTTTGAAAATGCATTGCACTTAGACCTCAGATTACTTGCAGTACCCCGGCATTGCCACAAGGAAATGATCGTACATCAAGTTTGAACCTGGGGCCTCATTTATAAAAGGGTTGCGTAGAAACCATCCTTCATCTGATATTAGATCATTTCTGAAATGATCGTACGTGTGATTCAGAGAAAACGAACGTATGCACAAAAAAACGTGCGTACGCCACCCTTCCAGATGTGCCCATTATAAATCACAAATGAACGTCAACTTGTGCGCAGCTGGATGGTTTTAGGTCTCCGCCTTGTAAACACCCCCTCATCAATATCATTAGCATATGTTTTAATAAGCGCTTTCAGATATAACCTCCGGAGTATATGAGGAGGTTTGTCAAACGGAGGTCCTACCCTTCGAATGATTCAGATATGATGCTAAACTGCGGACCTAATACTGACCTTACACGGACGTATGTGTGAACGACATACACGCACATTAGAACCTCCGTGTGGTTGTCGAGTGAGGGGTGGGGGCTTGTAGAGTTCACAGACATGACGCAGAATATATGCGGCCGCGGCCTGTCACAGCTGCTTTTTGTTTACAAAATGTAGCCTATGCATTATGTAGGCTAAAGAAGAGAAATCTATTGCATAGGCTAATACTTGAAGTAGGCTAGTCACGTAAGTGCCCACTTGAAATTGACCTAGCCTACAGTATTTGTATGTGTGCTTCAAATAAACACATTAATCTGTTTTCAACTGTTATGTACCAGAATTAGCTATAGAACCCCAAATCTGGTTTGCGTTGGAGAGAGAGAGCATGCACAAACTTTATGGTAGGCTACCAGCCAATTCAGTAGGCTAACTCAAGCCTTCAAGTTCATACAACGTTTTTAAGCAACAAACAAAATACTAACATTAATAACAGTGAAGTTGTTCGTTTTTTCATGGTTTATTTTTTTCCAAAAGCATCCTCTCCCCATGTGTAGCATTTACATCAGCGAGCTCAGCAGGTCATGAAGGCTATCAATGAACAGAAAACCGTGTTGGCTAACAATTTATTAAATACTCCTGTTATTGTCGTCAACGACGTCGCTAGGCTACTGCCTTTTCAGCGCCTTCTGCTTATGATGATTCAGTCTTCTGAATTCGTTTGTCCTTGCCATGCAGTTGTAGGCTAACGTGTCTCTAACGTTCTCTTCAGGTGTTCTATCAAAATGTTGTATGCCCTCATGGACAGTAGCTCCGTGATGTCTGCATATTTCCTGGACAGCACTATGCCACTCCATCATAACACTGGCATTTAAGTCAGATCTAACCACATGGACGCACGAAAGAAACGTCACCAACACGCCCTCTCACTAGGTGTGATTTTAACCGCATGTTCTACTCCTCGTTCAGACACAGCACATTTACATAATGTCCGGAGGAAATACTAGGTCGGGGGTAGTATAAACACCGGGTGAATTCGGACTTCCATATGACCGGTTATGTCGTTCAGATATACGGCCCCACCGTTTAACATCGGCAGTACCTCCGGTCTTACACGTATGTCTGAAAGCGCTTAATGAAATCAATGGCATAAAAGCTGTAGCTTATGTAAAATTATATATGGAAAACATTGTATAGGCCTAGCTTATGCCATCTGATGTTAACTAGCCTATATGCGTCAGTTCGAATAGCTTACCTAATTATGTTTTTTCCAGCAAAGCTTTCTGGAAAGAGATCGTATGCATCCATGTCCATTGTCCTCTGCTCGCTTTCATTCCTTTTGCTTGCAGTAATGTGAATAATCAACATTTCGTATGTTTGTAAGTAAGCTAGGCCTACTTTGTAGAAAAAAAAATGGGTAGGCCTAGCTTATGAAGGAAAGAGCTCTAGGCCTATATAATCCTGTACGTTATGGTACAGTAGGCTACTGTACGTTTCCAATATGACCCAGGGTAATATGCTGATTTAGCCTACAAAACAGAGGACTAAATTATAAGCGTGATATGTCATGTAGGCTTAACGTTTCTTTTAGGGTAGGCTATGTTTTTGCTGAAAAAGTAGCCTAGTTCGCCGGTCATTTTTCATTCATTCTGCATATCTTTGCTATCATTTTCTTTCAATAATGTCCAATGGCTTAAACATTGTCCTTTATTGTTTGCTTTAGGCTTACCTTTATATTTCATCCTACATTATTCAACTCACGTATTGTCATCTGATCTTGGGCACTGCCAGTCAAAAAAAGCAAACAGGCACCTCTTTACGCAACTCTGACGCAACACTAAATATGAAGATGCCCTGCTTTCAGAGGATAACTTCCGTCCCTTGGTTGTGTAGGCTATATATTATATAAAATATCTATAGCCTACATTGTATAGCTTATACAGTCAAATATTACCTTTCTGTTACGAAGCTGGGAATAGGCCTATGAGCGCAAATTAGGATGTAGAGGCTAAACGCGAGTAAACGCAGTTTATCCACCTCTGAAATTTCAGAAATAGAGTTTAGGCCTACCCACCTCTTTTTAGTTTATCCACCTCTCAAAAACATTTATTCACTTTTAACATTCAAAACTGTTTGATCAAATACTATCCTATATTCCCAATACTGCACAATAACCTCCAACATTATCAAACTGTTCGAATGCCTTTTTGAATGCCTTCCTCTCCTAAACGAGGGTAATTGGACATTTGATGGTCAATATTAGACTGGTGAGAACACAAAATATACTAGATCACCTGTAAGAATGTTTCAATTAGGCTATTCTATCGTAGGTCTTGGTGGGTTTTTTTTAGATATTGTGAAATAAGTATCCCAGCTAGCACAGTTACGTTGCCAGTACGTTGCTGCAATGTAACTGAATGACCCAAAATACATTGACACAACGTCGTATCCAACGTTGCCACAACATGCAAAGTGAAAGGTGAGAATTCGTAACCGCAACGTCACTCCCCAACGTTGCCAATCCGTAACTGCAACATTAAGTTACGTTGCAGCAACGTGGAATTGAAAGGTGCCGTTTCGTAACCGTAACGTAAGTTACTGACGCCACCAGTCCTGTTCAGCAACGTTGCCACAACATGCAAAGTGAAAGGTGACAATTCGTAACCGCAACGTAACTCCCCAACGTCGCCATTCCGTAACCGCAACATCAGGTGACGTTGCAGCAACGTGGAGTTGAAAGTTGCCGTTCCGTAACCATAACGTAAGTTACCGACGCCACCAGTCCTGTTTAGCAACGTTGCCACAACATGCAAAGTGAAAGGTGACAATTCGTAACCGCAACGTAACTCCCCAACGTCGCCACTCCGTAACCGCAACATCAGGTGACGTTGCAGCAACGTGGAGTTGAAAGTTGCCGTTCCGTAACCGTAATGTAAGTTACCGACGCCACCAGTCCTGTTTAGCAACGTTGCCACAACATGCAAAGTGAAAGGTGACAATTCGTAACCGCAACGTAACTCCCCAACGTCGCCACTCCGTAACCGCAACATCAGGTGACGTTGCAGCAACGTGGAGTTGAAAGTTGCCGTTCCGTAACCGTAACGTAAGTTACCGACGCCACCAGTCCTGTTTAGCAACGTTGCCACAACATGCAAAGTGAAAGGTGACAATTCGTAACCGCAACGTAACTCCCCAACGTTGCCAATCCGTATCTGCAACATCAGGTTACGTTGTAGCAACATGGAATTGAAAGGTGCCGTTTCGTAACCGTAACGTAAGTTACCGACGTCGCCAGTCCTTAACAACAACTTCAGGCAACATTGCGGCAACGTCGCAAGTGGAAGGTTTCATTACGTAACCGCAACGTAACTTGCCAATCCGTAACCGCAACAATAATAAAATTATAGTATGTGCCTTACATGACAACTACCCTTCTTACAGCACTTGTACATAGGCCAATTAATACCTGTAGGCACAGCGAATGCTTTGATCCAGGTGATATTACTGTTACTGTGGGAGAGAGACAACCTATGTAACATCAGATCACATCTTCATGGTTATCCATTTTGCTATTAATTACATACAGTCTATGTGTGAATTTACCTTATGTGTGTAGCTGATTTTCAACCATTCAGGCTTATGTCCTCCAACAAGATACATGATGGATTTGTCAGCTGGACTTTTATACTGGGTTAGAACTAGTAGTTTCACGTCCACGGTTTCTTTTTTTTTAAATAAACTATTCAATTTATTGTTCAAAACATCAGTTAGAGTTGAGCCTAAGCTAAACTGTTTCAACCATATTGTTTCAAAATCAATAACAATAATAGCCTATAAACGAGGCAACTTACTTGCAATGCATGCTGGGAAGCAAACCTTAACATGAAATAAGAGACACCTTAGGCTACATTAGTTCCCCCCTCATTATGAAATACTTTTTACAGTTTTTCACCGTTCTTCTCAGTTGCTAAAACACTAAAACCCATTGGCTGAAGAAAGTTCTCAGTTGCCTGAACTCATTTAGCTAATTGTTCAGTCTGTTGTCAATACCTTAAACCATTTCACATGGTAAAACACAATTTGCAGATCCCACTTACACTTTTCAGCAAAACTCTAAACACATTCGCATTCTCAAAACACATTCTGAACTCTAATGCACATGTCATCCATACTGGTAAACACAAGTGACAACAATTACAGTTTTTTTGAATTGCTAAAACACAATTTCTGAAACCTTGCTCCATTTTCTTAAAGCATTAAACACAAAACCCTATTTACAAGCACTATTTACAAAACCTCTGACTCCTCTTGCAAAATCAAACTTTCGCCTCAAAACAGGAAACATCAAGTAGAAATTACTACTTTGCTTTGCTCTTTGCATTTTTTTTGTTCTTCCTCCTCCTTGTACCTCTATTTTTACAGTATCCTGCATCTCACAAACTTGTCCTTTGATTCTTGTTCTTTGTTGATATGAACTTGCACCAGTCAAAATCTATTGAGCAGTCAGTACTGTAAACAAATGGATAGCACAATGTTCAGGGCCATACGATTTGTTTACAGTATTGTACAGTATACAGCCTACAATGCACTGTAGTACAGTGTCCAATAAAAATCCTCTTTCTTGCCATCCTCCCCTTCCTCCTCATCCCCCACTTTGCATATGCACTCGTCTTCTTACATAGTTTCTTCTATCCATTTTCATTCCCACCTTCAACAACCTGTTTGCTCTCTGAACTGGCGTATATTGGTTTTGTCACATCATTTGAAACAAGTGAAATCAATTTTCAGTGCTTGTGTTTAATCGATGACATGTGTATGTCTATTTGTATTTCATTTTTGCCACTTGTGTTTACCGGTATGGATACAGTACATAAGCATTAGTGCAGAATGTGTTTTGAGAATGAGTGTTTAAAGTTTTTCTAAAAATTGTGTTTTACCATGTGAAATGGTTTAAGGTATTGACAACAGACTGAATAATTAGCTTAATGAGTTCAAGCAACTGAGAACTTTCTTCAGCCAATGGGTTTTAGTGTTTTAGCAACTGAGAAAAACTGTAAGTACTCATATATTTTAGATGTTACATGTACTGTACATATACTGTATTGTATCACCACATATGTATTGTGCATACATTGTATGTGCATGGTCTCATATATGTACATATATTGTGCATATACATATATCTTTACAAATATTACCAATACATTTCCCCATATACATCTGAATACATTATGGTGGATATTTCTAACTAATTTGGGGCAGTCATGGCCTACTGGTCAGGACTTGAAACCGAAGGGTTGCTGGTTCGATCCCCGACCAATAGGTAAAATGCTGACCTGATCATGATGTGGCACCATTCTTCATGGTAGCAAATGGCAACATCATCAGCTGACCAGTTCACAATGTTGTGGCAACATCACTCACAATACTATGGCAATGTCATCGGCTGACGTCGCGGGGACGGTTCCCATGGCACCAAATGGCAACGTCATCAGTTGACCCGTTTACAACATTGTGGCAACATCACTCCAAATACTACATGGCAACATCATCGGCTGACGTCGCCGGTACATTTCCCACAGCACCAAATGGCAACGTCATCGGCTGACCTAATCACAATGTTGTGGCAACATCACTCCAAATACTACATGGCAACATCATCGGCTGACGTCGCCGGTACATTTCCCACAGCACCAAATGGCAACGTCATCGGCTGAGCTAATCACGATGTTGTGGCAACATCACTCCAAATACTACATGGCAACATCATCGGCTGACGTCGCGGGGACGTATCCCACGGCACCAAATGTCAACATCATCAGCTGACCCGTTTACAACGTTGTGGCAACATCACTCCAAATACTACATGGCAACATCATCGGCTGACGTCGCCGGTACATTTCCCACAGCATCAAATGGCAACGTCATCGGCTGACCTAATCACGATGTTGTGGCAACATCACTCCAAATACTACATGGCAACATCATCGGCTGACGTCGCCGGTACATTTCCCACAGCACCAAATGGCAACGTCATCAGCTGACCCGTTTACAACGTTGGGGCAACATCACTCCAAATACTACATGTCAACGTCATTGGCTGACGTCGCGGGGACATTTCCTGATACTAAATGGCAACGTCATCAGCTGACCTGACCATGATGTTGTGGCAATATCACTCACAATACTACATGGCAACGTCATTGGCAGACGTCGCTGAAACGTTTCCCACGGCACCAAATGGCAATGTCACCAGCTGACCTAATCACAATGTTGTGGCACCGTTCTTAACGGTACCAAATTGCAACATCATCAGCTGACCAGGTCACAACGTCGCTGCAATGTCACTAATGGTACCAAGTGACAACATTGTCTTGCAAAGTAGCTGTGACGTTGCAACAACGTAGCCAGAAGGTAATGTCGCTGTGACCAAATGACAACTTTATGGCGACGTTGTTACAATGTCATGTGTTAGCTGGGATACGTCTTTTCACTTTCTTAAGTGGGCTATAGTTCTCATTAGCAGTTTTATGCCAAACCATGAAACATTAAGCTGCGTCCAAAAACGTCTTTAAAAATCTTCTGATATTGATCATGCATATGGAAAGTAAGACATGAGATCGTTGGTTTTGGAATTTTGAAAATGCATCGCACTTGGACCTCAGATTACTTGCAGTACCCCAGCATTACCACAAGGAAATGGTCGTACGTCAAGTTTGAACCTGACGTGGAGATAAGCACTTTTCCACGTCAAAGACGGTTTTTATAAATCTGAGCGTTGGCATGGATTTGAGCGTACGCACGGTCTAAGATCAAATCTGTGCGTAAGAACGCTTTATAAATGAGGCCCCTGACGTGGAGATAAGCACTTTTCCATGTCAAAGACGGTTTTTATAAATCTGAGCGTTGGCATGGATTTGAGCGTACGCACGGTCTAAGATCAAATCTGTGCGTAAGAACGCTTTATAAATGAGGCCCCTGGGATGGACCCGCTGTGTCTTCATCCATTGTTTCGTCCATGGTTTTGTGTCTTATCTAAATCTGACCATGGAGTTGACTTTGGCGGAAAGCTAAAGGTGATTACTGATAGGTTGTCCCAATCAGTGGCGCCTGCACAATCCAATCATGTTTGAGAGGGAAACAACAAATTGAGGGTTTCTGAGAATTTTCTTTTTTCCTTTTTTTTTAGAAGAAGTAATAAAGTAAACACATACTTAGGTAGTGAAGTTATTATTGCATCCTCAGTGTCCACTAAGATCCACAGGAAGTATTAGGACAACAAGTAATTTTAAATATAAAAAATAAATATTGTTTTTTTCTTTTTTCTTTTACCGTCATCAATTTTGTTCAATGATTCCTGGGTTGCTGAAATAACAGAGAACATGAAACTTGGTGGCCACTCCCCCACCATGCTGGGCTAAATAACTAGCCCTACCTGTGGGGTGTACTACGAACCTCGATTAGTGGGTTAGCAAGGTATGTTGCGCTCAAAGCCAGGCTATGCTGTGACACGAAAGTGGATCTGTTTTAGTGTCGCTATATCACCATGGTATCTTATGCTGTCAACCAAACCTGGTCGGGAGGAGGTTATGTGCTAAGTTATAGCTCAAATCGTGTAATCTACCGGACACTGACCAATCAATTGTTTTAAAAACGAAGTTATCTCACGTGTAGGATTCTGTCATATATCTTACAGGTGGAACTCCGCCTCTACTAACAGTTTTGATCTCGAATGCGCTTTAATAGGGCGGTGCGTGCAAATATCCCACTATGGACGTGCATACCATACAACAACTGATGACAATTGATTTATTTGATGTTATAGGTTAGACACAAAAAATCACCGCAGTGTAGATTAAGCTATCGCTCATGAATGCGGAAGAAATTGTTTTTAAATAGAGGCGGTCTTGTGCGTCTCCACGTTACACGATTGGCCAAAGTCATCCCAACACCGAGAACGCGCACAGATCTGAGCTGAAAGCCTAGTTTGACAAATATATCACATAACTGCAATTGTAGTATCACTTAACGTATACCCCTGAGTTAAGGCTTTGTCAAGCCTCGATATGTCTACATAGCCTAGATATGTCTAACGTGCTTCGTAGTATACCCCACTGAACCATTGCACGCAAGAAGACAAAAAGTTGTGTACGCGCTCGGGTAGGGTAAAGTTTTCAACTAGCAAAATTCACGCCTCGGATAAACCTCTTCGGCTACGATACTGCCACTGCGCAAAGAGACTAGAGAAGACAGGTAGGCTATTCATACCTCACTGTTCGGAAGGTCATAACAGATAATTTTTTCACCCGACCGTTGCATGATGGGATGCTGAAATGCAGTCGCACAAGTAGGCGGAGACTGAGTATGATCTGTGGGGTAGGCCTATACTACGAAGCACGTTAGACATATCTAGGCTATGTAGACATATCGAGGCTTGACAAAGCCTTGACTCAGGGGTATACATTAAGTGATACTACGATTGCAGTTATGTGATATATTTGTCAAACTAGGCTTTCAGCTCAGGGGTCCGTTGCACAAAAGCAGAATTAAGACATCCGGGATAAGTTACTGAGCTGCGCTCAATGAATCCAAAACAGGAGCGTACAGGCTTAATTGGTTGCACAAAGACCAATGGGGTGTACTACGAATCTCGATTAGTGGGTTAGCAAGGTATGTTGCGCTCAAAGCCAGGCTATGCTGTGACACGAAAGTGGATTTGTTTTAGTGTCGCTATATCACCATGGTATCTTATGCTGTCAACCAAACCTGGTCGGGAGGAGGTTATGTGCTAAGTTATAGCTCAAATCGTGTAATCTACCGCACACTGACCAATCAATTGTCTTAAAAACTAAGTTGTCTCACGTGTAGGATTCTGTCATATATCTTACAGGTGGAGCTCCGCCTCTACTAACATTTTGGATCTCAAATGCGCTTTAATAGGGCGGTGCGTGCAAATATCCCACTATGGACGTGCATACCATACAACAACTGATGACAATTGATTTATTTGATGTTATAGGTTAGACACAAAAAATTACCGCAGTGTAGATTAAGCTATCGCTCATGAATGCGGAAGTAATTGTTTTTAAATAGAGGCGGTCTTGTGCGTCTCCACGTTACACGATTGGCCAAAGTCATCCCAACACCGAGAACGCGCACAGATCTGTGGGGTGTACTACGAATCTCGATTAGTGGGTTAGCGAGGTATGTTGCGCTCAAAGCTAGGGTATGCTGTGACACGAAAGTGGATTTGTTTTAGTGTCGCTATATCACCATGGTATCTTATGCTGTCAACCAAACCTGGTCCGGAGGAGGTTATGTGCTAAGTTATAGCTCAAATCGTGTAATCTACCGCACACTGACCAATCAATTGTCTTAAAAACGAAGTTATCTCACGTGTAGGATTCTGTCATATATCTTACAGGTGGAGCTCCGCCTATACTAACATTTTGGGTCTCAAATGCGTTTTAATAGCGCTGTGCGTGCAAATATCCCACTATGGACATGCATACCATACAACAACTGATGACAATTGATTTATTTGATGTTATAGGTTAGACACAAAAAATCACCTTTTTAACCTTTTTAATTGTGTAAAAATAGCGATTTAGTTGGGATGACTTTGGCCAATCGTGTAACGTGGAGACGCACAAGACCGCCTCTATTTGAAAACAATTACTTCCGCATTCATGAGCGATAGCTTAATCTACAATGCGGTGATTTTTTGTGTCTAACCTATAACATCAAATAAATCAATTGTCATCAGTTGTTGTATGGTATGCACGTCCATAGTGGGATATTTGCACGCACCGCCCTATTAAAGCGCATTCGAGATCAAAAATGTTAGTAGAGGCGGAGTTCCACCTGTAAGATATATGACAGAATCCTACACGTGAGATAACTTCGTTTTTAAAACAATTGATTGGTCAGTGTCCGGTAGATTACACGATTTGAGCTATAACTTAGCACATAACCTCCTCCCGACCAGGTTTGGTTGACAGCGGATTTGCGCGGATTTTGCGCGGATTTTTTCTCGTCTGTTGTTCTCGCGGTGGTGTTTGCGAATATGTATCAAAACAAAACAAGCGCTTAATTTTGGGTTAAAATGCATTGTAACGTGCGTTACTGAAGTTTGTACCGAGTAAATATTACCCAATTTTTTTTTTGTAATGCCTTACATTACCGCGTTACCGCAAACAGCAATATATTACAGTAATTACATTACTTTTGTAACGCATTACTCCCAACACTGATGACGGGCCACTACACAATACTTGCTTGCTATACTACATCCAGAGTAAAGGGAAAATATTTAGATGCATATCTCCCTTCAGCTGGTACATTGCCAAATAGAACCGAGACGAAATTTGCTGCTCTGACCTGCCCAAAAAGCGCCGAATCCGACAAGAACACTGATTTACGCTTCTTTCAACAACCAAACAGTCTCCTTGGAGACCACCAAAAATTGCCATTGCCGACTATATTTCAAGTGGTCAAGGTGGGGTATTGGGTAAAGTTTTCAACTAGCAATAATCGCGCCTCGGATAAACCTCATAGGCTACGATACTGCCACTGCGCAGAGATGACTGGAGATGGGAATGTGTTCTGGGACCGGGTGTGGGCAACAGTCATCACAAAGCTGGTGAGCTCAACTATCTAAAGAATATCATCCATCCTATGCTATGCTAAACCATGTACAAGTACAACCCAAGTGCTGTTGTAGAGCAGTGGGCACCACAAGATCTTTGCTTCTGAAATCGGACGAGATCGGGCGTGCTCAGCGTGGTATGGCCGTAAGCAACTGCACACCGACAAAGTTGACCAGATAAACCTCCAGCAGCTGGGCATAAGAGCTCCCGGTATGATTTCAGGCTTGAGCCACTTACTCATTCAGAAAAAAGGCTGTATCAGGGAATAAAGACACACACGAGGAGGTTGCTATATTTCAGACGGGCATAGGCTACTTGAAGAGAGAGCTCCAAAAGAGAACGAGGACAAAAGTGATCAGAGTTTCAGAAATCTACCTGTCCTAAGAACGTTCGACCACACGTGAACAACAGGCCGTGCTGCCGACGTGTAAGCTCCTCCCTCTCGTTCGTCGCTATCAGCAGTACACGTTGGCGCACGAACAAACAGAGGGCACTTCTTTTTCACAGATCGAGGAACCCCACCATAAGGTGGGGCATCAAAAAATTCATATCAACTCATAGTGGTCCTTTCCACGGAAATCTTTAGTAAAAGGCGAAAGATTTATACGATATGAAGAGAACCATGAGTGTTCTGCCAGTCTGGAACATGACTTGAGCTAGCCACCGCCAGCGCCACAGGTCACTATCAGAGTTACAGGTAGCCTAAACACCACGCACAGACCTTCAACGTACTGCTTTACCTTTATGCAAATGTTGAAGTTATCAGCATACGGCCTACTCATTTTCAGAAGTAGCCCATGAAAAGTATTTTTTTTTCCCTTTTTTTTTCTTTTCAAAGGCCAGAAAACCCACAAAGCATGCTGGGAAGCTGCCGTACATCGGCTACTAGACGAGAACCTCTTGGGGGTTTCATTCATTACTATGCTGGGTTTAATGCGGTTCAGAGTCAGACAATGATGTTACAGCAATTACAGCAATTATACAGCAATACTACAGCATATAACAGATCATTTTTTCACCCGACCGTTGCATGCTGGGATGCTGAAATGCAGTCGCACAAGTAGGCGGAGACTGAGTATGATCAGGGGAGTAAGGGCCGAGGTTAAGGTGGGGGTGGGGCGAGTATGACGGGCCACTACACAATACTTGCTTGCTGTACTACTTCCAGAGTAAAAGGAAAATATTTAGTAGCATATCTCCCTTCAGCTGGTACATTGCCAAATAGAACCGACATGAAATTTGCTGCTCTGACCTGCCCAAAAAGCGCCGGAGAGTTGACGACCAGGTAGGCTATTCCTACCTCACTGTTCGGAAGGTTACCAAAGTCGCACAGCCCACAAAGCACCGAACCCGACAAGAACACTGATTTACGCTTCTTTCAACAACCAAACAGTCTCCTTGGAGACCACCAAAAATTGCCATTGCCGACTATATTTCAAGTCGTCAAGGCGGGGTATTGGGTAAAGTTTTCAACTAGCAATAATCACGCCTCGGATAAACCTCATAGGCTACGATACTGCCACTGCGCAGAGATGACTGGAGATGGGAATGTGTTCTGGGACCGGGTGTGGGCAACAGTCATCACAAAGCTGGTGAGCTCAACTATCTAAAGAATATCATCCATCCTATGCTATGCTAAACCATGTACAAGTACAACCCAAGTGCTGTTGTAGAGCAGTGGGCACCACAAGATCTTTGCTTCCGAAATCGGACGAGATCGGGCGTGCTCAGCGTGGTGTGGCCGTAAGCAACTGCACACCGACAAAGTTGACCTGATAAACCTCCAGCAGCTGGGCATAAGAGCTCCCGGTATGATTTCAGGCTTGAGCCACTTACTCATTCAGAAAAAAGGCTGTATCAGGGAATAAAGACACACACGAGGAGGTTGCTATATTTCAGACGGGCATAGGCTACTTGAAGAGAGAGCTCCAAAAGAGAACGAGGACAAAAGTGATCAGAGTTTCAGAAATCTACCTGTCCTAAGAACGTTCGACCACACGTGAACAACAGGCCGTGCTGCCGACGTGTAAGCTCCTCCCTCTCGTTCGTCGCTATCAGCAGTACACGTTGGCGCACGAACAAACAGAGGGCACTTCTTTTTCACAGATCGAGGGACCCCACCATAAGGTGGGGCATCAAAAAATTCATATCAACTCATAGTGGTCCTGTCCACGGAAATCTTTAGTAAAAGGCGAAAGATTTATACGATATGAAGAGAACCATGAGTGTTCTGCCAGTCTGGAACATGACTTGAGCTAGCCACCGCCAGCGCCACAGGTCACTATCAGAGTTACAGGTAGCCTAAACACCACGCACAGACCTTCAACGTACTGCTTTACCTTCATGCAAATGTTGAAGTTATCAGCATACGGCCTACTCATTTTCAGAAGTGGCCCATGAAAAGTATTTTTTTTCCCTTTTTTTTCTTTTCAAAGGCCAGAGAACCCACAAAGCATGCTGGGAAGCTGAAATGCAGTCGCACAAGTAGGCGGAGACTGAGTATGATCAGGGGATTAAGGGCCGAGGTTAAGGTGGGGGTGGGGCGAGTATGACGGGCAACTACACAATACTTGTTTGCTATACTACATCCAGAGTAAAGGGAAAATATTTAGACGCATATCTCCCTTCAGCCGGTACATTGCCAAATAGAACCGAGACAAAATTTGCTGCTCTGACCTGCCCAAAAAGCGCCGAACCCGACAAGAACACTGATTTACGCTTCTTTCAACAACCAAACAGTTTCCTTGGAGACCACCAAAAATTGCCATTGCCGACTATATTTCAAGTCGTCAAGGCGGGGTATTGGGTAAAGTTTTCAACTAGCAATATTCACGCCTCGGCTAAACCTCATAGGCTACGATACTGCCACTGCGCAGAGATGACTGGAGATGGGAATGTGTTCTGGGACCGGGTGTGGGCAACAGTCATCACAAAGCTGGTGAGCTCAACTATCTAAAGAATATCATCCATCCTATGCTATGCTAAACCATGTACAAGTACAACCCAAGTGCTGTTGTAGAGCAGTGGGCACCACAAGATCTTTGCTTCCGAAATCGGACGAAATCGGGCGTGCTCAGCGTGGTATGGCCGTAAGCAACTGCACACCGACAAAGTTGACCTGATAAACCTCCAGCAGCTGGGCATAAGAGCTCCCGGTATGATTTCAGGCTTGAGCCACTTACTCATTCAGAAAAAAGGCTGTATCAGGGAATAAAGACACACACGAGGAGGTTGCTATATTTCAGACGGGCATAGGCTACTTGAAGAGAGAGCTCCAAAAGAGAACGAGGACAAAAGTGATCAGAGTTTCAGAAATCTACCTGTCCTAAGAACGTTCGACCACACGTGAACAACAGGCCGTGCTGCCGACGTGTAAGCTCCTCCCTCTCGTTCGTCGCTATCAGCAGTACACGTTGGCGCACGAACAAACAGAGGGCACTTCTTTTTCACAGATCGAGGGAGCCCACCATAAGGTGGGGCATCAAAAAATTCATATCAACTCATAGTGGTCCTTTCCACGGAAATCTTTAGTAAAAGGCGAAAGATTTATACGATATGAAGAGAACCATGAGTGTTCTGCCAGTCTGGAACATGACTTGAGCTAGCCACCGCCAGCGCCACAGGTCACTATCAGAGTTACAGGTAGCCTAAACACCACGCACAGACCTTCAACGTACTGCTTTACCTTCATGCAAATGTTGAAGTTATCAGCATACGGCCTACTCATTTTCAGAAGTGGCCCATGAAAAGTATGTTTTTCCCCTTTTTTTTCTTTTCAAAGGCCAGAAAACCCACAAAGCATGCTGGGAAGCTGAAATGCAGTCGCACAAGTAGGCGGAGACTGAGTATGATCAGTGGAGTAAGGGCCGAGGTTAAGGTGGGGGTGGGGCGAGTATGACGGGCAACTACACAATACTTGTTTGCTATACTACATCCAGAGTAAAGGGAAAATATTTAGATGCATATCTCCCTTCAGCCGGTACATTGCCAAATAGAACCGAGACGAAATTTGCTGCTCTGACCTGCCCAAAAAGCGCCGAACCCGACAAGAACACTGATTTACGCTTCTTTCAACAACCAAACAGTCTCCTTGGAGACCACCAAAAATTGCCATTGCCGACTATATTTCAAGTCGTCAAGGCGGGGTATTGGGTAAAGTTTTCAACTAGCAATAATCACGCCTCGGATAAACCTCATAGGCTACGATACTGCCACTGCGCAGAGATGACTGGAGATGGGAATGTGTTCTGGGACCAGGTGTGGGCAACAGTCATCACAAAGCTGGTGAGCTCAACTATCTAAAGAATATCATCCATCCTATGCTATGCTAAACCATGTACAAGTACAACCCAAGTGCTGTTGTAGAGCAGTGGGCACCACAAGATGACATCAAAATACAGCAATTACTACAGCATATAACAGATCATTTTTTCACCCGACCGTTGCATGCTGGGATGCTGAAATGCAGTCGCACAAATAGGCGGAGACTGAGTATGATCAGGGGAGTAAGGGCCGAGGTTAAGGTGGGGGTGGGGCGAGTATGACGGGCCACTAAACAATATTTGCTTGCTGTACTACATCCAGAGTAAAGGGAAAATATTTAGATGCATATCTCCCTTCAGCTGGTACATTGCCAAATAGAACCGACACGAAATTTGCTGCTCTGACCTGCCCAAAAAGAGCCGGAGAGTTGACGACCAGGTAGGCTATTCCTACCTCACTGTTCGGAAGGTCACCAAAGTCGCACAGCGCACAAAGCGCCGAACCCAACAAGAACACTGATTTTACGCTTCTTTCAACAACCAAACAGTCTCCTTGGAGACCACCAAAAATTGCCATTGCCGACTATATTTCAAGTCGTCAAGGCGGGGTATTGGGTAAAGTTTTCAACTAGCAATAATCACGCCTCGGATAAACCTCATAGGCTACGATACTGCCATTGCGCAGAGATGACTGGAGATAGGAATGTGTTCTGGGACCAGGTGTGGGCAACAGTCATCACAAAGCTGGTGAGCTCAACTATCTAAAGAATATTATCCATCCTATGCTATGCTAAACCATGTACAAGTACAACCCAAGTGCTGTTGTAGAGCAGTGGGCACCACAAGATGACATCAAAATACAGCAATTACTACAGCATATAACAGATCATTTTTTCACCCGACCGTTGCATGCTGGTATGCTGAAATGCAGTCGCACAAATAGGCGGAGACTGAGTATGATCAGAGTTGACGACCAGGTAGGCTGTTCCTACCTCACTGTTCGGAAGGTCACCAAAGTCGCACAGCGCACAAAGCGCCGAACCCGACAAGAACACTGATTTTACGCTTCTTTCAACAACCAAACAGTCTCCTTGGAGACCACCAAAAATTGCCATTGCCGACTATATTTCAAGTCGTCAAGGCGGGGTATTGGGTAAAGTTTTCAACCAGCAATAATCGCGCCTCGGATAAACCTCATAGGCTACGATACTGCCACTGCGCAGAGATGACTGGAGATGGGAATGTGTTCTGGGACCGGGTGTGGGCAACAGTCATCACAAAGCTGGTGAGCTCAACTATCTAAAGAATATCATCCATCCTATGCTATGCTAAACCATGTACAAGTACAACCCAAGTGCTGTTGTAGAGCAGTGGGCACCACAAGATCTTTGCTTCCGAAATCGGACGAGATCGGGCGTGCTCAGCGTGGTATGGCCGTAAGCAACTGCACACCGACAAAGTTTACCAGATAAACCTCCAGCAGCTGGGCATAAGAGCTCCCGGTATGATTTCAGGCTTGAGCCACTTACTCATTCAGAAAAAAGGCTGTATCAGGTAATAAACACACACACGAGGAGGTTGCTATATTTCAGACAGGCATAGGCTACTTGAGGAGAGAGTTCCAAAAGAGAACGAGGACAAAAGTGATCAGAGTTTCAGAAATCTACCTGTCCTAAGAACGTTCGACCACACGTGAACAACAGGCCGTGCTGCCGACGTGTAAGCTCCTCCCTCTCGTTCGTCGCTATCAGCTGTCCTAAGAACGTTCGACCACACGTGAACAACAGGCCGTGCTGCCGACGTGTAAGCTCCTCCCTCTCGTTTGTCGCTATCAGCAGTACACGTCGGCGCACGAACAAACAGAGGGCACTTCTTTTTCACAGATCGAGGGACCCCACCATAAGGTGGGGCATCAAAAAATTCATATCAACTCATAGTGGTCCTTTCCACGGAAATCTTTAGTAAAAGGCGAAAGATTTATACGATATGAAGAGAACCATGAGTGTTCTGCCAGTCTGGAACATGACTTGAGCTAGCCACCGCCAGCGCCACAGGTCACTATCAGAGTTACAGGTAGCCTAAACACCACGCACAGACCTTCAACGTACTGCTTTACCTTCATGCAAATGTTGAAGTTATCAGCATACGGCCTACTCATTTTCAGAAGTGGCCCATGAAAAGTATTTTTTTTCCCTTTTATTTCTTTTCAAAGGCCAGAAAACCCACAAAGCATGCTGGGAAGCTGAAATGCAGTCGCACAAGTAGGCGGAGACTGAGTATGATCAGGGGAGTAAGGGCCGAGGTTAAGGTGGGGGTGGGGCGAGTATGACGGGCAACTACACAATACTTGTTTGCTATACTACATCCAGAGTAAAGGGAAAATATTTAGATGCATATCTCCCTTCAGCCGGTACGTTGCCAAATAGAACCGAGACGAAATTCGCTGCTCTGACCTGCCCAAAAAGCGCCGAAGCCGACAAGAACACTGATTTACGCTTCTTTCAACAACCAAACAGTCTCCTTGGAGACCACCAAAAATTGCCATTGCCGACTATATTTCAAGTCGTCAAGGCGGGGCATTGGGTAAAGTTTTCAACTAGCAATAATCACGCCTCGGATAAACCTCATAGGCTACGATACTGCCACTGCGCAGAGATGACTGGAGATGGGAATGTGTTCTGGGACCGGGTGTGGGCAACAGTCATCACAAAGCTGGTGAGCTCAACTATCTAAAGAATATCATCCATCCTATGCTATGCTAAACCATGTACAAGTACAACCCAAGTGCTGTTGTAGAGCAGTGGGCACCACAAGATGACATCAAAATACAGCAATTACTACAGCATATAACAGATCATTTTTTCACCCGACCGTTGCATGCTGGGATGCTGAAATGCAGTCGCACAAATAGGCGGAGACTGAGTATGATCAGGGGAGTAAGGGCCGAGGTTAAGGTGGGGGTGGGGCGAGTATGACGGACCACTAAACAATACTTGCTTGCTGTACTACATCCAGAGTAAAGGAAAAATATTTAGATGCATATCTCCCTTCAGCTGGTACATTGCCAAATAGAACCGACATGAAATTTGCTGCTCTGACCTGCCCAAAAAGAGCCGGAGAGTTGACGACCAGGTAGGCTATTCCTACCTCACTGTTCGGAAGGTCACCAAAGTCGCAGAGCGCACAAAGCAGCGAACCCGACAAGAACACTGATTTTACGCTTCTTTCAACAACCAAACAGTCTCCTTGGAGACCACCAAAAATTGCCATTGCCGACTATATTTCAAGTCGTCAAGGCGGGGTATTGGGTAAAGTTTTCAACTAGCAATAATCGCGCCTCGGATAAACCTCATAGACTACGATACTGCCACTGCGCAGAGATGACTGGAGATGGGAATGTGTTCTGGGACCGGGTGTGGGCAACAGTCATCACAAAGCTGGTGAGCTCAACTATCTAAAGAATATCATCCATCCTATGCTATGCTAAACCATGTACAAGTACAACCCAAGTGCTGTTGTAGAGCAGTGGGCACCACAAGATCTTTGCTTCCGAAATCGAACGAGATCGGGCGTGCTCAGCGTGGTACGGCCGTAAGCAACTGCACACCGACAAAGTTGACCTGATAAACCTCCAGCAGCTGGGCATAAGAGCTCCCGGTATGATTTCAGGCTTGAGCCACTTACTCATTCAGAAAAAAGGCTGTATCAGGGAATAAAGACACACACGAGGAGGTTGCTATATTTCAGACGGGCATAGGCTACTTGAAGAGAGAGCTCCAAAAGAGAACGAGGACAAAAGTGATCAGAGTTTCAGAAATCTACCTGTCCTAAGAACGTTCGACCACACGTGAACAACAGGCCGTGCTGCCGACGTGTAAGCTCCTCCCTCTCGTTCGTCGCTATCAGCTGTCCTAAGAACGTTCGACCACACGTGAACAACAGGCCGTGCTGCCGACGTGTAAGCTCCTCCCTCTCGTTCGTCGCTATCAGCAGTACACGTTGGCGCACGAACAAACAGAGGGCACTTCTTTTTCACAGATCGAGGGACCCCACCATAAGGTGGGGCATCAAAAAATTCATATCAACTCATAGTGGTCCTTTCCACGGAAATCTTTAGTAAAAGGCGAAAGATTTATACGATATGAAGAGAACCATGAGTGTTCTGCCAGTCTGGAACATGACTTGAGCTAGCCACCGCCAGCGCCACAGGTCACTATCAGAGTTACAGGTAGCCTAAACACCACGCACAGACCTTCAACGTACTGCTTTACCTTCATGCAAATGTTGAAGTTATCAGCATACGGCCTACTCATTTTCAGAAGTGGCCCATGAAAAGTATTTTTTTCCCCTTTTTTTTCTTTTCAAAGGCCAGAAAACCCACAAAGCATGCTGGGAAGCTGAAATGCAGTCGCACAAGTAGGCGGAGACTGAGTATGATCAGGGGAGTAAGGGCCGAGGTTAAGGTGGGGGTGGGGCGAGTATGACGGGCAACTACACAATACTTGTTTGCTATACTACATCCAGAGTAAAGGGAAAATATTTAGATGCATATCTCCCTTCAGCCGGTACATTGCCAAATAGAACCGAGACGAAATTTGCTACTCTGACCTGCCCAAAAAGCGCCGAACCCGACAAGAACACTGATTTACGCTTCTTTCAACAACCAAACAGTCTCCTTGGAGACCACCAAAAATTGCCATTGCCGACTATATTTCAAGTCGTCAAGGCGGGGTATTGGGTAAAGTTTTCAACTAGCAATAATCACGCCTCGGATAAACCTCATAGGCTACGATACTGCCACTGCGCAGAGATGACTGGAGATGGGAATGTGTTCTGGGACCAGGTGTGGGCAACAGTCATCACAAAGCTGGTGAGCTCAACTATCTAAAGAATATCATCCATCCTATGCTATGCTAAACCATGTACAAGTACAACCCAAGTGCTGTTGTAGAGCAGTGGGCACCACAAGATGACATCAAAATACAGCAATTACTACAGCATATAACAGATCATTTTTTCACCCGACCGTTGCATGCTGGGATGCTGAAATGCAGTCGCACAAATAGGCGGAGACTGAGTATGATCAGGGGAGTAAGGGCCGAGGTTAAGGTGGGGGTGGGGCGAGTATGACGGGCCACTAAACAATACTTGCTTGCTGTACTACATCCAGAGTAAAGGGAAAATATTTAGATGCATATCTCCCTTCAGCTGGTACATTGCCAAATAGAACCGACACGAAATTTGCTGCTCTGACCTGCCCAAAAAGAGCCGGAGAGTTGACGACCAGGTAGGCTATTCCTACCTCACTGTTCGGAAGGTCACCAAAGTCGCACAGCGCACAAAGCGCCGAACCCGAAAAGAACACTGATTTTACGCTTCTTTCAACAACCAAACAGTCTCCTTGGAGACCACCAAAAATTGCCATTGTCGACTATATTTCAAGTCGTCAAGGCGGGGTATTGGGTAAAGTTTTCAACTAGCAATAATCGCGCCTCGGATAAACCTCATAGGCTACGATACTGCCACTGCGCAGAGATGACTGGAGATGGGAATGTGTTCTGGGACCGGGTGTGGGCAACAGTCATCACAAAGCTGGTGAGCTCAACTATCTAAAGAATATCATCCATCCTATGCTATGCTAAACCATGTACAAGTACAACCCAAGTGCTGTTGTAGAGCAGTGGGCACCACAAGATCTTTGCTTCCGAAATCGGACGTGCTCAGCGTGGTATGGCCGTAAGCAACTGCACACCGACAAAGTTGACCTGATAAACCTCCAGCAGCTGGGCATAAGAGCTCCCGGTATGATTTCAGGCTTGAGCCACTTACTCATTCAGAAAAAAGGCTGTATTAGGGAATAAAGACACACACGAGGAGGTTGCTATATTTCAGACGGGCATAGGCTACTTGAAGAGAGAGCTCCAAAAGAGAACGAGGACAAAAGTGATCAGAGTTTCAGAAATCTACCTGTCCTAAGAACGTTCGACCACACGTGAACAACAGGCCGTGCTGCCGACGTGTAAGCTCCTCCCTCTCGTTTGTCGCTATCAGCAGTACACGTCGGCACACGAACAAACAGAGGGCACTTCTTTTTCACAGATCGAGGGACCCCACCATAAGGTGGGGCATCAAAAAATTCATATCAACTCATAGTGGTCCTTTCCACGGAAATCTTTAGTAAAAGGCGAAAGATTTATACGATATGAAGAGAACCATGAGTGTTCCGCCAGTCTGGAACATGACTTGAGCTAGCCACCGCCAGCGCCACAGGTCACTATCAGAGTTACAGGTAGCCTAAACACCACTCACAGACCTTCAACGTACTGCTTTACCTTCATGCAAATGTTGAAGTTATCAGCATACGGCCTACTCATTTTCAGAAGTGGCCCATGAAAAGTATTTTTTTCCCCTTTTTTTTCTTTTCAAAGGCCAGAAAACCCACAAAGCATGCTGGGAAGCTGAAATGCAGTCGCACAAGTAGGCGGAGACTGACTATGATCAGGGGAGTAAGGGCCGAGGTTAAGGTGGGGGTGGGGCGAGTATGACGGGCAACTACACAATACTTGTTTGCTATACTACATCCAGAGTAAAGGGAAAATATTTAGATGCATATCTCCCTTCAGCCGGTACATTGCCAAATAGAACCGAGACGAAATTTGCTACTCTGACCTGCCCAAAAAGCGCCGAACCCGACAAGAACACTGATTTACGCTTCTTTCAACAACCAAACAGTCTCCTTGGAGACCACCAAAAATTGCCATTGCCGACTATATTTCAAGTCGTCAAGGCGGGGTATTGGGTAAAGTTTTCAACTAGCAATAATCACGCCTCGGATAAACCTCATAGGCTACGATACTGCCACTGCGCAGAGATGACTGGAGATGGGAATGTGTTCTGGGACCAGGTGTGGGCAACAGTCATCACAAAGCTGGTGAGCTCAACTATCTAAAGAATATCATCCATCCTATGCTATGCTAAACCATGTACAAGTACAACCCAAGTGCTGTTGTAGAGCAGTGGGCACCACAAGATGACATCAAAATACAGCAATTACTACAGCATATAACAGATCATTTTTTCACCCGACCGTTGCATGCTGGGATGCTGAAATGCAGTCGCACAAATAGGCGGAGACTGAGTATGATCAGGGGAGTAAGGGCCGAGGTTAAGGTGGGGGTGGGGCGAGTATGACGGGCCACTAAACAATACTTGCTTGCTGTACTACATCCAGAGTAAAGGGAAAATATTTAGATGCATATCTCCCTTCAGCTGGTACATTGCCAAATAGAACCGACACGAAATTTGCTGCTCTGACCTGCCCAAAAAGAGCCGGAGAGTTGACGACCAGGTAGGCTATTCCTACCTCACTGTTCGGAAGGTCACCAAAGTCGCACAGCGCACAAAGCGCCGAACCCGAAAAGAACACTGATTTTACGCTTCTTTCAACAACCAAACAGTCTCCTTGGAGACCACCAAAAATTGCCATTGTCGACTATATTTCAAGTCGTCAAGGCGGGGTATTGGGTAAAGTTTTCAACTAGCAATAATCGCGCCTCGGATAAACCTCATAGGCTACGATACTGCCACTGCGCAGAGATGACTGGAGATGGGAATGTGTTCTGGGACCGGGTGTGGGCAACAGTCATCACAAAGCTGGTGAGCTCAACTATCTAAAGAATATCATCCATCCTATGCTATGCTAAACCATGTACAAGTACAACCCAAGTGCTGTTGTAGAGCAGTGGGCACCACAAGATCTTTGCTTCCGAAATCGGACGTGCTCAGCGTGGTATGGCCGTAAGCAACTGCACACCGACAAAGTTGACCTGATAAACCTCCAGCAGCTGGGCATAAGAGCTCCCGGTATGATTTCAGGCTTGAGCCACTTACTCATTCAGAAAAAAGGCTGTATTAGGGAATAAAGACACACACGAGGAGGTTGCTATATTTCAGACGGGCATAGGCTACTTGAAGAGAGAGCTCCAAAAGAGAACGAGGACAAAAGTGATCAGAGTTTCAGAAATCTACCTGTCCTAAGAACGTTCGACCACACGTGAACAACAGGCCGTGCTGCCGACATGTAAGCTCCTCCCTCTCGTTTGTCGCTATCAGCAGTACACGTCGGCGCACGAACAAACAGAGGGCACTTCTTTTTCACAGATCGAGGGACCCCACCATAAGGTGGGGCATCAAAAAATTCATATCAACTCATAGTGGTGCTTTCCACGGAAATCTTTAGTAAAAGGCGAAAGATTTATACGATATGAAGAGAACCATGAGTGTTCCGCCAGTCTGGAACATGACTTGAGCTAGCCACCGCCAGCGCCACAGGTCACTATCAGAGTTACAGGTAGCCTAAACACCACTCACAGACCTTCAACGTACTGCTTTACCTTCATGCAAATGTTGAAGTTATCAGCATACGGCCTACTCATTTTCAGAAGTGGCCCATGAAAAGTATTTTTTTCCCCTTTTTTTTCTTTTCAAAGGCCAGAAAACCCACAAAGCATGCTGGGAAGCTGAAATGCAGTCGCACAAGTAGGCGGAGACTGACTATGATCAGGGGAGTAAGGGCCGAGGTTAAGGTGGGGGTGGGGCGAGTATGACGGGCAACTACACAATACTTGTTTGCTATACTACATCCAGAGTAAAGGGAAAATATTTAGATGCATATCTCCCTTCAGCCGGTACATTGCCAAATAGAACCGAGACGAAATTTGCTGCTCTGACCTGCCCAAAAAGCGCCGAACCCGACAAGAACACTGATTTACGCTTCTTTCAACAACCAAACAGTCTCCTTGGAGACCACCAAAAATTGCCATTGCCGACTATATTTCAAGTCGTCAAGGCGGGGTATTGGGTAAAGTTTTCAACTAGCAATAATCACGCCTCGGATAAACCTCATAGGCTACGATACTGCCACTGCGCAGAGATGACTGGAGATGGGAATGTGTTCTGGGACCGGGTGTGGGCAACAGTCATCACAAAGCTGGTGAGCTCAACTATCTAAAGAATATCATCCATCCTATGCTATGCTAAACCATGTACAAGTACAACCCAAGTGCTGTTGTAGAGCAGTGGGCACCACAAGATCGATCGGGCGTGCTCAGCGTGGTATGGCCGTAAGCAACTGCACACCGACAAAGTTGACCTGATAAACCTCCAGCAGCTGGGCATAAGAGCTCCCGGTATGATTTCAGGCTTGAGCCACTTACTCATTCAGAAAAAAGGCTGTATCAGGGAATAAAGACACACACGAGGAGGTTGCTATATTTCAGACGGGCATAGGCTACTTGAAGAGAGAGCTCCAAAAGAGAACGAGGACAAAAGTGATCAGAGTTTCAGAAATCTACCTGTCCTAAGAACGTTCGACCACACGTGAACAACAGGCCGTGCTGCCGACGTGTAAGCTCCTCCCTCTCGTTCGTCGCTATCAGCAGTACACGCAGGCGCACGAACAAACAGAGGGCACTTCTTTTTCACAGATCGAGGAACCCCACCATAAGGTGGGGCATCAAAAAATTCATATCAACTCATAGTGGTCCTTTCCACGGAAATCTTTAGTAAAAGGCGAAAGATTTATACGATATGAAGAGAACCATGAGTGTTCTGCCAGTCTGGAACATGACTTGAGCTAGCCACCGCCAGCGCCACAGGTCACTATCAGAGTTACAGGTAGCCTAAACACCACGCACAGACCTTCAACGTACTGCTTTACCTTCATGCAAATGTTGAAGTTATCAGCATACGGCCTACTCATTTTCAGAAGTGGCCCATGAAAAGTATTTTTTTCCCCTTTTTTTTCTTTTCAAAGGCCAGAAAACCCACAAAGCATGCTGGGAAGCTGAAATGCAGTCGCACAAGTAGGCGGAGACTGAGTATGATCAGGGGAGTAAGGGCCGAGGTTAAGGTGGGGGTGGGGCGAGTATGACAGGCAACTACACAATACTTGTTTGCTATACTACATCCAGAGTTAAGGGAAAATATTTAGATGCATATCTCCCTTCAGCCGGTACATTGACAAATAGAACCGAGACGAAATTTGCTGCTCTGACCTGCCCAAAAAGCGCCGAACCGGACAAGAACACTGATTTACGCTTCTTTCAACAACCAAACAGTCTCCTTGGAGACCACCAAAAATTGCCATTGCCGACTATATTTCAAGTCGTCAAGGCTGGGTATTGGGTAAAGTTTTCAACTAGCAATAATCACGCCTCGGATAAACCTCATAGGCTACGATATTGCCACTGCGCAGAGATGACTGGAGATGGGAATGTGTTCTGGGACCAGGTGTGGGCAACAGTCATCACAAAGCTGGTGAGCTCAACTATCTAAAGAATATCATCCATCCTATGCTATGCTAAACCATGTACAAGTACAACCCAAGTGCTGTTGTAGAGCAGTGGGCACCACAAGATGACATCAAAATACAGCAATTACTACAGCATATAACAGATCATTTTTTCACCCGACCGTCAAAAAATTCATATCAACTCATAGTGGTCCTTTCCACGGAAATCTTTAGTAAAAGGCGAAAGATTTATACGATATGAAGAGAACCATGAGTGTTCTGCCAGTCTGGAACATGACTTGAGCTAGCCACCGCCAGCGCCACAGGTCACTATCAGAGTTACAGGTAGCCTAAACACCACGCACAGACCTTCAACGTACTGCTTTACCTTCATGCAAATGTTGAAGTTATCAGCATACGGCCTACTCATTTTCAGAAGTGGCCCATGAAAAGTATTTTTTCCCCTTTTTTTTCTTTTCAAAGGCCAGAAAACCCACAAAGCATGCTGGGAAAAAGGCTGTATCAGGGAATAAAGACACACACGAGGAGGTTGCTATATTTCAGACGGGCATAGGCTACTTGAAGAGAGAGCTCCAAAAGAGAACGAGGACAAAAGTGATCAGAGTTTCAGAAATCTACCTGTCCTAAGAACGTTCGACCACACGTGAACAACAGGCCGTGCTGCCGACGTGTAAGCTCCTCCCTCTCGTTCGTCGCTATCAGCTGTCCTAAGAACGTTCGACCACACGTGAACAACAGGCCGTGCTGCCGACGTGTAAGCTCCTGCCTCTCGTTCGTCGCTATCAGCAGTACACGTTGGCGCACGAACAAACAGAGGGCACTTCTTTTTCACAGATCGAGGGACCCCACCATAAGGTGGGGCATCAAAAAATTCATATCAACTCATAGTGGTCCTTTCCACGGAAATCTTTAGTAAAAGGCGAAAGATTTATACGATATGAAGAGAACCATGAGTGTTCTGCCAGTCTGGAACATGACTTGAGCTAGCCACCGCCAGCGCCACAGGTCACTATCAGAGTTACAGGTAGCCTAAACACCACGCACAGACCTTCAACGTACTGCTTTACCTTCATGCAAATGTTGAAGTTATCAGCATACGGCCTACTCATTTTCAGAAGTGGCCCATGAAAAGTATTTTTTTCCCCTTTTTTTTCTTTTCAAAGGCCAGAAAACCCACAAAGCATGCTGGGAAGCTGAAATGCAGTCGCACAAGTAGGCGGAGACTGAGTATGATCAGGGGAGTAAGGGCCGAGGTTAAGGTGGGGGTGGGGCGAGTATGACAGGCAACTACACAATACTTGTTTGCTATACTACATCCAGAGTTAAGGGAAAATATTTAGATGCATATCTCCCTTCAGCCGGTACATTGACAAATAGAACCGAGACGAAATTTGCTGCTCTGACCTGCCCAAAAAGCGCCGAACCGGACAAGAACACTGATTTACGCTTCTTTCAACAACCAAACAGTCTCCTTGGAGACCACCAAAAATTGCCATTGCCGACTATATTTCAAGTCGTCAAGGCTGGGTATTGGGTAAAGTTTTCAACTAGCAATAATCACGCCTCGGATAAACCTCGTAGGCTACGATATTGCCACTGCGCAGAGATGACTGGAGATGGGAATGTGTTCTGGGACCAGGTGTGGGCAACAGTCATCACAAAGCTGGTGAGCTCAACTATCTAAAGAATATCATCCATCCTATGCTATGCTAAACCATGTACAAGTACAACCCAAGTGCTGTTGTAGAGCAGTGGGCACCACAAGATGACATTAAAATACAGCAATTACTACAGCATATAACAGATCATTTTTTCACCCGACCGTCAAAAAATTCATATCAACTCATAGTGGTCCTTTCCACGGAAATCTTTAGTAAAAGGCGAAAGATTTATACGATATGAAGAGAACCATGAGTGTTCTGCCAGTCTGGAACATGACTTGAGCTAGCCACCGCCAGCGCCACAGGTCACTATCAGAGTTACAGGTAGCCTAAACACCACGCACAGACCTTCAACGTACTGCTTTACCTTCATGCAAATGTTGAAGTTATCAGCATACGGCCTACTCATTTTCAGAAGTGGCCCATGAAAAGTATTTTTTCCCCTTTTTTTTCTTTTCAAAGGCCAGAAAACCCACAAAGCATGCTGGGAAAAAGGCTGTATCAGGGAATAAAGACACACACGAGGAGGTTGCTATATTTCAGACGGGCATAGGCTACTTGAAGAGAGAGCTCCAAAAGAGAACGAGGACAAAAGTGATCAGAGTTTCAGAAATCTACCTGTCCTAAGAACGTTCGACCACACGTGAACAACAGGCCGTGCTGCCGACGTGTAAGCTCCTCCCTCTCGTTCGTCGCTATCAGCTGTCCTAAGAACGTTCGACCACACGTGAACAACAGGCCGTGCTGCCGACGTGTAAGCTCCTCCCTCTCGTTCGTCGCTATCAGCAGTACACGTTGGCGCACGAACAAACAGAGGGCACTTCTTTTTCACAGATCGAGGGACCCCACCATAAGGTGGGGCATCAAAAAATTCATATCAACTCATAATGGTCCTTTCCACGGAAATCTTTAGTAAAAGGCGAAAGATTTATACGATATGAAGAGAACCATGAGTGTTCTGCCAGTCTGGAACATGACTTGAGCTAGCCACCGCCAGCGCCACAGGTCACTATCAGAGTTACAGGTAGCCTAAACACCACGCACAGACCTTCAACGTACTGCTTTACCTTCATGCAAATGTTGAAGTTATCAGCATACGGCCTACTCATTTTCAGAAGTGGCCCATGAAAAGTATTTTTTTCCCCTTTTTTTTCTTTTCAAAGGCCAGAAAACCCACAAAGCATGCTGGGAAGCTGAAATGCAGTCGCACAAGTAGGCGGAGACTGAGTATGATCAGGGGAGTAAGGGCCGAGGTTAAGGTGGGGGTGGGGCGAGTATGACGGGCAACTACACAATACTTGTTTGCTATACTACATCCAGAGTAAAGGGAAAATATTTAGATGCATATCTCCCTTCAGCCGGTACATTGCCAAATAGAACCGAGACGAAATTTGCTACTCTGACCTGCCCAAAAAGTGCCGAACCCGACAAGAACACTGATTTACGCTTCTTTCAACAACCAAACAGTCTCCTTGGAGACCACCAAAAATTGCCATTGCCGACTATATTTCAAGTCGTCAAGGCGGGGTATTGGGTAAAGTTTTCAACTAGCAATAATCACGCCTCGGATAAACCTCATAGGCTACGATACTGCCACTGCGCAGAGATGACTGGAGATGGGAATGTGTTCTGGGACCAGGTGTGGGCAACAGTCATCACAAAGCTGGTGAGCTCAACTATCTAAAGAATATCATCCATCCTATGCTATGCTAAACCATGTACAAGTACAACCCAAGTGCTGTTGTAGAGCAGTGGGCACCACAAGATGACATCAAAATACAGCAATTACTACAGCATATAACAGATCGATCATTTTTTCACCCGACCGTCAAAAAATTCATATCAACTCATAGTGGTCCTTTCCACGGAAATCTTTAGTAAAAGGCGAAAGATTTATACGATATGAAGAGAACCATGAGTGTTCTGCCAGTCTGGAACATGACTTGAGCTAGCCACCGCCAGCGCCACAGGTCACTATCAGAGTTACAGGTAGCCTAAACACCACGCACAGACCTTCAACGTACTGCTTTACCTTCATGCAAATGTTGAAGTTATCAGCATACGGCCTACTCATTTTCAGAAGTGGCCCATGAAAAGTATTTTTTCCCCTTTTTTGTCTTTTCAAAGGCCAGAAAACCCACAAAGCATGCTGGGAAAAAGGCTGTATCAGGGAATAAAGACACACACGAGGAGGTTGCTATATTTCAGACGGGCATAGGCTACTTGAAGAGAGAGCTCCAAAAGAGAACGAGGACAAAAGTGATCAGAGTTTTAGAAATCTACCTGTCCTAAGAACGTTCGACCACACGTGAACAACAGGCCGTGCTGCCGACGTGTAAGCTCCTCCCTCTCGTTCGTCGCTATCAGCTGTCCTAAGAACGTTCGACCACACGTGAACAACAGGCCGTGCTGCCGACGTGTAAGCTCCTCCCTCTCGTTCGTCGCTATCAGCAGTACACGTTGGCGCACGAACAAACAGAGGGCACTTCTTTTTCACAGATCGAGGGACCCCACCATAAGGTGGGGCATCAAAAAATTCATATCAACTCATAATGGTCCTTTCCACGGAAATCTTTAGTAAAAGGCGAAAGATTTATACGATATGAAGAGAACCATGAGTGTTCTGCCAGTCTGGAACATGACTTGAGCTAGCCACCGCCAGCGCCACAGGTCACTATCAGAGTTACAGGTAGCCTAAACACCACGCACAGACCTTCAACGTACTGCTTTACCTTCATGCAAATGTTGAAGTTATCAGCATACGGCCTACTCATTTTCAGAAGTGGCCCATGAAAAGTATTTTTTTCCCCTTTTTTTTCTTTTCAAAGGCCAGAAAACCCACAAAGCATGCTGGGAAGCTGAAATGCAGTCGCACAAGTAGGCGGAGACTGAGTATGATCAGGGGAGTAAGGGCCGAGGTTAAGGTGGGGGTGGGGCGAGTATGACGGGCAACTACACAATACTTGTTTGCTATACTACATCCAGAGTAAAGGGAAAATATTTAGATGCATATCTCCCTTCAGCCGGTACATTGCCAAATAGAACCGAGACGAAATTTGCTACTCTGACCTGCCCAAAAAGCGCCGAACCCGACAAGAACACTGATTTACGCTTCTTTCAACAACCAAACAGTCTCCTTGGAGACCACCAAAAATTGCCATTGCCGACTATATTTCAAGTCGTCAAGGCGGGGTATTGGGTAAAGTTTTCAACTAGCAATAATCACGCCTCGGATAAACCTCATAGGCTACGATACTGCCACTGCGCAGAGATGACTGGAGATGGGAATGTGTTCTGGGACCAGGTGTGGGCAACAGTCATCACAAAGCTGGTGAGCTCAACTATCTAAAGAATATCATCCATCCTATGCTATGCTAAACCATGTACAAGTACAACCCAAGTGCTGTTGTAGAGCAGTGGGCACCACAAGATGACATCAAAATACAGCAATTACTACAGCATATAACAGATCATTTTTTCACCCGACCGTCAAAAAATTCATATCAACTCATAGTGGTCCTTTCCACGGAAATCTTTAGTAAAAGGCGAAAGATTTATACGATATGAAGAGAACCATGAGTGTTCTGCCAGTCTGGAACATGACTTGAGCTAGCCACCGCCAGCGCCACAGGTCACTATCAGAGTTACAGGTAGCCTAAACACCACGCACAGACCTTCAACGTACTGCTTTACCTTCATGCAAATGTTGAAGTTATCAGCATACGGCCTACTCATTTTCAGAAGTGGCCCATGAAAAGTATTTTTTCCCCTTTTTTTTCTTTTCAAAGGCCAGAAAACCCACAAAGCATGCTGGGAAAAAGGCTGTATCAGGGAATAAAGACACACACGAGGAGGTTGCTATATTTCAGACGGGCATAGGCTACTTGAAGAGAGAGCTCCAAAAGAGAACGAGGACAAAAGTGATCAGAGTTTCAGAAATCTACCTGTCCTAAGAACGTTCGACCACACGTGAACAACAGGCCGTGCTGCCGACGTGTAAGCTCCTCCCTCTCGTTCGTCGCTATCAGCTGTCCTAAGAACGTTCGACCACACGTGAACAACAGGCCGTGCTGCCGACGTGTAAGCTCCTCCCTCTCGTTCGTCGCTATCAGCAGTACACGTTGGCGCACGAACAAACAGAGGGCACTTCTTTTTCACAGATCGAGGGACCCCACCATAAGGTGGGGCATCAAAAAATTCATATCAACTCATAGTGGTCCTTTCCACGGAAATCTTTAGTAAAAGGCGAAAGATTTATACGATATGAAGAGAACCATGAGTGTTCTGCCAGTCTGGAACATGACTTGAGCTAGCCACCGCCAGCGCCACAGGTCACTATCAGAGTTACAGGTAGCCTAAACACCACGCACAGACCTTCAACGTACTGCTTTACCTTCATGCAAATGTTGAAGTTATCAGCATACGGCCTACTCATTTTCAGAAGTGGCCCATGAAAAGTATTTTTTTCCCCTTTTTTTTCTTTTCAAAGGCCAGAAAACCCACAAAGAATGCTGGGAAGCTGAAATGCAGTCGCACAAGTAGGCGGAGACTGAGTATGATCAGGGGAGTAAGGGCCGAGGTTAAGGTGGGGGTGGGGCGAGTATGACGGGCAACTACACAATACTTGTTTGCTATACTACATCCAGAGTAAAGGGAAAATATTTAGATGCATATCTCCCTTCTGCCGGTACATTGCCAAATAGAACCGAGTCGAAATTTGCTACTCTGACCTGCCCAAAAAGCGCCGAACCCGACAAGAACACTGATTTACGCTTCTTTCAACAACCAAACCGTCTCCTTGGAGACCACCAAAAATTGCCATTGCCGACTATATTTCAAGTCGTCAAGGCGGGGTATTGGGTAAAGTTTTCAACTAGCAATAATCACGCCTCGGATAAACCTCATAGGCTACGATACTGCCACTGCGCAGAGATGACTGGAGATGGGAATGTGTTCTGGGACCAGGTGTGGGCAACAGTCATCACAAAGCTGGTGAGCTCAACTATCTAAAGAATATCATCCATCCTATGCTATGCTAAACCATGTACAAGTACAACCCAAGTGCTGTTGTAGAGCAGTGGGCACCACAAGATGACATCAAAATACAGCAATTACTACAGCATATAACAGATCATTTTTTCACCCGACCGTTGCATGCTGGGATGCTGAAATGCAGTCGCACAAATAGGCGGAGACTGAGTATGATCAGGGGAGTAAGGGCCGAGGTTAAGGTGGGGGTGGGGCGAGTATGACGGGCCACTAAACAATACTTGCTTGCTGTACTACATCCAGAGTAAAGGGAAAATATTTAGATGCATATCTCCCTTCAGCTGGTACATTGCCAAATAGAACCGACACGAAATTTGCTGCTCTGACCTGCCCAAAAAGAGCCGGAGAGTTGACGACCAGGTAGGCTATTCCTACCTCACTGTTCGGAAGGTCACCAAAGTCGCACAGCGCACAAAGCGCCGAACCCGACAAGAACACTGATTTTACGCTTCTTTCAACAACCAAACAGTCTCCTTGGAGACCACCAAAAATTGCCATTGCCGACTATATTTCAAGTCGTCAAGGCGGGGTATTGGGTAAAGTTTTCAACTAGCAATAATCGCGCCTCGGATAAACCTCATAGGCTACGATACTGCCACTGCGCAGAGATGACTGGAGATGGGAATGTGTTCTGGGACCGGGTGTGGGCAACAGTCATCACAAAGCTGGTGAGCTCAACTATCTAAAGAATATCATCCATCCTATGCTATGCTAAACCATGTACAAGTACAACCCAAGTGCTGTTGTAGAGCAGTGGGCACCACAAGATCTTTGCTTCCGAAATCGGACGAGATCGGGCGTGCTCAGCGTGGTATGGCCGTAAGCAACTGCACACCGACAAAGTTGACCTGATAAACCTCCAGCAGCTGGGCATAAGAGCTCCCGGTATGATTTCAGGCTTGAGCCACTTACTCATTCAGAAAAAAGGCTGTATTAGGGAATAAAGACACACACGAGGAGGTTGCTATATTTCAGACGGGCATAGGCTACTTGAAGAGAGAGCTCCAAAAGAGAACGAGGACAAAAGTGATCAGAGTTTCAGAAATCTACCTGTCCTAAGAACGTTCGACCACACGTGAACAACAGGCCGTGCTGCCGACGTGTAAGCTCCTCCCTCTCGTTTGTCGCTATCAGCAGTACACGTCGGCGCACAAACAAACAGAGGGCACTTCTTTTTCACAGATCGAGGGACCCCACCATAAGGTGGGGCATCAAAAAATTCATATCAACTCATAGTGGTCCTTTCCACGGAAATCTTTAGTAAAAGGCGAAAGATTTATACGATATGAAGAGAACCATGAGTGTTCCGCCAGTCTGGAACATGACTTGAGCTAGCCACCGCCAGCGCCACAGGTCACTATCAGAGTTACAGGTAGCCTAAACACCACTGACAGACCTTCAACGTACTGCTTTACCTTCATGCAAATGTTGAAGTTATCAGCATACGGCCTACTCATTTTCAGAAGTGGCCCATGAAAAGTATTTTTTTCCCCTTTTTTTTCTTTTCAAAGGCCAGAAAACCCACAAAGAATGCTGGGAAGCTGAAATGCAGTCGCACAAGTAGGCGGAGACTGAGTATGATCAGGGGAGTAAGGGCCGAGGTTAAGGTGGGGGTGGGGCGAGTATGACGGGCAACTACACAATACTTGTTTGCTATACTACATCCAGAGTAAAGGGAAAATATTTAGATGCATATCTCCCTTCTGCCGGTACATTGCCAAATAGAACCGAGTCGAAATTTGCTACTCTGACCTGCCCAAAAAGCGCCGAACCCGACAAGAACACTGATTTACGCTTCTTTCAACAACCAAACAGTCTCCTTGGAGACCACCAAAAATTGCCATTGCCGACTATATTTCAAGTCGTCAAGGCGGGGTATTGGGTAAAGTTTTCAACTAGCAATAATCACGCCTCGGATAAACCTCATAGGCTACGATACTGCCACTGCGCAGAGATGACTGGAGATGGGAATGTGTTCTGGGACCAGGTGTGGGCAACAGTCATCACAAAGCTGGTGAGCTCAACTATCTAAAGAATATCATCCATCCTATGCTATGCTAAACCATGTACAAGTACAACCCAAGTGCTGTTGTAGAGCAGTGGGCACCACAAGATGACATCAAAATACAGCAATTACTACAGCATATAACAGATCATTTTTTCACCCGACCGTTGCATGCTGGGATGCTGAAATGCAGTCGCACAAATAGGCGGAGACTGAGTATGATCAGGGGAGTAAGGGCCGAGGTTAAGGTGGGGGTGGGGCGAGTATGACGGGCCACTAAACAATACTTGCTTGCTGTACTACATCCAGAGTAAAGGGAAAATATTTAGATGCATATCTCCCTTCAGCTGGTACATTGCCAAATAGAACCGACACGAAATTTGCTGCTCTGACCTGCCCAAAAAGAGCCGGAGAGTTGACGACCAGGTAGGCTATTCCTACCTCACTGTTCGGAAGGTCACCAAAGTCGCACAGCGCACAAAGCGCCGAACCCGACAAGAACACTGATTTTACGCTTCTTTCAACAACCAAACAGTCTCCTTGGAGACCACCAAAAATTGCCATTGCCGACTATATTTCAAGTCGTCAAGGCGGGGTATTGGGTAAAGTTTTCAACTAGCAATAATCGCGCCTCGGATAAACCTCATAGGCTACGATACTGCCACTGCGCAGAGATGACTGGAGATGGGAATGTGTTCTGGGACCGGGTGTGGGCAACAGTCATCACAAAGCTGGTGAGCTCAACTATCTAAAGAATATCATCCATCCTATGCTATGCTAAACCATGTACAAGTACAACCCAAGTGCTGTTGTAGAGCAGTGGGCACCACAAGATCTTTGCTTCCGAAATCGGACGAGATCGGGCGTGCTCAGCGTGGTATGGCCGTAAGCAACTGCACACCGACAAAGTTGACCTGATAAACCTCCAGCAGCTGGGCATAAGAGCTCCCGGTATGATTTCAGGCTTGAGCCACTTACTCATTCAGAAAAAAGGCTGTATTAGGGAATAAAGACACACACGAGGAGGTTGCTATATTTCAGACGGGCATAGGCTACTTGAAGAGAGAGCTCCAAAAGAGAACGAGGACAAAAGTGATCAGAGTTTCAGAAATCTACCTGTCCTAAGAACGTTCGACCACACGTGAACAACAGGCCGTGCTGCCGACGTGTAAGCTCCTCCCTCTCGTTTGTCGCTATCAGCAGTACACGTCGGCGCACAAACAAACAGAGGGCACTTCTTTTTCACAGATCGAGGGACCCCACCATAAGGTGGGGCATCAAAAAATTCATATCAACTCATAGTGGTCCTTTCCACAGAAATCTTTAGTAAAAGGCGAAAGATTTATACGATATGAAGAGAACCATGAGTGTTCCGCCAGTCTGGAACATGACTTGAGCTAGCCACCGCCAGCGCCACAGGTCACTATCAGAGTTACAGGTAGCCTAAACACCACTGACAGACCTTCAACGTACTGCTTTACCTTCATGCAAATGTTGAAGTTATCAGCATACGGCCTACTCATTTTCAGAAGTGGCCCATGAAAAGTATTTTTTTCCCCTTTTTTTTCTTTTCAAAGGCCAGAAAACCCACAAAGCATGCTGGGAAGCTGAAATGCAGTCGCACAAGTAGACGGAGACTGAGTATGATCAGGGGAGTAAGGGCCGAGGTTAAGGTGGGGGTGGGGCGAGTATGACGGGCAACTACACAATACTTGTTTGCTATACTACATCCAGAGTAAAGGGAAAATATTTAGATGCATATCTCCCTTCAGCCGGTACATTGCCAAATAGAATCGAGACGAAATTTGCTGCTCTGACCTGCCCAAAAAGCGCCGAACCGGACAAGAACACTGATTTACGCTTCTTTCAACAACCAAACAGTCTCCTTGGAGACCACCAAAAATTGCCATTGCCGACTATATTTCAAGTCGTCAAGGCGGGGTATTGGGTAAAGTTTTCAACTAGCAATAATCACGCCTCGGATAAACCTCATAGGCTACGATACTGCCACTGCGCAGAGATGACTGGAGATGGGAATGTGTTCTGGGACCGGGTGTGGGCAACAGTCATCACAAAGCTGGTGAGCTCAACTATCTAAAGAATATCATCCATCCTATGCTATGCTAAACCATGTACAAGTACAACCCAAGTGCTGTTGTAGAGCAGTGGGCACCACAAGATCTTTGCTTCTGAAATCGGACGAGATCGGACGTGCTCAGCGTGGTATGGCCGTAAGCAACTGCACACCGACAAAGTTGACCTGATAAACCTCCAGCAGCTGGGCATAAGAGCTCCCGGTATGATTTCAGGCTTGAGCCACTTACTCATTCAGAAAAAAGGCTGTATCAGGGAATAAAGACACACACGAGGAGGTTGCTATATTTCAGACGGGCATAGGCTACTTGAAGAGAGAGCTCCAAAAGAGAACGAGGACAAAAGTGATCAGAGTTTCAGAAATCTACCTGTCCTAAGAACGTTCGACCACACGTGAACAACAGGCCGTGCTGCCGACGTGTAAGCTCCTCCCTCTCGTTCGTCGCTATCAGCAGTACACGTTGGCGCACGAACAAACAGAGGGCACTTCTTTTTCACAGATCGAGGAACCCCACCATAAGGTGGGGGATAAAAAAATTCATATCAACTCATAGTGGTCCTTTCCACGGAAATCTTTAGTAAAAGGCGAAAGATTTATACGATATGAAGAGAACCATGAGTGTTCTGCCAGTCTGGAACATGACTTGAGCTAGCCACCGCCAGCGCCACAGGTCACTATCAGAGTTACAGGTAGCCTAAACACCACGCACAGACCTTCAACGTACTGCTTTACCTTCATGCAAATGTTGAAGTTATCAGCATACGGCCTACTCATTTTCAGAAGTGGCCCATGAAAAGTATTTTTTTCCCCTTTTTTTTCTTTTCAAAGGCCAGAAAACCCACAAAGCATGCTGGGAAGCTGAAATGCAGTCGCACAAGTAGGCGGAGACTGAGTATGATCAGGGGAGTAAGGGCCGAGGTTAAGGTGGGGGTGGGGCGAGTATGACAGGCAACTACACAATACTTGTTTGCTATACTACATCCAGAGTAAAGGGAAAATATTTAGATGCATATCTCCCTTCAGCCGGTACATTGACAAATAGAACCGAGACGAAATTTGCTGCTCTGACCTGCCCAAAAAGCGCCGAACCGGACAAGAACACTGATTTACGCTTCTTTCAACAACCAAACAGTCTCCTTGGAGACCACCAAAAATTGCCATTGCCGACTATATTTCAAGTCGTCAAGGCTGGGTATTGGGTAAAGTTTTCAACTAGCAATAATCACGCCTCGGATAAACCTCATAGGCTACGATATTGCCACTGCGCAGAGATGACTGGAGATGGGAATGTGTTCTGGGACCAGGTGTGGGCAACAGTCATCACAAAGCTGGTGAGCTCAACTATCTAAAGAATATCATCCATCCTATGCTATGCTAAACCATGTACAAGTACAACCCAAGTGCTGTTGTAGAGCAGTGGGCACCACAAGATGACATCAAAATACAGCAATTACTACAGCATATAACAGATCATTTTTTCACCCGACCGTTGCATGCTGGGATGCTGAAATGCAGTCGCACAAATAGGCGGAGACTGAGTATTATCAGGGGAGTAAGGGCCGAGGTTAAGGTGGGGGTGGGGCGAGTATGACGGGCCACTAAACAATACTTGCTTGCTGTACTACATCCAGAGTAAAGGGAAAATATTTAGATGCATATCTCCCTTCAGCTGGTACATTGCCAAATAGAACCGACACGAAATTTGCTGCTCTGACCTGCCCAAAAAGAGCCGGAGAGTTGACGACCAGGTAGGCTATTCCTACCTCACTGTTCGGAAGGTCACCAAAGTCGCACAGCGCACAAAGCGCCGAACCCGACAAGAACACTGATTTTACGCTTCTTTCAACAACCAAACAGTCTCCTTGGAGACCACCAAAAATTGCCATTGCCGACTATATTTCAAGTCGTCAAGGCGGGGTATTGGGTAAAGTTTTCAACTAGCAATAATCGCGCCTCGGATAAACCTCATAGGCTACGATACTGCCACTGCGCAGAGATGACTGGAGATGGGAATGTGTTCTGGGACCGGGTGTGGGCAACAGTCATCACAAAGCTGGTGAGCTCAACTATCTAAAGAATATCATCCATCCTATGCTATGCTAAACCATGTACAAGTACAACCCAAGTGCTGTTGTAGAGCAGTGGGCACCACAAGATCTTTGCTTCCGAAATCGGACGAGATCGGGCGTGCTCAGCGTGGTATGGCCGTAAGCAACTGCACACCGACAAAGTTGACCTGATAAACCTCCAGCAGCTGGGCATAAGAGCTCCCGGTATGATTTCAGGCTTGAGCCACTTACTCATTCAGAAAAAAGGCTGTATTAGGGAATAAAGACACACACGAGGAGGTTGCTATATTTCAGACGGGCATAGGCTACTTGAAGAGAGAGCTCCAAAAGAGAACGAGGACAAAAGTGATCAGAGTTTCAGAAATCTACCTGTCCTAAGAACGTTCGACCACACGTGAACAACAGGCCGTGCTGCCGACGTGTAAGCTCCTCCCTCTCGTTTGTCGCTATCAGCAGTACACGTCGGCGCACAAACAAACAGAGGGCACTTCTTTTTCACAGATCGAGGGACCCCACCATAAGGTGGGGCATCAAAAAATTCATATCAACTCATAGTGGTCCTTTCCACAGAAATCTTTAGTAAAAGGCGAAAGATTTATACGATATGAAGAGAACCATGAGTGTTCCGCCAGTCTGGAACATGACTTGAGCTAGCCACCGCCAGCGCCACAGGTCACTATCAGAGTTACAGGTAGCCTAAACACCACTGACAGACCTTCAACGTACTGCTTTACCTTCATGCAAATGTTGAAGTTATCAGCATACGGCCTACTCATTTTCAGAAGTGGCCCATGAAAAGTATTTTTTTCCCCTTTTTTTTCTTTTCAAAGGCCAGAAAACCCACAAAGCATGCTGGGAAGCTGAAATGCAGTCGCACAAGTAGACGGAGACTGAGTATGATCAGGGGAGTAAGGGCCGAGGTTAAGGTGGGGGTGGGGCGAGTATGACGGGCAACTACACAATACTTGTTTGCTATACTACATCCAGAGTAAAGGGAAAATATTTAGATGCATATCTCCCTTCAGCCGGTACATTGCCAAATAGAATCGAGACGAAATTTGCTGCTCTGACCTGCCCAAAAAGCGCCGAACCGGACAAGAACACTGATTTACGCTTCTTTCAACAACCAAACAGTCTCCTTGGAGACCACCAAAAATTGCCATTGCCGACTATATTTCAAGTCGTCAAGGCGGGGTATTGGGTAAAGTTTTCAACTAGCAATAATCACGCCTCGGATAAACCTCATAGGCTACGATACTGCCACTGCGCAGAGATGACTGGAGATGGGAATGTGTTCTGGGACCGGGTGTGGGCAACAGTCATCACAAAATCTAAAGAATATTATCCATCCTATGCTATGCTAAACCATGTACAAGTACAACCCAAGTGCTGTTGTAGAGCAGTGGGCACCACAAGATCTTTGCTTCTGCAATCGGACGAGATCGGGCGTGCTCAGCGTGGTATGGCCGTAAGCAACTGCACACCGACAAAGTTGACCTGATAAACCCCCAGCAGCTGGGCATAAGAGCTCCCGGTATGATTTCAGGCTTGAGCCACTTACTCATTCAGAAAAAAGGCTGTATCAGGGAATAAAGACACACACGAGGAGGTTGCTATATTTCAGACGGGCATAGGCTACTTGAAGAGAGAGCTCCAAAAGAGAACGAGGACAAAAGTGATCAGAGTTTCAGAAATCTACCTGTCCTAAGAACGTTCGACCACACGTGAACAACAGGCCGTGCTGCCGACGTGTAAGCTCCTCCCTCTCGTTCGTCGCTATCAGCAGTACACGTCGGCGCACAAACAAACAGAGGGCCTTCTTTTTCACAGATCGAGGGACCGGCATCAAAAAATTCATATCAACTCATAGTGGTCCTTTCCACGGAAATCTTTAGTAAAAGGCGAAAGATTTATACGATATGAAGAGAACCATGAGTGTTCTGCCAGTCTGGAACATGACTTGAGCTCGCCACCGCCAGCGCCACAGGTCACTATCAGAGTTACAGGTAGCATAAACACCACGCACAGACCTTCAACGTACTGCTTTACCTTCATGCAAATGTTGAAGTTATCAGCATACGGCCTACTCATTTTCAGAAGTGGCCCATGAAAAGTATTTGTTTTCCCTTTTTTTTCTTTTCAAAGGCCAGAAAACCCACAAAGCATGCTGGGAAGCTGAAATGCAGTCGCACAAGTAGGCGGAGACTGAGTATGATCAGGGGAGTAAGGGCCGAGGTTAAGGTGGGGGTGGGGCGAGTATGACGGGCAACTACACAATACTTGTTTGCTATACTACATCCAGAGTAAAGGGAAAATATTTAGATGCATATCTCCCTTCAGCCGGTACATTGCCAAATAGAACCGAGACGAAATTTGCTGCTCTGACCTGCCCAAAAAGCGCCGAACCCGACAAGAACACTGATTTACGCTTCTTTCAACAACCAAACAGTCTCCTTGGAGACCACCAAAAATTGCCATTGCCGACTATATTTCAAGTCGTCAAGGCGGGGTATTGGGTAAAGTTTTCAACTAGCAATAATCACGCCTCGGATAAACCTCATAGGCTACGATACTGCCACTGCGCAGAGATGACTGGAGATGGGAATGTGTTCTGGGACCAGGTGTGGGCAACAGTCATCACAAAGCTGGTGAGCTCAACTATCTAAAGAATATCATCCATCCTATGCTATGCTAAACCATGTACAAGTACAACCCAAGTGCTGTTGTAGAGCAGTGGGCACCACAAGATGACATCAAAATACAGCAATTACTACAGCATATAACAGATCATTTTTTGACCCGACCGTTGCATGCTGGGATGCTGAAATGCAGTCGCACAAATAGGCGGAGACTGAGTATTATCAGGGGAGTAAGGGCCGAGGTTAAGGTGGGGGTGGGGCGAGTATGACGGGCCACTAAACAATACTTGCTTGCTGTACTACATCCAGAGTAAAGGGAAAATATTTACATGCATATCTCCCTTCAGCTGGTACATTGCCAAATAGAACCGACACGAAATTTGCTGCTCTGACCTGCCCAAAAAGAGCCGGAGAGTTGACGACCAGGTAGGCTATTCCTACCTCACTGTTCGGAAGGTCACCAAAGTCGCACAGCGCACAAAGCGCCGAACCCGACAAGAACACTGATTTTACGCTTCTTTCAACAACCAAACAGTCTCCTTGGAGACCACCAAAAATTGCCATTGCCGACTATATTTCAAGTCGTCAAGGCGGGGTATTGGGTAAAGTTTTCAACTAGCAATAATCGCGCCTCGGATAAACCTCATAGGCTACGATACTGCCACTGCGCAGAGATGACTGGAGATGGGAATGTGTTCTGGGACCGGGTGTGGGCAACAGTCATCACAAAGCTGGTGAGCTCAACTATCTAAAGAATATCATCCATCCTATGCTATGCTAAACCATGTACAAGTACAACCCAAGTGCTGTTGTAGAGCAGTGGGCACCACAAGATCTTTGCTTCCGAAATCGGACGAGATCGGGCGTGCTCAGCGTGGTATGGCCGTAAGCAACTGCACACCGACAAAGTTGACCTGATAAACCTCCAGCAGCTGGGCATAAGAGCTCCCGGTATGATTTCAGGCTTGAGCCACTTACTCATTCAGAAAAAAGGCTGTATCAGGGAATAAAGACACACACGAGGAGGTTGCTATATTTCAGACGGGCATAGGCTACTTGAAGAGAGAGCTCCAAAAGAGAACGAGGACAAAAGTGATCAGAGTTTCAGAAATCTACCTGTCCTAAGAACGTTCGACCACACGTGAACAACAGGCCGTGCTGCCGACGTGTAAGCTCCTCCCTCTCGTTCGTCGCTATCAGCAGTACACGTCGGCGCACGAACAAACAGAGGGCCTTCTTTTTCACAGATCGAGGGACCCCACCATAAGGTGGGGCATCAAAAAATTCATATCAACTCATAGTGGTCCTTTCCACGGAAATCTTTAGTAAAAGGCGAAAGATTTATACGATATGAAGAGAACCATGAGTGTTCTGCCAGTCTGGAACATGACTTGAGCTCGCCACCGCCAGCGCCACAGGTCACTATCAGAGTTACAGGTAGCCTAAACACCACGCACAGACCTTCAACGTACTGCTTTACCTTCATGCAAATGTTGAAGTTATCAGCATACGGCCTACTCATTTTCAGAAGTGGCCCATGAAAAGTATTTTTTTTCCCTTTTTTTTCTTTTCAAAGGCCAGAAAACCCACAAAGCATGCTGGGAAGCTGAAATGCAGTCGCACAAGTAGGCGGAGACTGAGTATGATCAGGGGAGTAAGGGCCGAGGTTAAGGTGGGGGTGGGGCGAGTATGACGGGCAACTTCACAATACTTGTTTGCTATACTACATCCAGAGTAAAGGGAAAATATTTAGATGCATATCTCCCTTCAGCCGGTACATTGCCAAATAGAACCGAGACGAAATTTGCTGCTCTGACCTGCCCAAAAAGCGCCGAACCCGACAAGAACACTGATTTACGCTTCTTTCAACAACCAAACAGTCTCCTTGGAGACCACCAAAAATTGCCATTGCCGACTATATTTCAAGTCGTCAAGGCGGGGTATTGGGTAAAGTTTTCAACTAGCAATAATCACGCCTCGGATAAACCTCATAGGCTACGATACTGCCACTGCGCAGAGATGACTGGAGATGGGAATGTGTTCTGGGACCAGGTGTGGGCAACAGTCATCACAAAGCTGGTGAGCTCAACTATCTAAAGAATATCATCCATCCTATGCTATGCTAAACCATGTACAAGTACAACCCAAGTGCTGTTGTAGAGCAGTGGGCACCACAAGATGACATCAAAATACAGCAATTACTACAGCATATAACAGATCATTTTTTGACCCGACCGTTGCATGCTGGGATGCTGAAATGCAGTCGCACAAATAGGCGGAGACTGAGTATTATCAGGGGAGTAAGGGCCGAGGTTAAGGTGGGGGTGGGGCGAGTATGACGGGCCACTAAACAATACTTGCTTGCTGTACTACATCCAGAGTAAAGGGAAAATATTTACATGCATATCTCCCTTCAGCTGGTACATTGCCAAATAGAACCGACACGAAATTTGCTGCTCTGACCTGCCCAAAAAGAGCCGGAGAGTTGACGACCAGGTAGGCTATTCCTACCTCACTGTTCGGAAGGTCACCAAAGTCGCACAGCGCACAAAGCGCCGAACCCGACAAGAACACTGATTTTACGCTTCTTTCAACAACCAAACAGTCTCCTTGGAGACCACCAAAAATTGCCATTGCCGACTATATTTCAAGTCGTCAAGGCGGGGTATTGGGTAAAGTTTTCAACTAGCAATAATCGCGCCTCGGATAAACCTCATAGGCTACGATACTGCCACTGCGCAGAGATGACTGGAGATGGGAATGTGTTCTGGGACCGGGTGTGGGCAACAGTCATCACAAAGCTGGTGAGCTCAACTATCTAAAGAATATCATCCATCCTATGCTATGCTAAACCATGTACAAGTACAACCCAAGTGCTGTTGTAGAGCAGTGGGCACCACAAGATCTTTGCTTCCGAAATCGGACGAGATCGGGCGTGCTCAGCGTGGTATGGCCGTAAGCAACTGCACACCGACAAAGTTGACCTGATAAACCTCCAGCAGCTGGGCATAAGAGCTCCCGGTATGATTTCAGGCTTGAGCCACTTACTCATTCAGAAAAAAGGCTGTATCAGGGAATAAAGACACACACGAGGAGGTTGCTATATTTCAGACGGGCATAGGCTACTTGAAGAGAGAGCTCCAAAAGAGAACGAGGACAAAAGTGATCAGAGTTTCAGAAATCTACCTGTCCTAAGAACGTTCGACCACACGTGAACAACAGGCCGTGCTGCCGACGTGTAAGCTCCTCCCTCTCGTTCGTCGCTATCAGCAGTACACGTCGGCGCACAAACAAACAGAGGGCCTTCTTTTTCACAGATCGAGGGACCGGCATCAAAAAATTCATATCAACTCATAGTGGTCCTTTCCACGGAAATCTTTAGTAAAAGGCGAAAGATTTATACGATATGAAGAGAACCATGAGTGTTCTGCCAGTCTGGAACATGACTTGAGCTCGCCACCGCCAGCGCCACAGGTCACTATCAGAGTTACAGGTAGCCTAAACACCACGCACAGACCTTCAACGTACTGCTTTACCTTCATGCAAATGTTGAAGTTATCAGCATACGGCCTACTCATTTTCAGAAGTGGCCCATGAAAAGTATTTTTTTTCCCTTTTTTTTCTTTTCAAAGGCCAGAAAACCCACAAAGCATGCTGGGAAGCTGAAATGCAGTCGCACAAGTAGGCGGAGACTGAGTATGATCAGGGGAGTAAGGGCCGAGGTTAAGGTGGGGGTGGGGCGAGTATGACGGGCAACTACACAATACTTGTTTGCTATACTACATCCAGAGTAAAGGGAAAATATTTAGATGCATATCTCCCTTCAGCCGGTACATTGCCAAATAGAACCGAGACGAAATTTGCTGCTCTGACCTGCCCAAAAAGCGCCGAACCCGACAAGAACACTGATTTACGCTTCTTTCAACAACCAAACAGTCTCCTTGGAGACCACCAAAAATTGCCATTGCCGACTATATTTCAAGTCGTCAAGGCGGGGTATTGGGTAAAGTTTTCAACTAGCAATAATCACGCCTCGGATAAACCTCATAGGCTACGATACTGCCACTGCGCAGAGATGACTGGAGATGGGAATGTGTTCTGGGACCAGGTGTGGGCAACAGTCATCACAAAGCTGGTGAGCTCAACTATCTAAAGAATATCATCCATCCTATGCTATGCTAAACCATGTACAAGTACAACCCAAGTGCTGTTGTAGAGCAGTGGGCACCACAAGATGACATCAAAATACAGCAATTACTACAGCATATAACAGATCATTTTTTGACCCGACCGTTGCATGCTGGGATGCTGAAATGCAGTCGCACAAATAGGCGGAGACTGAGTATTATCAGGGGAGTAAGGGCCGAGGTTAAGGTGGGGGTGGGGCGAGTATGACGGGCCACTAAACAATACTTGCTTGCTGTACTACATCCAGAGTAAAGGGAAAATATTTACATGCATATCTCCCTTCAGCTGGTACATTGCCAAATAGAACCGACACGAAATTTGCTGCTCTGACCTGCCCAAAAAGAGCCGGAGAGTTGACGACCAGGTAGGCTATTCCTACCTCACTGTTCGGAAGGTCACCAAAGTCGCACAGCGCACAAAGCGCCGAACCCGACAAGAACACTGATTTTACGCTTCTTTCAACAACCAAACAGTCTCCTTGGAGACCACCAAAAATTGCCATTGCCGACTATATTTCAAGTCGTCAAGGCGGGGTATTGGGTAAAGTTTTCAACTAGCAATAATCACGCCTCGGATAAACCTCATAGGCTACGATACTGCCACTGCGCAGAGATGACTGGAGATGGGAATGTGTTCTGGGACCGGGTGTGGGCAACAGTCATCACAAAGCTGGTGAGCTCAACTATCTAAAGAATATCATCCATCCTATGCTATGCTAAACCATGTACAAGTACAACCCAAGTGCTGTTGTAGAGCAGTGGGCACCACAAGATCTTTGCTTCCGAAATCGGACGAGATCGGGCGTGCTCAGCGTGGTATGGCCGTAAGCAACTGCACACCGACAAAGTTGACCTGATAAACCTCCAGCAGCTGGGCATAAGAGCTCCCGGTATGATTTCAGGCTTGAGCCACTTACTCATTCAGAAAAAAGGCTGTATCAGGGAATAAAGACACACACGAGGAGGTTGCTATATTTCAGACGGGCATAGGCTACTTGAAGAGAGAGCTCCAAAAGAGAACGAGGACAAAAGTGATCAGAGTTTCAGAAATCTACCTGTCCTAAGAACGTTCGACCACACGTGAACAACAGGCCGTGCTGCCGACGTGTAAGCTCCTCCCTCTCGTTCGTCGCTATCAGCAGTACACGTCGGCGCACAAACAAACAGAGGGCCTTCTTTTTCACAGATCGAGGGACCCCACCATAAGGTGGGGCATCAAAAAATTCATATCAACTCATAGTGGTCCTTTCCACGGAAATCTTTAGTAAAAGGCGAAAGATTTATACGATATGAAGAGAACCATGAGTGTTCTGCCAGTCTGGAACATGACTTGAGCTCGCCACCGCCAGCGCCACAGGTCACTATCAGAGTTACAGGTAGCCTAAACACCACGCACAGACCTTCAACGTACTGCTTTACCTTCATGCAAATGTTGAAGTTATCAGCATACGGCCTACTCATTTTCAGAAGTGGCCCATGAAAAGTATTTGTTTTACCTTTTTTTTCTTTTCAAAGGCCAGAAAACCCACAAAGCATGCTGGGAAGCTGAAATGCAGTCGCACAAGTAGGCGGAGACTGAGTATGATCAGGGGAGTAAGGGCCGAGGTTAAGGTGGGGGTGGGGCGAGTATGACGGGCAACTACACAATACTTGTTTGCTATACTACATCCAGAGTAAAGGGAAAATATTTAGATGTATATCTCCCTTCAGCTGGTACATTGCCAAATAGAACCGAGACGAAATTTGCTGCTCTGACCTGCCCAAAAAGCGCCGAACCCGACAAGAACACTGATTTATGCTTCTTTCAACAACCAAACAGTCTCCTTGGAGACCACCAAAAATTGCCATTGCCGACTATATTTCAAGTCGTCAAGGCGGGGTATTGGGTAAAGTTTTCAACTAGCAATAATCGCGCCTCGGATAAACCTCATAGGCTACGATACTGCCACTGCGCAGAGATGACTGGAGATGGGAATGTGGTCTGGGACCGGGTGTGGGCAACAGTCATCACAAAGCTGGTGAGCTCAACTATCTAAAGAATATTATCCATCCTATGCTATGCTAAACCATGTACAAGTACAACCCAAGTGCTGTTGTAGAGCAGTGGGCACCACAAGATCTTTGCTTCTGAAATCGGACGAGATCGGGCGTGCTCAGCGTGGTATGGCCGTAAGCAACTGCACACCGACAAAGTTGACCTGATAAACCTCCAGCAGCTGGGCATAAGAGCTCCCGGTATGATTTCAGGCTTGAGCCACTTACTCATTCAGAAAAAAGGCTGTATCAGGGAATAAAGACACACACGAGGAGGTTGCTATATTTCAGACGGGCATAGGCTACTTGAAGAGAGAGCTCCAAAAGAGAACGAGGACAAAAGTGATCAGAGTTTCAGAAATCTACCTGTCCTAAGAACGTTCGACCACACGTGAACAACAGGCCGTGCTGCCGACGTGTAAGCTCCTCCCTCTCGTTCGTCGCTATCAGCAAACAGAGGGCCTTCTTTTTCACAGATCGAGGGACCCCACCATAAGGTGGGGCATCAAAAAATTCATATCAACTCATAGTGGTCCTTTCCACGGAAATCTTTAGTAAAAGGCGAAAGATTTATACGATATGAAGAGAACCATGAGTGTTCTGCCAGTCTGGAACATGACTTGAGCTCGCCACCGCCAGCGCCACAGGTCACTATCAGAGTTACAGGTAGCCTAAACACCACGCACAGACCTTCAACGTACTGCTTTACCTTCATGCAAATGTTGAAGTTATCAGCATACGGCCTACTCATTTTCAGAAGTGGCCCATGAAAAGTATTTTTTTCCCCTTTTTTTTCTTTTCAAAGGCCAGAAAACCCACAAAGCATGCTGGGAAGCTGAAATGCAGTCGCACAAGTAGGCGGAGACTGAGTATGATCAGGGGAGTAAGGGCCGAGGTTAAGGTGGGGGTGGGGCGAGTATGACGGGCAACTACACAATACTTGTTTGCTATACTACATCCAGAGTAAAGGGAAAATATTTAGATGCATATCTCCCTTATAGCTACACATGATTGGTGTACAATAACAACCACAGTAAATCAAAAAGCAAACCATCATGACAATCAGAACAAGAGCTAGTAAATCAAAAATAATATATTTGGTCCATCCCCCTAAACTATCCAGAAACTCGTCTATATCATTTCTATATCAGGTTGGGTTAATCCCATTGGTGTACCACCTTTTCAGATTAACAACCGATTTAGAGGCATCAGGACATAAATCACATATATATATAAAAATAATAAGTTCTGAATCCAATACTCTCAAGTCCCCCTTTAAAAGACTTGAAGCTTTTGACACCAAACAATAGCACAAATCTGATTGAATCAGAATAAGCCTACTAATTACAGTTTTTTCTGAATGCTTAAACACAACCGTGATTCTTATAGCACAATTTCTAAAACTATTCATTCATATAGCAAAACCACTCACTGAGTTCGCAAAACCAAAATCACAAACCCTGCTTTGCACTCAGTTTGCAATTTTGTAACACACACTTTGCACAACTGGAGGCACAATCCACTGCACAGCACTCTTTTTGCGGAACTGTAAACACAACTCACTGCTTTACATTCAATTTCCAAATGATCAACACACTCCTAGCAAATCTATACACATTATTTACACTATTTTGCCAACTCTCTGGCACACTTTCTCACGTGAAAACTGTTTTAGATAATTAGTTCACTTTGCAATCAGCCTAAGCACTATAAATAAGCCACAGGTAATGTACAATGGGTACAATGGAGAGTGCAGGAAGAGTGAGAAGAGTAAGAATTAGAGGAGGCCGAAGAATAGAACGTGGAGGTGAAGAAGTAGGAGGAAAAAGAGGAGGAAGAGGATGCAGAGGTGAAGAAGTGAGAGGGAGAGGGTGACAAGGACAAGAAGGTGAAGTTAGAGGAAGAGGACAAGGAGGAGCAAGAGGAGGACGAGGAGGGGGAAGAGGAAGGGTAAGAAGAGAAAGAAATAGCCCTTTTACAGGCAAAAAATCAGTCTACATGTAGGGTTATTGTCATGTCAGGCCTGGATACGGCATTCCAGAATATATTTTCTCTGGTGCCTTGGACTAGGACATTGCATGTGATGTAGACAACATTTTGAGAGAGACGACACAATGTAGACTGATTTTTTTGTCTCAGTGAAATTGCTATTTTGTGTTTTGACTTGGAAAAACACACTTGTCTTTGTTTTGATGTGTGTAAATAAACACCAATACTTGAAGTTTGGATCCCTGTATGTTTACAGAACTATGACAAAGTATAACCTCAAACTGACAGTCTACCTTGTGCACAGAGAAAGCAAAAGCCAGATGTGTTTTTTATTCATACCATCAGTGTGTAGTTGGCACATTGTGTGCTTATTATTGTGATGGCTTGTGTTTACTGTTTGATACGAAAACACCATTTTTACGAAGGTGTGAAGAGTTAAGCAAGGTGTGTTGGATTTTGCAAGAGAACTAGAATGTTTTGCTGATTGGGTGAAAGGTTTTCCTATTTGTGTGTAGAGTTTTGCAAAAAAAGCTATAGTTACAAAAAAATGTGCTTAAGCAATCAGAAAAAACTGTAATTGAGAGTAATGCAGCAATTGTCTCTTTACCATGTGTATAATACTTAGGCAAAGCTGAATATAAAACCAAAACATATAAGAAATGTCTCTCAGCAATTCTCAAATAGAACCCAATAAAGGAAATGACTCAAATTAAACAACATGGTTACATGTTTAAAAGTGGCCCTGATTGTCTTGATTTCTCACAGGGTGTGAAGAAAAAAGAAATTACATACCACAGAGTACCAGTGATAAAACAATAACCAAACAGTTCTAGGGGAAAATGACAAAAGAAAAAAAAAGAAAAAAGAGTAGTCTGTAAGGCTCCCCCTTTTAACCACTGATTGCACCTGAAATAAAAAACAGAAATATACACATCTGGGCCCAAGGCCCCAGTATAGTGCTTCCTAAGTTTCAGCTAACATTATTAAAACGATTTCAATTGCAATACTGCTCTATGGTCAGTCACCAAATTAGTAATTAGCAATGAAATATAAATTCACATGATCATGGATACTCTTTTTTGTGTGTGTGCCTCATATCAAAAATTGTTTATCATACAGCAAAGCTATAAATAACTCTTTTTTTCCCCTACATTGTTTAAAGCAGGCCTAAAGGCGTGTTTTAAAGAATTTGGTTAGCACTTTATTCTGAACATATTCTGAACGTCTGAAACAAATGAAAGTTGTATTTTATTTTATTGCATTGCTGTATCAAAAATAATTGTAAACAATACAGTCTAGTATGTATGCCATCATACCACATTATCATCTTGACACTGGTTTGCATAGCTGTAAAAACATTTTCCATGTCAGTGATTAGAAAAAAATAATAATACCAATATAACAACTGCGGTTATATTGGTATTATTATTTGTGTGTTGTTACTGTAATAAACATATGAACCTATTAGTTCAATATTAGTTCAGAATAGTGAAGTGAACATCAACAACCTCTTATGCTCCATGAAAGAAAAAGCTATCTTTAATCATAACTTGATACACAGAGCTAGCTGTCTATGTTATCAGACTACTCTTACTGTAATCAGACTCCCCCTTATGATATGATTCCCTTAGCTAAAATGTTGTGGCGTTGGCGTATAACACTGTGTCCTATTAAGAGCTAAGTGCGTCATAGCATCAACAATTTGATAAATTCACTGCTGTTGGTAAGATTACAACTTTGCTAAGCTGGCCGCCAAGTATGAATTTAACTGATATGCTTCAACTCTTGTCAGTGTTGTCACTGCCAGAAGCACGAGATTGTGGAGCAATGCTTACAGTTTTTTCTGATTGCTTAAGCACATTTTTTGTCTGGCTTTTTTTGCAAAACTCTACACACAAATAGGAAAACCTTTCACCCAATCAGCAAAACATTCTAGTTCTCTTGCAAAAGCCAACACACCTTGCTTAACTCTTCACACCTTCGTAAAAATGGTGTTTTCGTATCAAACAGTAAACACAAGCCATCACAATAATAAGCACACAATGTGCCAACTACACACTGATGGTATGAATAAAAAATACATCTGGCTTTTGCTTTCTCTGTGCACAAGGTAGACTATGTCAGTTTGAGGTCATACTTTTGTCATAGTTGTATAAACATACAGGGATCCAAACTTTAAGTATTGATGTTTATTTACACACATCAAAACAAACACAAGTGTGTTTTTCCAAGTCAAAACACAAAATAGCAATTTCACTGAGACAAAAAAAAAATCAGTCTACATCGTGTCGTCTCTCTCAATTTCATCTACATCACATGCAATGTCCTAGTCCAAGGCACCAGGGAAAAAATATTCTGGAATGCCGTATCCAGGCCTGACATGACAATAACCCCCTTTTTGCCTGTAAAAGGGCTATTTCTTTCTCTTCTTACCCTTCCTCTTCCCCTCCTCTTCCTCTTCATGCTCCTCCTTGTCCTCTTCCTCTAACTTCACCTCCTTGTCCTTGTCATCCTCTCCCTCTCACTTCTTCACCTCTGCATCCTCTTCCTCCTCTTCTTCCTTCTACTTCTTCACCTCCACGTCCTATTCTTCGGCCTCCTCTAATTCTTACGCACTCTTCCTGCTCCCTCTGTTGTGCCTATTGTAAATTACCTGTGGCTTATTTATAGTGCTTAGGCTGATTGCAAAGTGAACTAATTATGTAAAACAGTTTTCACATGAGAAAGTGTGCCAGAGAGTTGGCAAAATAGTGTAAATAATAGCCATACACGTGTACAGATTTGCTAGGAGTGTGTTGATAATTTGGAAATTGAGTGTAAAGCAGTGAGTTGTGTTTACAGTTCCGCAAAAAGAGTGCTGTGCAGTGGATTGTGCCTCCAGTTGTGCAAAGTGTGTGTTACAAAATTGCAAACTGAGTGCAAAGCAGTGTTTGTGCTTTTGGTTTTGCGAACTCAGTGAGTGGTTTTGCTATAAGAATTAATAGTTTTAGAAATTGTGCTATAAGAATCACAGTTGTGTTTAAGCATTCAGAAAAAAATGTAATACATATGTCCAAGCTATAAGTTCTGCCACTTGTGCCCCTCTCCAGAACATTCTCTGCCCTCAGAACCTGTCTGTCTTCCACTGTCGCCCATTCAGCCAGTCGCTCACCATAGTGTATGATGGCCTCACTCAAAGCAGGATCTGGCAGAGCTCACGGCCTACACACCTAGCCAATCAACAGTCAAAACACATCTGTGTCTACCTTGAAGCAGGAACATAGCGTCCGCATGGCTTCCAGTGTTTGCGGCCTACACGTGGAACAGGATAACTTGGGTCAGGTTCTATTAGCATGGGGAGCAGGAAGCTTGGAGAAACAATTAGCCTGTATTTAAGCAAAATGGTCTTACTTTCTATGGGGCCTTCAAATGGAAAATCTAAACCAAAACTGGAATATGTAATCTGATATAATTCACATACCCATCGCCTCGCATATGTGCTCCTGTGACTTGTAGTGGATTGGGGAGAGCAAGGATGGCCTTGATGCTTTGGTCCAGGCATCCATCACTCTTTATAACACAGCACACAGCATTTAATTTTTCCTGCAAAGCTTCACTCAATTTAATTAAAACAACAGATATTCCTAGGCGGAGATATCAGATATCAAAATGTATATAAAACACTGGAGGATGATGTAGGAGGTTGTGACCCTATGACATTTTAGTCGTTGATTAATTCAATTTAATTTGAGGCTAACCATGTAAATATACACTTTAGATCATCACAAATAACATGTAAAACTGTTACTTTCCTCACCAATGAGCACTACGCAGAGGTCCTTATAAATATCAAAAGGATCTTATAAACGTAGGATTTTCTATTATTATTATTTATTTATTTAGAATGATTCAGCCCTGAGCGAGTGTTTGAGTTTTTTTTTCTTCCAAAGACTACTGCTACCAAATAGCCCTAGTTTTTCTATTTAGGGTGAATCAACCCTGAGCCTGCTCGCTCTGGTTTTCTTTTCATCCAAAGACTACTACTACAAAATAGTCTTGACTCCCTACGGAGGAGATTTTTTATTTTTTTTATTTTACTCACCAAACATTTGCCTTTTGGTTGATCACTGGTTCTCGCTCTGATGTCTTAGGTGAATTCCCTTTCAGTAGGATCCCGTCACCGGGAGTCAGAAGATCAGCCATCTCGCCTTGCTGTCTCAGACAACCAAGGGCTTTCAGGATTCCAAATCCAAGGTCCCAGACCTCACCGTGTATGGTTTTTCAGCTGGTTCTGACCCCAGATGTTGGGATCCTGGGACCTCTCGCAATTCTGTTAGGTAAATCAATTCGGAATCAAGAAGATGAGACAGGAGCCAGTGATCAAAATCATCCAATTATATTGAATCTTTGCAAAGAGTGAGGATAGTATGACACAGCTGGTTGAAACAAGGAGCTTTTCATTCTAAGAGTGCTTATATACTTCAGTGGCTACATAAGTCAAGCGTAACTACACCCATAGTGATATAATTCAAGCGTGACTAAACTCCCAATGGGTAGTCACTTAATCAAATGTTGGTGGTTTGTTACCTTACTTGTTGTGAGCAGGGTCTAGCGCCCTTGCCGACAGATCTCTCATATTTTAGAATCTCAGGCTTCTCTGAGTATATCTTATTCTAAGGCTAGGGCCTGAATCACCAGGGGGAAAAAAATAAGATGGGATGTAGCAACCTAACAGCCCTGGACTGCCTGCCGGTTTACCTGTTGCTGCGTGTTCAGCTCCCTTACGGGTGTTTCCAGAGGCCCACCCCAGAACCAGGACTGAAAGATCACCCCCCTCCATTTTGTTCCAGAGGAAAAACAACTAGGACTGTACAAATTATTCAATGACAATTGTAATTCAATGGCATATAATTTTCCAAACTGACAAATCTAACAAGAATTTCAAACAAGGGCTGTACGTGTCTCTTTTAGCATTGACAGGAAAACCAACAAAATAAAATAATTGAGGCATGTTGACCAAACACAAACTAAAACAAAACATGTTGCCACTCTGTAAGAGAAGTAACTCTTGACTGAATTAATATGGTATGCTATCAACGTCAAAGCGTCATTTTAATAGAGAAGTTAAGACTCCTCTGACAAGTAACACTTTCAAATTGGTCGAACTTAGATATAAAATATCTTTAACTTCATAATTCAAGTGTAATAAATGTATTTTCTCTTCTCCACTCTCGCTCTCTCTTTACACTGGCTCCCTGACCTTCAAGTGCAGAGATAACAACCACTCACACACACACACACACACACACAGCTAAGTCAGAGAAGATCTGTACCTGTGTTAGTGTTTTCCGTACCAGCAAGAGTGCCCTCAATGGTGACCACAGAATATCCTTTACCTTTGTGAAAAGGAACAACTCAACAGGAGAGAAGGAGTTAGACTTCAGACACTTAACAAAATCTTGGCTTCAGTTTAGTTGAGAATAGTTCAGTAAATCAAACAAGTTTGAATCCCAAGCAAAAACAAAAATAATTATCTTATTGAGAGGAAGCAAAAAAAACAATTCAATACAGTTAACAGTCAGATGCATCTTTCTTATGTGTATTCTCAGTTACAGTCTGTAACAGATATGTGACCTTCATGCAAATCAGCTGGCCAACACACACACACTCTCTCACTCAGGCCTCATGTCGACTGACAGGAGAGAAGACAAACACAAAACGGACTCAGTCTTTAGTTGCAATACATACAACACACATAACATGTAGCCTATAGTTTTAGACACATTCTTTCTCCTAATTATTTTGTGGTATATTTGATTGGCTGACACACAATGTTGATGTTTTGAATAGGCGCCCCCACCTTTATCTTAGTTTGGCCCAACTAATGCTGCTGACCATGTGTGGCTGCCACAGACAGACAAGCTGCCAAGTAAGTTAACTTTCCCTTAACAACGCAGATGAGGCGGATGTTTTCTTAGTTTGGAGCCAAAATGCCCAATTCTGTCAGGGGCTGGATAGCTCACCCTTCAGCTGGTACATTGCAAAATAGAAACGAGACGAAATTTGCTGCTCTGACCTGCCCAAAAAGCGCCGGAGAGTTGACGACCAGGTAGGCTATTCCTTGTCTTGTCTTCTAAATTGTCATCTATAATGCAGTATGGCCATTTAGTGATAATTTATCACATCTGCATGAGATTTATCAAGAAAAGAAATGCCAGATATGATCAGCCAGTCAAATTCAAAGAAATACATGTTTATTGAACAGACATTATTAATATATAGATTGCCCATTTTTCCCATAAATATTTTCAACAAACTCCAAAATGAACATGACCAATCATCATCTTCTGTGTGTTTTTGTGTTGACCCTACAGCCTCAAATTCAGTACATCCATCCACTCAACTAAAATCAACACTGTTCTGACAACTTTTTAAAGACAGTGCATCAGCCAATACATCTGGCATCGTTTCACAGATGAAGTGGTAACAAAAAATAATGATTGACATTCAGACATTCTTCACATTGATTTGTGCATGCATGATTCAAGTGACACTGTAAGCCCAATAAAAAAATCAGATAATAAAGGGCAGTTTAGTTTGGTTTATCAACCAAGTCTAAGGTGTCAGTGATGTAGACCTATGTCCCTCTGCCATTTGGCTGCTGTTGCATCCCCCCATAGATTGTTGGACTGACTTTTAGTGGAAGGTTGCACTATTCAGCAAGGAAACTGGTTATCCCAAGTAAATTTGGGAGTAACCGTTGATCTCTAAAAGAACACTGCACTAAGCTCCTATTGTTTGTAAAAAAGCATGTTGTTTGGAGAGCAATTACTCCTGAAGTTGCTTGCCTTACTACAAACCTTGCTTTGTAGTATTCACCTCTGGGCATTTGGTGGAAGGCTGAGTAACATTGCACTTACAAACTCTGGGCCCTTATTAGGGACTATCTCGCTGACTCAAATTATAGTGAGAAACAAAAATCATGACACAAGGTACAAATTAGGTAAAAAAAACAAGCCAACATTCAAAAAAAGTTATTTCACCCAACATTCTCAGGTTGTAGTAGAGGATGTAGAACAGCAGTGATGCTTATTATTGCACAATTACATTCTGAATCCCAAGAGAGCTAAGACAAACAGACAAACCATTATATCTTTGGGTAAACAGAAACACTTTCATAGTTCATAAACATGCTTTTTAAATTAACAGGCATCCCCACAAAACCTTCATGAAAAAAGTTTTTTTTTTTTTTTAAATCCATAGAAAATGAAACAAAATCATCTCTCTGGACTTTAACCACGTATCTTTCTGAATTTGAAACCTCTTAGCTCTCTGCACTTCAAACCAGCGTTTGTGTATGACATTCTGTAGAATACGGTTCTCTAGTCCCGGAGAATACGGTCCTGTTCCATCTGAGATTTCGCCTTCTTCTTGAGCAGGAGGATGTGCTCGGCGAACTCACGGAGTGCTCCACGCCCGGCTGCACTGTGGCAGGCGTACTTGGCGGCATTGCGCGACACCAACGGGGCATCCTGTGGTACTGCACTCAGGCCTGACAGGTTCAGACACTGCACGTCAGGCTCGTCATTCCCTACCGTCAGGACATAGACAACATCAGATATCAAACCGCACAACCAGTATCTGCTGACATGAGAGCATCCAGTAATATTGATCCATTAATATAAATGTTGAGTTGTTGAGACAAACATAGTGTAAACACCATCTTTGCTGTAGAACATACACCAGCCACGGACAGATAACTGAGAACATTCACCAGACACTCAATAGCAAATCATTATTTTGTCTCTGAAATCTATCAGCCACTTTCATATTTTACCAGCATTTGGCTGGTGGCTGATGCTAATTTCCATCCCTGGAACGTACCCATATAGGCAACTTCCTTCCACACCAATTTACGCTCCTTCCTCAGTTTGTCCACCTCCGACAGCTTGTCCTCCACGTTGTGCCTGATCTCACAGCCAATCTGTTTGGACAGTTTCTCCACCATGACCTTAGGTATTGGGTTATCAATGGAAGAGATGACGATTACCTAGAGTCGGAGGGGGGAGAGGGGGAAACAGTTACATCTCAACTCATGTACTTGTTGCAATCATTTATTTTACTGTTTGTGTCAATTGGTTACATGTTTCTTGTCTGTTTCTGTTGTGGGGTCTGCTGATGTAAAATTGTAATTTTATACCCCTCAAGTAAGCTACTTCTGAACCGCTGTTTGGAACGCAGCATTCCGAATGCTTACTCTTACAAACATTTGTCATCACATCAGTCGCCTGAAAGACGACGTAACAACGACAGTATAACACTGACATCTGATGCAGTCCACAAAGTGCTGAACGTGACAGGACCACTAATTCACGCTTCTGTCTTTCTTTGGATGCTGAAACCCAGTCGTACATGTAGGCGGAGACTGAGTATGATCAGGGGAGTAAGGGCCGAGGTTAAGGTGGGGGTGGGGCGAGTATGACAGGCCACTACACAATACTTGCTACAGCACACCCATAGGAAGACAATAAGGCTGATCTAATCTACGTTAGACTCTTACCTCCACCCCTTCCTTCTGCAGCATGTGAATGCCCATGCTGTCTCTGGTGTTGAGAGACACCATCTCCAGGCCCTCTGCAGACATGTAGATCTGGCCATCAGTCAGGCAGCCGGACAGGTTACACAGCAGCAGCCGGACCACCTCAGGCTTGTCCTTGCCAAAGTATCCATACCTACGGACATATATACATATGCACAAAAATAAGCATACATAAATGTCATGGGGACATTAGTAGTACAAACAAGTTCCTACACTCACTCACTCACTCACTCACTCACTCACTCACTCACTCACTCACTCACTCACTCAGAGAGAGTGAGTGAGAGAGTGAGTGAGAGAGTCTCACTCACTCACTCTCTCTCTCTCTCTCTCTCTCTCTCTCTCTCTCTCTCTCTCTCTCTCTCTCTCTCTCTCTCTCTCTCTCTCTCTCTCTCTCTCTCTCTCTCTCTCTCTCTCTCTCTCTCTCTCTCTCTCTCTCTCTCTCTCTCTCTCTCTCTCTCTCTCTCTCTCTCTCTCTCTCTCTCTCTCTCTCTCTCTCTCTCTCTCTCTCTCTCTCTCTCTCTCTCTCTCTCTCTCTCTCTCTCATGTTTTATCTCCACAGGGGTATTTCATAAAACCTAGATAAGGGATTAAGCTAGGATTTTTGGTTATCCCGGCTGAATTTAACCTTGACTTGGTTTCACTAAATAGATGCACCTAGCCTGGTCCCGACCAGGCTAACAGCCAAGCTAAGTTAATTCTAATGGTCATTATGTTGTCTTATTGGTTCAGCTAGCTGTCATTCAAATTAGACCTCCGTGTTGATATTTGTATGGAGCTTTGTTCCATATACTATTTGCTAAATGTCTGCCTACGCACACTCCGGTTCACAGGAAAAACAACTATTTTCTGGTTCAAGCTCCGAACCAAAGTGCCACGTTCCGAACCGTTTGTTGTTTGGTCGAAATGCTCCGACCGGTTCAAATGTTGGTTTGTGAACAGGAACGGAGCCGGTTCTCTGTCGGTGGAAAATGGCTATCTGTGGGTCTACATGGTTTTAAGGGAGCAGGCCCTGGGCAACTTCAGATGACTGAAGCCAGGGGAAGTGTGTAGACTGACCCTGTCCACACGTTTTTGGCATCCTTTGTTCTGAAATCTCAAAACACTTTTGAATTGTCTTAAGCTCTCCTTACACTGATAGACTTTGGAAAGATTTGGAAATGATTTTTTTTTTTAAAAAGACTACAGTCTCAGACCCTCTCACATCTAAAGACAAGTAGTAGAGTTTTAAGTCACAGACTATGATTTGCAATGACTAGGGATCTTGCAGGGTCACTATTTACAAGACTGCAACTAGATTCCTTTAAATTATTACCCATCGTGCAATAGATATTAGTTTTTTCTGATTGCTTAAGCACATTTTTTGTAACTATGGCTTTTTTTGCAAAACTCTACACAAAAATAGGAAAACCTTTCACCCAATCAGCAAAACATTTTAGTTCTCTTGCAAAAGCCAACACACCTTGCTTAAGTCTTCACACCTTCGTAAAAATGGTGTTTTCGTATTAAACAGTACACACAAGTCATCACAATAATAAGCACACAATGTGCCAACTACACACTGATGGTATGAATAAAAAACACAACTGGCTTTTGCTTTCTCTGTGCACAAGGTAGACTGTCAGTTTGAGGTTATACTTTGTCATAGTTCTGTAAACATACAGGGATCCAAACTTCAAGTATTGGTGTTTATTTACACACATCAAAACAAAGACAAGTGTGTTTTTCCAAGTCAAAACACAAAATAGCAATTTCACTGAGACAAAACAAATCAGTCTACATCGGGTCGTCTCTCTCAAAATTTCGTCTACATCACATGCAATGTCCTAGTCCAAGGCAAGTATTAATAGTTTTAGAAATTGTGCTATAAGAATCACGGTTGTGCTTAAGCATTCAGAAAAAACTGTAACAGGAACTGAAATGATAGCCTAGCCTACTTAAAGTCATATTTCCGTGTTACTGCAGCATTGTTTCATGCGTGACATTCCTAACCGATATAGAGTTGTTCTGTCACGTGGAAGAGCCGACTAATGATGTATAAGAAACGAAATAACAAATGATCATATTCATGGGTTTCATCAGGTCTCTTGCTACAGCTGTCGTCTACTTTGCCCCTTCCTGTTTGGTGTTTGGAGAGAGGTCACTATTGGTTTTTATATTGTTCACGTCACTATTTGCATGAACCACGACTAGAAAGACTTGCGATAATATCAAACATGTTTGATATTGTCGTAACGGCAAAACTAGAAAAAGACTGACTCCGACTGACTTAAAACCGGTAAGATTGGCACCTTACACTTAACGATTTAGTTGACGGGAGCGCGCCGCGATTCCAGTACAACTCCCATGATTTCTGTCCGACTCTGGAAATTTAGTCGCCGACTGTGACAGACCAAAATCGTACAATGTAGGGCCGCCATTAGATGCAATACACTCTATATTGACAAGAAAATATTTTAGTAAGAAAAAAAACTGACGCCAGCATCCTGTCTGTCAAAAACTGTCAGACTGTCAGATGCATGTTAGCCATCAGCATTAAACAAAAGTCTCTTCGGCAGTGCTACACCTTAAATCAGAGGTGTCAAACTCATATTAGGTAGTGGGCAGGATTTGTTGGAATGAGTCCTCGTGAGGGGCCGTCATTGTCATGGTCATTATCATTATTCTGCATGGGTATCAGAGTGTTATTTGATGATATCACTTATGAGCAAACAAGTACAAATAATGTACTACTGTCATATACTGTTCTTTCTCTCTTGAAATGCCCTGATCGTTCCATGGTAGTTTTTCCACTTCTTCCTTCCTGAGGATGGTTTGTAGTGCTAGGTTTAATCAATTTAGATATTGTTATTACTAATTGTTAAAGACAACTGGATGTGAATCTTTTTTCCTCATTTTCCCTTCCTACCTAAAACATCAGTCCTACTTACCTGAGGACTCGCTGCTCTGCCACGGGCCAGTCGATGTCAACATCAATGTCCACACTGTATTCTGCACCCATCTCAAAGTAGGCAACCTTCCCACCCTACAAGAACACAGCCACAGGGAAATGACAATAAAGATACAACAGGATGTACTAAATGTATATAATTGTTGAACCAAACTGCTATTAGACGACATTCAAATAAAATAGCAAAAAAAAAACATGGGCGAGAAAAGTTTTGTTTGTCATTCTGAGTTGTAATATAGAGACTACAAAATCTTTCCAACTGTTTAGTAGAGGAATGAAAAAGCTGGTCGGTTCCTGCATGTTCCTGCAAGTTTACTGCATTGGGTGACACCACGTGTCAATGCAAATGTGTAAATGTATGTGTAAATACCATATTATTCATAATATATATATGTCATAATAATACGTCAGTATATAGAAAACCTACTGAATAAGCCAATTAGGTTGGTGACTTTTGGCATGTAGAATGGCAAAGAGAAAGTTCCATTTGGGCCATTCTAAAGGGTCAGGAGAATTTATGACCATCAGGAGGTTTTTGAGACCAAATGTAAGGAAATGGTGACACGCTTTCAAGAACGGGGCTATAGGAACACTACACACCAGAAGGGGTACACTAGAGCCATACACGTGGACAGATCTTTCCTGTTACAAAGAAAAATACCCAAACAAACAAAATATAGAGTGTTTTTTGTCGCTACATACAGTACACAGTCCATCAAATTAAACAAATTATAAAGAGGAATTTATTATTGAAAGTGATGAAGTGCTGAGCCAGGTCTTCCCTAAACCACCTCTACTTAGCTTCAGAAGATGTCCTACTCTACAGGATAAACTGGTCCGCAGTCATCTCAAACCAGATAACTAACAAACATGGTTATGCTCTAAGCCCAAAGGTTCCTACAAATGTCCCCATTGTAACACAGCTTACCATTAACCACTTTATTAACTGTAAAACATCCTTTGTCATTTATAGACTTGAATGTCTTACGTGCAAGTCTTACAAGCAAGTCCTACAAGTTTTGTACATAGGAAGGACACAAAGAAACTTGCAGGACAGACTGGTAGAACACAAATATGCCATTCAAACAGGCAACATCAACTATCCGATGTTAAGACACTATCTGGCACACTATTGACCCATACAGGCCTGTGATATTGACCACATTCCACTTACCATAAGAAAGGGCAATAGGCAACGACAATGAAATCAACGGGAAACTTTTTGGATCTAAATTACAAGAAACTAAATATCCTGGCCTAAATGAAGATTCTGATTTAAAGGTCCAGTATGTAGGAAATAATGGAAAATAAACTGTAACCATTCCAAAAATGATCACCATATGTTGTCAGAGAGTAAGAAAACACGATGAATTGAAGTAATGGCTTATTTGACAACATTACTCTAACCCGTAAAACCCATGAAAAAAAAAATGAGTTACGGGGCGGAATCTCTTGGAATTTTCGTTTATGTTTTGAATGATTAATTCTAGAATAGCGTATTAATAATGGGCTAGCGCGTCCTCCTATTTGGGTTGCCAAATTAGCAAAGGCCAACTGTCAACAGCTGTCAGTTGTAGTCATGAACGCCTACGAGAGGCAGGCAAATTTCCAAAATTAAAACAAGAAACAAATTAAGTGGACATCGGAGGAGCTTCCTGAGATGGTGACGTCTTCGTCAAACGAAGAATATCAAGTCTGGCGCAGAGCTGGCCATATTTCTCCACAACAGGTAGCCTAGGCTAAACTTTATCTGCATTGCTGTTATGTTGATTAGAGAGGTATTTTTTGTTTTCACTGTTTCCGTAATGTGTAGCTGGGTCATGGTTGGAGAAACGTTAAAGCAGCTGCAGGTCAACTAACGTTAGCTAAGTCTTCATTACCTCTGGCAACCCAGAAGAGGCTCGCGTCTGGTAGTCTTGAGAACGTTCACCAGTGTTTTGATTTTGGCCTACAGAACGTTCGGTAAAAATCCTACAAATCGCACCTTTAAGTGTCTTTCTTTGGTGTTGGTTTGTTGTACTACACTATAAGTTTGGTGTTAGAGTGTGTTTTGTAACCTTTTCTTGTATGTCGTTTATATGTAAGATTTGTTTTTCTTGTTGAACTGTGTGGGATGCAAGGATGCCACCTGCTGGCTATTTTTAGACACATGTATACAGGTACACCTGTTCTCCCAGGTGGAAGGTTCTGATTGGTTGAATGTCATTTTAAAAGAACCTTTCCTCCCCTACAGAACTGTTTGACTCCTTGATGAAAGCTTGATGCTGAAACGTGTCAAAGTGTTTTAAAGGTTTAATATGACCAAGCCACAAAAATAAAGGCTTTTTAACTATTTAAAACCAAGAGTACCTTCCCATCCAAAGAGCACCTCAAACATACAGCTTTAAGTCCAGAAAGCGCCCTCTTCAAACTTTTTTGAGATTTCATTTATACATATATTAATACTCTGAGACCTTCTCTTATGAAATATGCATAGATGATGCTGGCACAGGGGCAATTAGAAAGCATGGTGGAGCACTGTGCGCTGTGGAAACAGATCCGCGCCCATAGCGTTACTCTAACTTAAGTCATGTCATACTTGGTGACTCACACAGCAACACCCTCGGGCCCCAGGCCAAGAGACCGTACCTGTAGGATGCCTTTCTCGATTAGGTCCCTGGAGGTGACGTAAAATGAGCCGTTCTCACACAGCTCCCCGTCCCAGTCTTGCCTTCGCGGCCGTCTGTTAGGGTCCAGGTTCAGCGGTACTGTACTACTGCCTGCTGTAAAATACGGGACGGGATTTTTTTTTTTTATATCGTTATTTTGTGTCTGAAATTTACCAGCCACTTGACTGGTGCTAATTTCCATCCCTGCTCAACAGTTCAAGGGCAAAGGTTAGTCAGCGGCAACTCTTAAGGGGTACCACAGGGGGTGCTGGCTCCCACTGTTGTGTTAAAAATACATAAAACTGAACTCAAGTAAAAGTCTGGACTAGGAACTCTATGTGCTAGACTCTTAACCAGTATAAATCTTACTTTTGTGTAACAGCTGTCAGGAATGTCTGTGCCTGTACATGTTGGATGCTAACAAATGGTATACTTTAAGTACCGGTAATTTTAATTCAGATTGGCTTCAGACTAACATTTGTAATTCAACTTTGGAAAATTGCATTTTGATAACATGTACTCTCAGTTTAAGATATGGTTTGATGAGTCTCCTCTCCTCTCTCTTAAGTGTGCTGTGAACTACTGCCATTTTTCAGCAGTCATAAAAAACCTGTAACTTTTAAATTCCTAATTGTTATTTTATACATATTTTATATGGTGTATGTACTCTTAAATATCCAGTGCATAATGTGGTGAAACTTGGTTAGGATTCTACTAGATGTGTCTTCACTATATGTAGCCTACTGTTTTAGAGACACACTAAAATGGGCTGTACAATTGAGCAATAGCCAAAAAAGGTAATGCATTCTATTCTATGCACAGAATGCTCTGGTTGGCTATTTATCGGTCATTTATCAGTTGCCTGCATTCCTGAATGTCTTCATATAATTTGCCACATACCTCCTTTTTTGACCTCTTGCCAGCGAAAGTGATGTCGCCGGACAACGGAAAAGACAGACTCAAATCCCTCCTCTGTAATCTTAGCCAGTGCCTGCTTTAGATGATGAGGATGCAGGCAAGGAGCTGTAGCCTGGATGTTGCAGATGACGTCGACTCCTAGATGCATGTAAACAGACACAGCTTTGTAACACCTGTGTGCACGCCACTGACCTTTGGTAAAATAAATATTCCTATGCGCAGGAGGAGACATCGGGTGATAATAAATACTACAGAAATAAATACAACTGCCAAAAGACTGAGAGTGCAGACGTATAAGCACTAGTCAAGTGTATCCAAGAAGACAGTGGTGGAAGGAGAAAGAGGGGAATAAGGGAAGTGTATGGTAAGTGCATGGATTACTAGAAATGTTTGCAAAAGGAGAGGAGGTAGGCTACTCTCGAAAGAATTGGGTTTTCAAGAGTTTCTTGAAGATGGAGAGGGTGACACCCCTGTGGTAGCGCTTGGTAAGTCGTTCCACCATTGGGGAATGGCAAATGAAAATGGTCTGGTTTGCCATGTGTGTAAGGGCGGCAGTGGAAGGCAATGTTGCTTGGCGGAACATAGCAGCCAGGGCTAACATTAGCTTTTATGAGAGGATTTGAGAGAGTGGGAGCAGACCCAGCAATTACTTTGTAAGCAACCATCAGGGACCTGAATTTGATAGTTTAGGGTTTAGTGCACTACCACATTCTGGACCATCTTTAGCGGCTTCTCCACACAAGCCGGAAGGCCCGTGAGGAGGGTGCTGCAGTAATTGAAGTGAGAGATAATCATGGTCTGTGCCAAGAACTGGGTGGCATGTTGGGCTAGGTACGATCTGATAATAGCTATGTGTATCTTTAAAAAAAAAATGGTTTACTGCAACAAGATTATGTAAGTCAGTGGTCCCCAAACTACGGCCCTCCACTTCATTTTGGGTGGCCCCCCAAAACATGTCCGTGGTATATAGCATCTGGCCCGCATGGGAATACGACATCGTCAAACTATAACCTCCGTAATTTCCCCCATTCATTCTCTATGGCGAGTCTTAACAGTACACATGTAATACTCTTTTTGTCCACTGGTGGTTGTTTTGGTGCCGTTTTGCGTTTGCCATCGAAAACGGAATGAAATGTAGACCTACATGCAAACAATGTAAGAGGCCTTTGCTGACTGCATCAGTGCTCAAAGTATTCTACAAGTTTATCAATTAATTGTTAATAACTAACTAACTTCTATTCAAGTCATATTTCTGGGACTTGCTGGGATATTTTTTCTACATTTTATTCACTCGTTCAAATGTTCATACAAATTCACAAAGTTCTCATCAGGTGAGTGAAAGTGGTCATTTCAGATGTTTTTGCCAGCACTTCATAAAACTCTCATAGTTTGAGAACTTTTTGTAGGATATTGCTTGTTAACAACTTGAGCTGTGTAAGCAAAGACACAGAGTTCAGAGTTCACACATTTTGAATAAAATACACTTTTGGGAATGCTATTTTTATTAGTAATATTTCAATTGAGCTACATTTTACACTGATATGGCATGATTGCAATATAAACACAGCTAACAATGGTATTAAATTGCAGTGGCCTATGATTAAATGTAATGGAATATTCAACTAATGGCGGCCTTACATTGTACGATTTTGGTCTGTTTTCACAGTCGGCGACTACATTTCCAAAGTCGGACAGAAATCATGGGAGTTGTACTGGAATCGCGGCGCGCTCCCGTCAACTAGATCGTTAAGTGTAAGGTGCCAATCTTATCGGTTGTAAGTCAGTCGGAGTCAGTCCTTTTCTAGTTTTGCCCTTACGACAATATCAAACATGTTTGATATTATCGCAAGTCTTTCTAGTCGTGGCTCATGCAAATAGTGACGTGAACTATAAAAACCAATAGTGACCTCTCTCCAACACAAAACAGGAAGTGGCAAAATAGGTGACAGCTGTAGCCTATATGATTATTTGTTATTCTTATAATATTTGTCATTTCTTATATGTATTGTCTTCCACATGACAGAACGACTCTATATCGTTTAGATATGTCACGCATGAAACAATGCTGCAGAAACACGAAAATACGACTTTGAGTTTAGTATGCTATCATTTCAGTTCCTGTTTATCTATTGCACGATGGGTAATAATTTCAATTAATCTAGTTGCAGTCTTTTAAATAGTGACCCTGCAAGATCCCTAGTCATTGCAAAATCATAGTCTGTGACTTAAAACTCTACTACTTGTCTTTAGATGTGAGAGGGTCTGAGACTGTAGTCTTTCAAAAATCTTTTCCGAATCTTTGCAAATCGTTCCAAAGTCTGTCAGTGTAAGCAGGGCTTAAGGTAGACTGCTGTTGTTCACAGCACTAAGCTATTTATGGTTACTAATATACTCCAAATCCCTGGCCCTCTCTTAGAGCCAGGCATAGTGAGCTGGCCCTCGGAAGAAAAAGTTTGGGGACCACTGATATAATGAACAAACAGAACTTTTACTGGCAGCAATTTATTGGAAGACAGTGACAACAGTGTCTTTAGTGTGAAAAGAATGTTGGGAAATTAACATTCTAAAAAATATCTGGGTTCATCCAGAACGTCACTGTGTGATTTAGGCACTGGCAATAATGTAGGCCTAATGTAAGACACTAATGAAATGTAGTATGATATTAACTGGCCCTTAAGTATGCAAACCTACCTGGGTTGAGTCTAACGAACTCCTGAATGGTCTCTAAAGAGCTGGATGAGTCTCTGGACACCTCAGGGCTCCTGCGATGTACCTGGGCTCCCCATGCCTTCGCCACTTTCTCAATTTCTTCATGGTCAGTGGAAACCCAAATACTAGATTTGTAGAAAACAGAAACCATACAGTTATACTGAATAGAGATTCAGGACTAAGTAAGTCACAAGTAGGCTACAAGAGATGATTCACGATTCCTAAGAATACCAGACTTCCAGTGAAAGCAACTTCCAAAGCATTGAAACATTCACTGCATTTTTATATATATAAAAAAAACATAGACTTAGTATGTGCTGATAATACCATTTAATTGGAAATAATATTAGGCCTACCTGCCAAACAATTCCGAATCAACTGCAGCTCGAAGAACCCAACCAATGAGTGGGACGCCGGCGAGCATTTTGATGTTTTTCAGGGGTATTCCTTTGCTGCCTCCTCTCGCAAGAATTAGTGCTGCAATGTGTGGTTTGCCTCCACGAAGGTCTTTCACCCTTTTGCCATCCATATCTTCACCTCCAAGAAAAGGCCGTTTCTTTGCTGCTGCCATACTTAGCTTACAGTGGGTAACGTTAAGGATATGGACGAGTAGACGTGGCGTTTGCAACGAAAACTACAACCCATAGAAGACTGCTGTGCGCGCTGCTGTTTACACTAACGTTACTTAAGCGAATTGAAAGGAATTCGTTCCGCCGACTATCACGAGGTTTCTTCGTCTGTTACGATCATGAACAACACTACAACACTGATTTAGCGAAGCATTTCTTCCCTGGAGAACGTGTCGGAAACCCTGTCCTAGGGACCAGGAAGTTCATTCAATGTAAAAACCAATCAACTTCTGCTTCCATTTACCGTAATAAAATGAAAAGAAGTGCATGCACAAAACAAGATATCAAAACGAAAACTTTCCTGATGAAGTCTCATTATGGCAAAACAAAAAAAATGGACTGGCATATGCCTACTAGGCCTACTAATGAAGCTTTCTGTTACAAAAATAGTGTCTTGGCTTCATTCTTTTTGCATTATGGTGTTGCAGAGAATAGTGAAACATTGCCAAACATTCTATCTGATATGCGTAATTCCACGGGTATAATATTTCTTGGAAGGATTAATAATTACTACTGTTACAACTTCCTCTATCTATAATTAACATACGGTTACAGGTGACGTAAAAACAACAGTATTTAGAAATAGCCTATAGCTATAGGCTATACTGCGACTTCACACATTCACATATTTCAATTAGACAAGAACATCAGTCTCCGTAGAGACCGTCAAAAATTGCCATTGCCGACTATATTTCAAGTCGTCAAGGCGGGGTATTGGGTAAAGTTTTCAACTAGCAATAATCGCGCCTCGGATAAACCTCATAGGCTACGATACTGCCACTGCGCAAAGCTGAAGTCTCTCATGCTTCTTTCGAGTCTTGAAGAGAGCCGCTTGCACTCACAGTGACGGGTTTAAATAACGCCATCATTAAAATACTTGTATCATATATATCTACATAACATGCACATATGTGAACACAAATGCACTGAAAAGAAAATCACAGACATACATATCTTAAATTTAGAATCAATGAATGAAATCGCAGTGCATGCTGGGACAAGGAGACTGATGTGATGTCATAGAACGGAAACTCCGCTTCCTGGTTTAGGCTGGTCAAAATAATAGTGTCATATGCTTAGAAATAAGAAAGAGTAGCAGTCGGTTAGGATACACAGAAAAAAAACGCTTAACAGTGTCACTTAAATGTTGAGTGACAGTGACTTGCAGAATTCGGCAACAGTCTTCACTGCGTGAAGGGCGCCTATCATGCGCGGAAATATAGCCTACCTTTTAAGGGTTGGCTAATCTTTGTTTTTCTTATGCTTCTAAATGAAGAGACCGTAAAATAGGCATAACCTTATTAGACATTCTCTGGCATAACCTAGGCGACGTTCGACGCAAACAGAACATCCTGTGAAAATGGAACCGGCACGTATGTTTACTGGTTATAGATCAATGCTATCGGCTATAATTAAATGTGATTACAAAAATCAGTTAGGTTATGTATAAAAACAAAACTTAATAACAGGCTGTCACCTAAAGCAGTGTTCAATCGGATGATTAGATAAAAGATTATGAGATCGGTTTTCTAAATGGTGAAACAATTTCATTTGAAGTACTAAAAACATTTTTTTATTATGCTGTAGACAGTAATGTTTCATTAGAAGCCTTTCAAAGCGTGACGCTTGAGTCACATACTAAAAAAAACGTTGTAGGTAGGCCTATCACGGAATGAAGACACACAAAATGTGCCTATCGCTCAGGCTTGAAAAGCTGACGAAGTTGACATGATAAACCTCCAGCAGCCGGACATAAGAGCTCCCGGTATGATTTCAGGCTTCAGCCACGAGCTCATTCAGAAAAAAAAGCTGTATCACGCGTGACGACCCTCACTATTGCAGGTGTCAGTTGTGATGATGAAATGGCTCAACACATGAATTTTTCTCAGTGTATTTATTTCCCTCTGCATTCACACATAAAACAAAAGATCCATTGATATCAGACAATTTGCGACTGCATATCCAAATCTACAGTATAGCCTAACGTAAAAGGAAATCAAGAAATTGGAAGTGTTTTCTTCATAAAGCTAGTAAGTGAAGATAACGTGACTGCCGCCAAAAAGACGTAGGCCTAGCCTACAATAGCTCGATTAGATACCACTCTAGCATTACTTACAGAGATGATCTATTAATACAACTTATGTAGCCTACATACTTATTTGAACCAGTGTGGAAGAAAAACATGTTATTTTATATGAAAACACAAAATTATTCACAGAGCAAAAGCTTAAAATATTGAAATGCAAAGTAGAAATGAAAATACAATTGCAGTCGCAATGTCTGATGTTTTAAACTCATGTGAATTGGTACGACATATGAAAACCTGTAAAAACCAGTGTATAAAATAGTGTATAAAATAGAGATCGCAATAACATGGTAATATCAATAACATGGTAATATCAATAATAACAATTTGGTCAAACGCAATATATTTGACAGATTAAATGTGTGACTTATTATGAAGTGAGAGCTGAAAAGAAAATGTTGAAGAGAAAATGGATCCGAGTTTGCGAAAGGTGCCTGTTGACTGCTGCGGCCAGCAGGGGCGCTCTAACAGGCAGAGAGAGAAAAGCTTACAGCACCTGGTATTCCCAGGCGGTCTCCCATCCAAGTACTAACCAGGCCCGACGCTGCTTAGCTTCCGAGATCGGGCGTGCTCAGCGTGGTATGGCCGTAAGCAAGTGCACACCGACAAAGTTGACCTGATAAACCTCCAGCAGCCGGGCATAAGAGCTCCCGGTATGATTTCAGGCTTGAGCCACTTACTCATTCAGAAAAAAGGCTGTATCAGGGAATAAAGACACACATGAGGAGGTTGCTATATTTCAGACGGGCATAGGCTACTTGAAGAAAGAGCTCCAAAAGAGAACCAAACTGATCAGAGTTTCAGAAATCTACCTGTCCAAAGAACGTTCGACCACACGTGAACAACAGGCCGTGCGGCCGAGGTGCAAGCTCCTCCCTATCGTTCGTCGCTATCAGCAGTACACGTCGGCGCACAAGCAAAGGGAGGGCGCTTCTTTTTCACAGATCGAGGGACCCCACCGTAAGGTGGGGCATCAAAAAATTCATATCAACTCATAGTGGTCCTTTCCACGGAAATCTTTAGTAAAAGGCGAAAGATTTATACGATATGAAGAGAACCATGAGTGTTGTGCCAGGCTGGACCATGACTTCAGCTAGCCACCGCCAGCGACACAGGTCACTATCAGAGTTACAGGTAGCCTAAACACCACGCACAGACCTTCAAAGTACTGCTTTACCTTCATGCAAATGTTGAAGTTATCAGCATGCGGCCTACTCATTTTCAGAAGTGGCCCATGAAAAGTATTTTTCCCCCCTTTTTTTTTCTTTTCAAAGGCCAGAAAACCCACAAAGCATGCTGGGAAGCTGCCGTACATTGGCTACTAGACGAGAACCTCTTGGGGGTTTTGTTCATGATTATGCTGGGTTTAATGCGGTTCAGAGTCAGACAATGATGTTTCAGTAGAAGGCTTTAAAAGTTTCTATGGATAGAGTAGATCCTCACTACAGCCTGGTGTTCATATGAAATCACAACAATTTGGTCAAACGCAATATATTTGACAGATTAAATGTGTGACTTATTATGAAGTGAGAGCTGAAAAGAAAATGTTGAAGAGAAAATGGATCAGAGTTTGCGAAAGGTGCCTGTTGACTGCTGCGGCCAGCAGGGGCGCTCTAACAGGCAGAGAGAGAAAAGCTTACAGCACCTGGTATTCCCAGGCGGTCTCCCATCCAAGTACTAACCAGGCCCGACGCTGCTTAGCTTCCGAGATCGGACGAGATCGGGCGTGCTCAGCGTGGTATGGCCGTAAGCAAGTGCACACCGACAAAGTTGACCTGATAAACCTCCAGCAGCCGGGCGTAAGAGCTCCCGGTATGATTTCAGGCTTGAGCCACTTACTCATTCAGAAAAAAGGCTGTATCAGGGAATAAAGACACACATGAGGAGGTTGCTATATTTCAGACGGGCATAGGCTACTTGAAGAAAGAGCTCCAAAAGAGAACCAAACTGATCAGAGTTTCAGAAATCTACCTGTCCAAAGAACGTTCGACCACACGTGAACAACAGGCCGTGCGGCCGAGGTGTAAGCTCCTCCCTATCGTTCGTCGCTATCAGCAGTACACGTCGGCGCACAAGCAAAGGGAGGGCGCTTCTTTTTCACAGATCGAGGGACCCCACCGTGGGGCATCAAAAAATTCATATCAACTCATAGTGGTCCTTTCCACGGAAATCTTTAGTAAAAGGCGAAAGATTTATACGATATGAAGAGAACCATGAGTGTTGTGCCAGGCTGGACCATGACTTCAGCTAGCCACCGCCAGCGACACAGGTCACTATCAGAGTTACAGGTAGCCTAAACACCACGCACAGACCTTCAAAGTACTGCTTTACCTTCATGCAAATGTTGAAGTTATCAGCATGCGGCCTATTCATTTTCAGAAGTGGCCCATGAAAAGTATTTTTTCCCCCTTTTTTTTTCTTTTCAAAGGCCAGAAAACCCACAAAGCATGCTGGGAAGCTGCCGTACATTGGCTACTAGACGAGAACCTCTTGGGGGTTTCGTTCATGATTATGCTGGGTTTAATGCGGTTCAGAGTCAGACAATGATGTTTCAGTAGAAGGCTTTAAAAGTTCCTATGGATAGAGTAGATCCTCACTACAGCCTGGTGTTCATATGAAATCACAACAATTTGGTCAAACGCAATATATTTGACAGATTAAATGTGTGACTTATTATGAAGTGAGAGCTGAAAAGAAAATGTTGAAGAGAAAATGGATCCGAGTTTGCGAAAGGTGCCTGTTGACTGCTGCGGCCAGCAGGGGCGCTCTAACAGGCAGAGAGAGAAAAGCTTACAGCACCTGGTATTCCCAGGCGGTCTCCCATCCAAGTACTAACCAGGCCCGACGCTGCTTAGCTTCCGAGATCGGACGAGATCGGGCGTGCTCAGCGTGGTATGGCCGTAAGCAAGTGCACACCGACAAAGTTGACCTGATAAACCTCCAGCAGCCGGGCGTAAGAGCTCCCGGTATGATTTCAGGCTTGAGCCACTTACTCATTCAGAAAAAAGGCTGTATCAGGGAATAAAGACACACATGAGGAGGTTGCTATATTTCAGACGGGCATAGGCTACTTGAAGAAAGAGCTCCAAAAGAGAACCAAACTGATCAGAGTTTCAGAAATCTACCTGTCCAAAGAACGTTCGACCACACGTGAACAACAGGCCGTGCGGCCGAGGTGTAAGCTCCTCCCTATCGTTCGTCGCTATCAGCAGTACACGTCGGCGCACAAGCAAAGGGAGTGCGCTTCTTTTTCACAGATCGAGGGACCCCACCGTAAGGTGGGGCATCAAAAAATTCATATCAACTCATAGTGGTCCTTTCCACGGAAATCTTTAGTAAAAGGCGAAAGATTTATACGATATGAAGAGAACCATGAGTGTTGTGCCAGGCTGGACCATGACTTCAGCTAGCCACCGCCAGCGACACAGGTCACTATCAGAGTTACAGGTAGCCTAAACACCACACACAGACCTTCAAAGTACTGCTTTACCTTCATGCAAATGTTGAAGTTATCAGCATGCGGCCTATTCATTTTCAGAAGTGGCCCATGAAAAGTATTTTTTCCCCCTTTTTTTTTCTTTTCAAAGGCCAGAAAACCCACAAAGCATGCTGGGAAGCTGCCGTACATTGGCTACTAGACGAGAACCTCTTGGGGGTTTCGTTCATGATTATGCTGGGTTTAATGCGGTTCAGAGTCAGACAATGATGTTTCAGTAGAAGGCTTTAAAAGTTCCTATGGATAGAGTAGATCCTCACTACAGCCTGGTGTTCATATGAAATCACAACAATTTGGTCAAACGCAATATATTTGACAGATTAAATGTGTGACTTATTATGAAGTGAGAGCTGAAAAGAAAATGTTGAAGAGAAAATGGATCCGAGTTTGCGAAAGGTGCCTGTTGACTGCTGCGGCCAGCAGGGGCGCTCTAACAGGCAGAGAGAGAAAAGCTTACAGCACCTGGTATTCCCAGGCGGTCTCCCATCCAAGTACTAACCAGGCCCGACGCTGCTTAGCTTCCGAGATCGGACGAGATCGGGCGTGCTCAGCGTGGTATGGCCGTAAGCAAGTGCACACCGACAAAGTTGACCTGATAAACCTCCAGCAGCCGGGCATAAGAGCTCCCGGTATGATTTCAGGCTTGAGCCACTTACTCATTCAGAAAAAAGGCTGTATCAGGGAATAAAGACACACATGAGGAGGTTGCTATATTTCAGACGGGCATAGGCTACTTGAAGAAAGAGCTCCAAAAGAGAACCAAACTGATCAGAGTTTCAGAAATCTACCTGTCCAAAGAACGTTCGACCACACGTGAACAACAGGCCGTGCGGCCGAGGTGCAAGCTCCTCCCTATCGTTCGTCGCTATCAGCAGTACACGTCGGCGCACAAGCAAAGGGAGGGCGCTTCTTTTTCACAGATCGAGGGACCCCACCGTAAGGTGGGGCATCAAAAAATTCATATCAACTCATAGTGGTCCTTTCCACGGAAATCTTTAGTAAAAGGCGAAAGATTTATACGATATGAAGAGAACCATGAGTGTTGTGCCAGGCTGGACCATGACTTCAGCTAGCCACCGCCAGCGACACAGGTCACTATCAGAGTTACAGGTAGCCTAAACACCACGCACAGACCTTCAAAGTACTGCTTTACCTTCATGCAAATGTTGAAGTTATCAGCATGCGGCCTATTCATTTTCAGAAGTGGCCCATGAAAAGTATTTTTTCCCCCTTTTTTTTTCTTTTCAAAGGCCAGAAAACCCACAAAGCATGCTGGGAAGCTGCCGTACATTGGCTACTAGACGAGAACCTCTTGGGGGTTTCGTTCATGATTATGCTGGGTTTAATGCGGTTCAGAGTCAGACAATGATGTTTCAGTAGAAGGCTTTAAAAGTTCCTATGGATAGAGTAGATCCTCACTACAGCCTGGTGTTCATATGAAATCACAACAATTTGGTCAAACGCAATATATTTGACAGATTAAATGTGTGACTTATTATGAAGTGAGAGCTGAAAAGAAAATGTTGAAGAGAAAATGGATCCGAGTTTGCGAAAGGTGCCTGTTGACTGCTGCGGCCAGCAGGGGCGCTCTAACAGGCAGAGAGAGAAAAGCTTACAGCACCTGGTATTCCCAGGCGGTCTCCCATCCAAGTACTAACCAGGCCCGACGCTGCTTAGCTTCCGAGATCGGACGAGATCGGGCGTGCTCAGCGTGGTATGGCCGTAAGCAAGTGCACACCGACAAAGTTGACCTGATAAACCTCCAGCAGCCGGGCGTAAGAGCTCCCGGTATGATTTCAGGCTTGAGCCACTTACTCATTCAGAAAAAAGGCTGTATCAGGGAATAAAGACACACATGAGGAGGTTGCTATATTTCAGACGGGCATAGGCTACTTGAAGAAAGAGCTCCAAAAGAGAACCAAACTGATCAGAGTTTCAGAAATCTACCTGTCCAAAGAACGTTCGACCACACGTGAACAACAGGCCGTGCGGCCGAGGTGTAAGCTCCTCCCTATCGTTCGTCGCTATCAGCAGTACACGTCGGCGCACAAGCAAAGGGAGTGCGCTTCTTTTTCACAGATCGAGGGACCCCACCGTAAGGTGGGGCATCAAAAAATTCATATCAACTCATAGTGGTCCTTTCCACGGAAATCTTTAGTAAAAGGCGAAAGATTTATACGATATGAAGAGAACCATGAGTGTTGTGCCAGGCTGGACCATGACTTCAGCTAGCCACCGCCAGCGACACAGGTCACTATCAGAGTTACAGGTAGCCTAAACACCACACACAGACCTTCAAAGTACTGCTTTACCTTCATGCAAATGTTGAAGTTATCAGCATGCGGCCTATTCATTTTCAGAAGTGGCCCATGAAAAGTATTTTTTCCCCCTTTTTTTTTCTTTTCAAAGGCCAGAAAACCCACAAAGCATGCTGGGAAGCTGCCGTACATTGGCTACTAGACGAGAACCTCTTGGGGGTTTCGTTCATGATTATGCTGGGTTTAATGCGGTTCAGAGTCAGACAATGATGTTTCAGTAGAAGGCTTTAAAAGTTCCTATGGATAGAGTAGATCCTCACTACAGCCTGGTGTTCATATGAAATCACAACAATTTGGTCAAACGCAATATATTTGACAGATTAAATGTGTGACTTATTATGAAGTGAGAGCTGAAAAGAAAATGTTGAAGAGAAAATGGATCCGAGTTTGCGAAAGGTGCCTGTTGACTGCTGCGGCCAGCAGGGGCGCTCTAACAGGCAGAGAGAGAAAAGCTTACAGCACCTGGTGTTCCCAGGCGAATTCTCTCCCAAGTCCCTAAAGCCTGCTCAACGGACCAATGGTTGAGCCCTGTTGTGCAAAGTTGAGGAACGACAAGCCAATCATTGAGCCCTGTTGAGGAGAGCTGAGCAGCGATCAGCCAATCAGAGACCTCTGTTGTGGAATCGTCATTCGAGACTGAGCTGTGTTAGAAAAATTCTGGCGGCCATCTTTTGTTAATGCAGTCAGCTGTTTGACAGATTTGACAGACTAATATTTTTATTCTCAGGTAAGTTTGGTGTAATTATTTGATAAGTAATGACTGAAACTCTATGTAATTTTGGATAATTTGCCTGAATTTGCCTGAGGTTTGACATGATAATCTAGTTAGCGCCGTACTGACACTCATTTTCAGACACCAATTGGCTAGTAGCTAACTAGGCTAGCACCGCTTGTTTACATTAAAATAGCTAGGTTCGATCTCTCTCATATGCGTTGAAAATCCGATCAGACTATTGATTTTACATGTTGGGACCTTGAAGAATGTATTACTACTGTGTGGATTCGAAATGTAAAGCTGAAATATGCTTTAGATTTGTTAGAATATCGACCGTGATTAGCATGCTAGCTAAATGCATTGAAATGAATGATTGAGCTAGCTTCTACCAATCGCCTGTGTAATTATCTGACGATCTCTGGAAATACTTTTAAATCGTGATCGGACACTCTAGCTCACTCCTTAAGACCATGGATATGGTGTTACAACAGTTTGGAGTTGAAATTCGACGTGTAAGTATGCTTTAGAAGTGTAAACATGCCAACTGCGATTGGCATGAATGCATTGAAAATGAATGAAGTACTAATCGCCACTGTAATGACCTGACGATCTCTGTAAATACATTTAAAACGTGATCGAACACTCTAGCCCACTTCTTAAGACTATGGAGATGGTGTTACAACAATGTGGAGTTGCAATTCGATGTGTAAATATGCTTTAGAAGTGTAAACATGTCAACCGCGATTTGCATGCTAACAACAAAGTGATGAATGAATGGGCTGTTTTTGCTTACTACTTTTACGAGGGCTGCAGGGTCTCTAAAATGTATTTAAGCCCTCATCTGATCATCTGGCTAGCATGTTTAGACTTTGTAGATGTTGTTACTACAGTGTGGAGTCGAAATTCGAGGTCTAAATATGCTTTGGATGTGTAAACACAACACCTGATTTTTAAGCTGTTAATGAGTACACCACTATCAAACTAATATGTGCAGTGATAGGCTTTTATTACATCTCACGGGATGTGTGTGTAAATACTCATCACTACTAATCACAATGTAACTTAACACAATGTAATGTTTTTCAGCTGAGGAGGAGCAGTGTAGGAAGGACGAGGAGGATGAGGGGAAAGGGGAGTCCGCTGCTGAGGAGAGTGGCGAGGAAGAGGAGGACGAGCAGGCTGACGAGGGTGTCGGAGGCATGTCGGAGGAGGACCCCATAGACCACGTCTGTGAGAAGCATGTCGTCCTCACTCAGGCAGAGCAGGTGGAGGAAGAGGATGACCCCGCTTTGCAGGATGTCCTGGCCAGCCAACGCGATCTACATCTGCCAGGGATAGAGGAAGTGGAGGCCCTTGCGTCGCTTCTCCTCCAGCTGGCAGACGACAGCGACCACCACCACCTCGTGCCCGCCGTGCTGAGGCAGCAAATTGCCACGGCTGCTGCTGCTCTCCACGACCACGACCGGTCCGGCGCCAACTTCGTCAAGAAGTACGAGTCCAGGTGGGGCTACACCCTCTTTGGTCGTTGCCTCGGAGCCGACACGCCAGAGACCAGCGCAGCCCAGAAGACCAAGTTTGGCTGGATGAGGTACCCCCAAGCAGCGCAGGTGACCGAGGAGAGCCGTCTTCTGTACCTCCTGATTAAGATGCTGCAGCACCATCCCACCTGCAGCAAATTCCACTCGTCTCCCAGCAAGCTGACCTCATCCATCAAAGGCCAGTACAAGAGGATTGCCGACAGAGTGAGGGACGACCCGGTCGTGGGCAGCCTCGCCATCCCGCTGCCCAACATAAACGTCAAGTCCATCAGCAACTTTTTCAGGAGGGAGGAGAAGATGGCCAACTTCAGGGCAACGGTCAGGCCAAGAGTGAAGACTCACCGGAATGTTCTGTCAGGCCAACCAATGCCTGATGCCCCTGCTCTGCCGTCGTCACTGCCACCACCAGATAGACCTCAGGTGCAGTACCAGGAGCCTCACCATGTCGCTGGCAAAAGGCGTGGGGAAAAGCGGAGGTAAGCTCTTCGCTCACTTTATCCATTTATTTTTTTGTGTAGCGTAAAATGTTAATGCACACCCATACTTATAAGGTTCTCACCACTAAAGAGTCTCATTTATTATAAAAGATTTTATCAGATTTGTATTGCTATTAAGTTTTTTATATATATCTTTTCCCAATGAGCACACAGCACACTGGGAGCTGTACTGTATGACACTGTATTATTGTATATGATACTCACAGTATTGTGCTTGTGTGTTTTTTTTCTTTTATATTTACAGGTTGGACTTTGAAGACCCACAGCCAGACTGTCAACCAGGGCCTTCAAACCGCTGTATCCAGCCCAAGCCTGCCACTGCATCCTACGTGCCATCTGCCGTGGCAAAAGCACCTGTCCTCCTGGTGCTGCCAACCCAACCACAGGCTCCATCAGTGAGGTTGCTGCCATCTGCCAACCCAGTCTTCCTCCCTGTCCTCCCACCCTGTCCTCCCGCAGTGAAACCTGTTATGCCCAACAAGTCCAATAAGCCATGTGGGGCTTGCAAGGTGCCGCAGTGTGGGGGGCAGCGGAAGAAATACACCCCTTCCAAAGACAAGGTGGCTGGAAGCAAACAGAAAATCTTCACCTTTTGTCCCTCCACCAATATGTCCACCACACCTGGCTTCGAAGGTGTAACATACACCAGCTAACACTTTAAAACTGTGGTGGATGGGGAACTGGAGAAGAGGAGAACCACCCTCTAAACCTGTTGTGGGTTGCAATGACTGTCACACACACTGACACACACCCACACACACACACACACACACATACTGACAGACACATACACGCTGACACACACACACACACACACACACACACATACTGACAGACACATACACGCTGACACACACACACACACACACACACACACACTGAGACACACACACACAATGATGTAAATAATGTGAAATTGTTTAAAAACGTTTTAAATGTTTATAATGTATATATTTATTTAACTTATTTGTGTGTTGTTTTTTACATACATGTTTTAGTGTAATTCATGTGTTTCATACAAAATGTTCATTCATGTTTCATTCATACATATCTGTTACTACCTGAAATTACCTTTTGCATCAAGCATTTGGGATTCGTCACGTCATGTTTGATTTCACGTTTCATTCCTGTGGTGTCAATAAAATATTTTCATTGCATTTGAAAATGGCTCTGCTTGTTACCTGGTGTTAACATAATAATTCCATTTTTAAGTGTTTCATACTCGCTGTATATAAAAGGGTAATTTTTCATTCATGTGTTGCGATAGCTTAATCAAAGAATACTTACCACTTATAAACTGCTTTACATACTAAAAAAATCCACTTGGATAACTTTTATAACATGTACCTATGTTGGAGTGCAATGCTTACCTTAAATTAAAACTTTACCTGAAATTAAGGGTCCAAAAAGATAAATAAGAATACTTACCTGTATTATACTTCCCTGAAACTAACTGGAGTGCAATGCTTACCTGAAATTAAAAGTTTACCTGAAATCAAGGGTCCAAAAAGATGAATAAGAATACTTACCCGTATTATACTTCCCTGAAACTAACTGGGGTGCGATACTTACCTGAAATTAAAAGTTTACCTGAAATCAAGGGTCCAAAAAGATGAAGAATACTTACTTGTATTATACTTCCCTGAAACTAACTGCATTTCAGCAAAGGGGTTTGCACCTTTAAACTACAATTATTCACTCAAGCAGTTTAAGGGATTATACATCTTTCACAGAGATTTCAATCTATGAGTTTTAAATAGCTGAACTGGGGCTCAAACCTGTGATCTTATGAATGGGAAACAAGTGCTTTACCCACTCGTCCACCGAATCTTGCAGTACCAGGATCGTCCAGCAGGTGGCCCAGGATCGTGCTCATCCCAGGATCGAGGATAGGGACTTGGGGGGGTCATGGCCCGTTCCCAGGCGGTCTCCCATCCAAGTACTAACCAGGCCCGACGCTGCTTAGCTTCCGAGATCGGACGAGATCGGGCGTGCTCAGCGTGGTATGGCCGTAAGCAAGTGCACACCGACAAAGTTGACCTGATAAACCTCCAGCAGCCGGGCATAAGAGCTCCCGGTATGATTTCAGGCTTGAGCCACTTACTCATTCAGAAAAAAGGCTGTATCAGGGAATAAAGACACACATGAGGAGGTTGCTATATTTCAGACGGGCATAGGCTACTTGAAGAAAGAGCTCCAAAAGAGAACCAAACTGATCAGAGTTTCAGAAATCTACCTGTCCAAAGAACGTTCGACCACACGTGAACAACAGGCCGTGCGGCCGAGGTGCAAGCTCCTCCCTATCGTTCGTCGCTATCAGCAGTACACGTCGGCGCACAAGCAAAGGGAGGGCGCTTCTTTTTCACAGATCGAGGGACCCCACCGTAAGGTGGGGCATCAAAAAATTCATATCAACTCATAGTGGTCCTTTCCACGGAAATCTTTAGTAAAAGGCGAAAGATTTATACGATATGAAGAGAACCATGAGTGTTGTGCCAGGCTGGACCATGACTTCAGCTAGCCACCGCCAGCGACACAGGTCACTATCAGAGTTACAGGTAGCCTAAACACCACGCACAGACCTTCAAAGTACTGCTTTACCTTCATGCAAATGTTGAAGTTATCAGCATGCGGCCTATTCATTTTCAGAAGTGGCCCATGAAAAGTATTTTTTCCCCCTTTTTTTTTCTTTTCAAAGGCCAGAAAACCCACAAAGCATGCTGGGAAGCTGCCGTACATTGGCTACTAGACGAGAACCTCTTGGGGGTTTCGTTCATGATTATGCTGGGTTTAATGCGGTTCAGAGTCAGACAATGATGTTTCAGTAGAAGGCTTTAAAAGTTCCTATGGATAGAGTAGATCCTCACTACAGCCTGGTGTTCATATGAAATCACAACAATTTGGTCAAACGCAATATATTTGACAGATTAAATGTGTGACTTATTATGAAGTGAGAGCTGAAAAGAAAATGTTGAAGAGAAAATGGATCCGAGTTTGCGAAAGGTGCCTGTTGACTGCTGCGGCCAGCAGGGGCGCTCTAACAGGCAGAGAGAGAAAAGCTTACAGCACCTGGTATTCCCAGGCGGTCTCCCATCCAAGTACTAACCAGGCCCGACGCTGCTTAGCTTCCGAGATCGGACGAGATCGGGCGTGCTCAGCGTGGTATGGCCGTAAGCAAGTGCACACCGACAAAGTTGACCTGATAAACCTCCAGCAGCCGGGCGTAAGAGCTCCCGGTATGATTTCAGGCTTGAGCCACTTACTCATTCAGAAAAAAGGCTGTATCAGGGAATAAAGACACACATGAGGAGGTTGCTATATTTCAGACGGGCATAGGCTACTTGAAGAAAGAGCTCCAAAAGAGAACCAAACTGATCAGAGTTTCAGAAATCTACCTGTCCAAAGAACGTTCGACCACACGTGAACAACAGGCCGTGCGGCCGAGGTGTAAGCTCCTCCCTATCGTTCGTCGCTATCAGCAGTACACGTCGGCGCACAAGCAAAGGGAGTGCGCTTCTTTTTCACAGATCGAGGGACCCCACCGTAAGGTGGGGCATCAAAAAATTCATATCAACTCATAGTGGTCCTTTCCACGGAAATCTTTAGTAAAAGGCGAAAGATTTATACGATATGAAGAGAACCATGAGTGTTGTGCCAGGCTGGACCATGACTTCAGCTAGCCACCGCCAGCGACACAGGTCACTATCAGAGTTACAGGTAGCCTAAACACCACACACAGACCTTCAAAGTACTGCTTTACCTTCATGCAAATGTTGAAGTTATCAGCATGCGGCCTATTCATTTTCAGAAGTGGCCCATGAAAAGTATTTTTTCCCCCTTTTTTTTTCTTTTCAAAGGCCAGAAAACCCACAAAGCATGCTGGGAAGCTGCCGTACATTGGCTACTAGACGAGAACCTCTTGGGGGTTTCGTTCATGATTATGCTGGGTTTAATGCGGTTCAGAGTCAGACAATGATGTTTCAGTAGAAGGCTTTAAAAGTTCCTATGGATAGAGTAGATCCTCACTACAGCCTGGTGTTCATATGAAATCACAACAATTTGGTCAAACGCAATATATTTGACAGATTAAATGTGTGACTTATTATGAAGTGAGAGCTGAAAAGAAAATGTTGAAGAGAAAATGGATCCGAGTTTGCGAAAGGTGCCTGTTGACTGCTGCGGCCAGCAGGGGCGCTCTAACAGGCAGAGAGAGAAAAGCTTACAGCACCTGGTATTCCCAGGCGGTCTCCCATCCAAGTACTAACCAGGCCCGACGCTGCTTAGCTTCCGAGATCGGACGAGATCGGGCGTGCTCAGCGTGGTATGGCCGTAAGCAAGTGCACACCGACAAAGTTGACCTGATAAACCTCCAGCAGCCGGGCGTAAGAGCTCCCGGTATGATTTCAGGCTTGAGCCACTTACTCATTCAGAAAAAAGGCTGTATCAGGGAATAAAGACACACATGAGGAGGTTGCTATATTTCAGACGGGCATAGGCTACTTGAAGAAAGAGCTCCAAAAGAGAACCAAACTGATCAGAGTTTCAGAAATCTACCTGTCCAAAGAACGTTCGACCACACGTGAACAACAGGCCGTGCGGCCGAGGTGTAAGCTCCTCCCTATCGTTCGTCGCTATCAGCAGTACACGTCGGCGCACAAGCAAAGGGAGGGCGCTTCTTTTTCACAGATCGAGGGACCCCACCGTAAGGTGGGGCATCAAAAAATTCATATCAACTCATAGTGGTCCTTTCCACGGAAATCTTTAGTAAAAGGCGAAAGATTTATACGATATGAAGAGAACCATGAGTGTTGTGCCAGGCTGGACCATGACTTCAGCTAGCCACCGCCAGCGACACAGGTCACTATCAGAGTTACAGGTAGCCTAAACACCACGCACAGACCTTCAAAGTACTGCTTTACCTTCATGCAAATGTTGAAGTTATCAGCATGCGGCCTATTCATTTTCAGAAGTGGCCCATGAAAAGTATTTTTTCCCCCTTTTTTTTTCTTTTCAAAGGCCAGAAAACCCACAAAGCATGCTGGGAAGCTGCCGTACATTGGCTACTAGACGAGAACCTCTTGGGGGTTTCGTTCATGATTATGCTGGGTTTAATGCGGTTCAGAGTCAGACAATGATGTTTCAGTAGAAGGCTTTAAAAGTTCCTATGGATAGAGTAGATCCTCACTACAACCTGGTGTTCATATGAAATCACAACAATTTGGTCAAACGCAATATATTTGACAGATTAAATGTGTGACTTATTATGAAGTGAGAGCTGAAAAGAAAATGTTGAAGAGAAAATGGATCAGAGTTTGCGAAAGGTGCCTGTTGACTGCTGCGGCCAGCAGGGGCGCTCTAACAGGCAGAGAGAGAAAAGCTTACAGCACCTGGTATTCCCAGGCGGTCTCCCATCCAAGTACTAACCAGGCCCGACGCTGCTTAGCTTCCGAGATCGGACGAGATCGGGCGTGCTCAGCGTGGTATGGCCGTAAGCAAGTGCACACCGACAAAGTTGACCTGATAAACCTCCAGCAGCCGGGCATAAGAGCTCCCGGTATGATTTCAGGCTTGAGCCACTTACTCATTCAGAAAAAAGGCTGTATCAGGGAATAAAGACACACATGAGGAGGTTGCTATATTTCAGACGGGCATAGGCTACTTGAAGAAAGAGCTCCAAAAGAGAACCAAACTGATCAGAGTTTCAGAAATCTACCTGTCCAAAGAACGTTCGACCACACGTGAACAACAGGCCGTGCGGCCGAGGTGCAAGCTCCTCCCTATCGTTCGTCGCTATCAGCAGTACACGTCGGCGCACAAGCAAAGGGAGGGCGCTTCTTTTTCACAGATCGAGGGACCCCACCGTAAGGTGGGGCATCAAAAAATTCATATCAACTCATAGTGGTCCTTTCCACGGAAATCTTTAGTAAAAGGCGAAAGATTTATACGATATGAAGAGAACCATGAGTGTTGTGCCAGGCTGGACCATGACTTCAGCTAGCCACCGCCAGCGACACAGGTCACTATCAGAGTTACAGGTAGCCTAAACACCACGCACAGACCTTCAAAGTACTGCTTTACCTTCATGCAAATGTTGAAGTTATCAGCATGCGGCCTATTCATTTTCAGAAGTGGCCCATGAAAAGTATTTTTTCCCCCTTTTTTTTTCTTTTCAAAGGCCAGAAAACCCACAAAGCATGCTGGGAAGCTGCCGTACATTGGCTACTAGACGAGAACCTCTTGGGGGTTTCGTTCATGATTATGCTGGGTTTAATGCGGTTCAGAGTCAGACAATGATGTTTCAGTAGAAGGCTTTAAAAGTTCCTATGGATAGAGTAGATCCTCACTACAACCTGGTGTTCATATGAAATCACAACAATTTGGTCAAACGCAATATATTTGACAGATTAAATGTGTGACTTATTATGAAGTGAGAGCTGAAAAGAAAATGTTGAAGAGAAAATGGATCAGAGTTTGCGAAAGGTGCCTGTTGACTGCTGCGGCCAGCAGGGGCGCTCTAACAGGCAGAGAGAGAAAAGCTTACAGCACCTGGTATTCCCAGGCGGTCTCCCATCCAAGTACTAACCAGGCCCGACGCTGCTTAGCTTCCGAGATCGGACGAGATCGGGCGTGCTCAGCGTGGTATGGCCGTAAGCAAGTGCACACCGACAAAGTTGACCTGATAAACCTCCAGCAGCCGGGCATAAGAGCTCCCGGTATGATTTCAGGCTTGAGCCACTTACTCATTCAGAAAAAAGGCTGTATCAGGGAATAAAGACACACATGAGGAGGTTGCTATATTTCAGACGGGCATAGGCTACTTGAAGAAAGAGCTCCAAAAGAGAACCAAACTGATCAGAGTTTCAGAAATCTACCTGTCCAAAGAACGTTCGACCACACGTGAACAACAGGCCGTGCGGCCGAGGTGCAAGCTCCTCCCTATCGTTCGTCGCTATCAGCAGTACACGTCGGCGCACAAGCAAAGGGAGGGCGCTTCTTTTTCACAGATCGAGGGACCCCACCGTAAGGTGGGGCATCAAAAAATTCATATCAACTCATAGTGGTCCTTTCCACGGAAATCTTTAGTAAAAGGCGAAAGATTTATACGATATGAAGAGAACCATGAGTGTTGTGCCAGGCTGGACCATGACTTCAGCTAGCCACCGCCAGCGACACAGGTCAATATCAGAGTTACAGGTAGCCTAAACACCACGCACAGACCTTCAAAGTACTGCTTTACCTTCATGCAAATGTTGAAGTTATCAGCATGCGGCCTACTCATTTTCAGAAGTGGCCCATGAAAAGTATTTTTCCCCCCTTTTTTTTTCTTTTCAAAGGCCAGAAAACCCACAAAGCATGCTGGGAAGCTGCCGTACATTGGCTACTAGACGAGAACCTCTTAGGGGTTTTGTTCATGATTATGCTGGGTTTAATGCGGTTCAGAGTCAGACAATGATGTTTCAGTAGAAGGCTTTAAAAGTTTCTATGGATAGAGTAGATCCTCACTACAGCCTGGTGTTCATATGAAATCACAACAATTTGGTCAAACGCAATATATTTGACAGATTAAATGTGTGACTTATTATGAAGTGAGAGCTGAAAAGAAAATGTTGAAGAGAAAATGGATCCGAGTTTGCGAAAGGTGCCTGTTGACTGCTGCGGCCAGCAGGGGCGCTCTAACAGGCAGAGAGAGAAAAGCTTACAGCACCTGGTATTCCCAGGCGGTCTCCCATCCAAGTACTAACCAGGCCCGACGCTGCTTAGCTTCCGAGATCGGACGAGATCGGGCGTGCTCAGCGTGGTATGGCCGTAAGCAAGTGCACACCGACAAAGTTGACCTGATAAACCTCCAGCAGCCGGGCATAAGAGCTCCCGGTATGATTTCAGGCTTGAGCCACTTACTCATTCAGAAAAAAGGCTGTATCAGGGAATAAAGACACACATGAGGAGGTTGCTATATTTCAGACGGGCATAGGCTACTTGAAGAAAGAGCTCCAAAAGAGAACCAAACTGATCAGAGTTTCAGAAATCTACCTGTCCAAAGAACGTTCGACCACACGTGAACAACAGGCCGTGCGGCCGAGGTGCAAGCTCCTCCCTATCGTTCGTCGCTATCAGCAGTACACGTCGGCGCACAAGCAAAGGGAGGGCGCTTCTTTTTCACAGATCGAGGGACCCCACCGTAAGGTGGGGCATCAAAAAATTCATATCAACTCATAGTGGTCCTTTCCACGGAAATCTTTAGTAAAAGGCGAAAGATTTATACGATATGAAGAGAACCATGAGTGTTGTGCCAGGCTGGACCATGACTTCAGCTAGCCACCGCCAGCGACACAGGTCACTATCAGAGTTACAGGTAGCCTAAACACCACGCACAGACCTTCAAAGTACTGCTTTACCTTCATGCAAATGTTGAAGTTATCAGCATGCGGCCTACTCATTTTCAGAAGTGGCCCATGAAAAGTATTTTTCCCCCCTTTTTTTTTCTTTTCAAAGGCCAGAAAACCCACAAAGCATGCTGGGAAGCTGCCGTACATTGGCTACTAGACGAGAACCTCTTAGGGGTTTTGTTCATGATTATGCTGGGTTTAATGCGGTTCAGAGTCAGACAATGATGTTTCAGTAGAAGGCTTTAAAAGTTTCTATGGATAGAGTAGATCCTCACTACAGCCTGGTGTTCATATGAAATCACAACAATTTGGTCAAACGCAATATATTTGACAGATTAAATGTGTGACTTATTATGAAGTGAGAGCTGAAAAGAAAATGTTGAAGAGAAAATGGATCCGAGTTTGCGAAAGGTGCCTGTTGACTGCTGCGGCCAGCAGGGGCGCTCTAACAGGCAGAGAGAGAAAAGCTTACAGCACCTGGTATTCCCAGGCGGTCTCCCATCCAAGTACTAACCAGGCCCGACGCTGCTTAGCTTCCGAGATCGGACGAGATCGGGCGTGCTCAGCGTGGTATGGCCGTAAGCAAGTGCACACCGACAAAGTTGACCTGATAAACCTCCAGCAGCCGGGCATAAGAGCTCCCGGTATGATTTCAGGCTTGAGCCACTTACTCATTCAGAAAAAAGGCTGTATCAGGGAATAAAGACACACATGAGGAGGTTGCTATATTTCAGACGGGCATAGGCTACTTGAAGAAAGAGCTCCAAAAGAGAACCAAACTGATCAGAGTTTCAGAAATCTACCTGTCCAAAGAACGTTCGACCACACGTGAACAACAGGCCGTGCGGCCGAGGTGCAAGCTCCTCCCTATCGTTCGTCGCTATCAGCAGTACACGTCGGCGCACAAGCAAAGGGAGGGCGCTTCTTTTTCACAGATCGAGGGACCCCACCGTAAGGTGGGGCATCAAAAAATTCATATCAACTCATAGTGGTCCTTTCCACGGAAATCTTTAGTAAAAGGCGAAAGATTTATACGATATGAAGAGAACCATGAGTGTTGTGCCAGGCTGGACCATGACTTCAGCTAGCCACCGCCAGCGACACAGGTCACTATCAGAGTTACAGGTAGCCTAAACACCACGCACAGACCTTCAAAGTACTGCTTTACCTTCATGCAAATGTTGAAGTTATCAGCATGCGGCCTACTCATTTTCAGAAGTGGCCCATGAAAAGTATTTTTCCCCCCTTTTTTTTTCTTTTCAAAGGCCAGAAAACCCACAAAGCATGCTGGGAAGCTGCCGTACATTGGCTACTAGACGAGAACCTCTTGGGGGTTTTGTTCATGATTATGCTGGGTTTAATGCGGTTCAGAGTCAGACAATGATGTTTCAGTAGAAGGCTTTAAAAGTTTCTATGGATAGAGTAGATCCTCACTACAGCCTGGTGTTCATATGAAATCACAACAATTTGGTCAAACGCAATATATTTGACAGATTAAATGTGTGACTTATTATGAAGTGAGAGCTGAAAAGAAAATGTTGAAGAGAAAATGGATCAGAGTTTGCGAAAGGTGCCTGTTGACTGCTGCGGCCAGCAGGGGCGCTCTAACAGGCAGAGAGAGAAAAGCTTACAGCACCTGGTATTCCCAGGCGGTCTCCCATCCAAGTACTAACCAGGCCCGACGCTGCTTAGCTTCCGAGATCGGACGAGATCGGGCGTGCTCAGCGTGGTATGGCCGTAAGCAAGTGCACACCGACAAAGTTGACCTGATAAACCTCCAGCAGCCGGGCATAAGAGCTCCCGGTATGATTTCAGGCTTGAGCCACTTACTCATTCAGAAAAAAGGCTGTATCAGGGAATAAAGACACACATGAGGAGGTTGCTATATTTCAGACGGGCATAGGCTACTTGAAGAAAGAGCTCCAAAAGAGAACCAAACTGATCAGAGTTTCAGAAATCTACCTGTCCAAAGAACGTTCGACCACACGTGAACAACAGGCCGTGCGGCCGAGGTGTAAGCTCCTCCCTATCGTTCGTCGCTATCAGCAGTACACGTCGGCGCACAAGCAAAGGGAGGGCGCTTCTTTTTCACAGATCGAGGGACCCCACCGTAAGGTGGGGCATCAAAAAATTCATATCAACTCATAGTGGTCCTTTCCACGGAAATCTTTAGTAAAAGGCGAAAGATTTATACGATATGAAGAGAACCATGAGTGTTGTGCCAGGCTGGACCATGACTTCAGCTAGCCACCGCCAGCGACACAGGTCACTATCAGAGTTACAGGTAGCCTAAACACCACGCACAGACCTTCAAAGTACTGCTTTACCTTCATGCAAATGTTGAAGTTATCAGCATGCGGCCTATTCATTTTCAGAAGTGGCCCATGAAAAGTATTTTTTCCCCCTTTTTTTTTCTTTTCAAAGGCCAGAAAACCCACAAAGCATGCTGGGAAGCTGCCGTACATTGGCTACTAGACGAGAACCTCTTGGGGGTTTCGTTCATGATTATGCTGGGTTTAATGCGGTTCAGAGTCAGACAATGATGTTTCAGTAGAAGGCTTTAAAAGTTCCTATGGATAGAGTAGATCCTCACTACAACCTGGTGTTCATATGAAATCACAACAATTTGGTCAAACGCAATATATTTGACAGATTAAATGTGTGACTTATTATGAAGTGAGAGCTGAAAAGAAAATGTTGAAGAGAAAATGGATCAGAGTTTGCGAAAGGTGCCTGTTGACTGCTGCGGCCAGCAGGGGCGCTCTAACAGGCAGAGAGAGAAAAGCTTACAGCACCTGGTATTCCCAGGCGGTCTCCCATCCAAGTACTAACCAGGCCCGACGCTGCTTAGCTTCCGAGATCGGACGAGATCGGGCGTGCTCAGCGTGGTATGGCCGTAAGCAAGTGCACACCGACAAAGTTGACCTGATAAACCTCCAGCAGCCGGGCATAAGAGCTCCCGGTATGATTTCAGGCTTGAGCCACTTACTCATTCAGAAAAAAGGCTGTATCAGGGAATAAAGACACACATGAGGAGGTTGCTATATTTCAGACGGGCATAGGCTACTTGAAGAAAGAGCTCCAAAAGAGAACCAAACTGATCAGAGTTTCAGAAATCTACCTGTCCAAAGAACGTTCGACCACACGTGAACAACAGGCCGTGCGGCCGAGGTGCAAGCTCCTCCCTATCGTTCGTCGCTATCAGCAGTACACGTCGGCGCACAAGCAAAGGGAGGGCGCTTCTTTTTCACAGATCGAGGGACCCCACCGTAAGGTGGGGCATCAAAAAATTCATATCAACTCATAGTGGTCCTTTCCACGGAAATCTTTAGTAAAAGGCGAAAGATTTATACGATATGAAGAGAACCATGAGTGTTGTGCCAGGCTGGACCATGACTTCAGCTAGCCACCGCCAGCGACACAGGTCAATATCAGAGTTACAGGTAGCCTAAACACCACGCACAGACCTTCAAAGTACTGCTTTACCTTCATGCAAATGTTGAAGTTATCAGCATGCGGCCTACTCATTTTCAGAAGTGGCCCATGAAAAGTATTTTTCCCCCCTTTTTTTTTCTTTTCAAAGGCCAGAAAACCCACAAAGCATGCTGGGAAGCTGCCGTACATTGGCTACTAGACGAGAACCTCTTAGGGGTTTTGTTCATGATTATGCTGGGTTTAATGCGGTTCAGAGTCAGACAATGATGTTTCAGTAGAAGGCTTTAAAAGTTTCTATGGATAGAGTAGATCCTCACTACAGCCTGGTGTTCATATGAAATCACAACAATTTGGTCAAACGCAATATATTTGACAGATTAAATGTGTGACTTATTATGAAGTGAGAGCTGAAAAGAAAATGTTGAAGAGAAAATGGATCCGAGTTTGCGAAAGGTGCCTGTTGACTGCTGCGGCCAGCAGGGGCGCTCTAACAGGCAGAGAGAGAAAAGCTTACAGCACCTGGTATTCCCAGGCGGTCTCCCATCCAAGTACTAACCAGGCCCGACGCTGCTTAGCTTCCGAGATCGGACGAGATCGGGCGTGCTCAGCGTGGTATGGCCGTAAGCAAGTGCACACCGACAAAGTTGACCTGATAAACCTCCAGCAGCCGGGCATAAGAGCTCCCGGTATGATTTCAGGCTTGAGCCACTTACTCATTCAGAAAAAAGGCTGTATCAGGGAATAAAGACACACATGAGGAGGTTGCTATATTTCAGACGGGCATAGGCTACTTGAAGAAAGAGCTCCAAAAGAGAACCAAACTGATCAGAGTTTCAGAAATCTACCTGTCCAAAGAACGTTCGACCACACGTGAACAACAGGCCGTGCGGCCGAGGTGCAAGCTCCTCCCTATCGTTCGTCGCTATCAGCAGTACACGTCGGCGCACAAGCAAAGGGAGGGCGCTTCTTTTTCACAGATCGAGGGACCCCACCGTAAGGTGGGGCATCAAAAAATTCATATCAACTCATAGTGGTCCTTTCCACGGAAATCTTTAGTAAAAGGCGAAAGATTTATACGATATGAAGAGAACCATGAGTGTTGTGCCAGGCTGGACCATGACTTCAGCTAGCCACCGCCAGCGACACAGGTCACTATCAGAGTTACAGGTAGCCTAAACACCACGCACAGACCTTCAAAGTACTGCTTTACCTTCATGCAAATGTTGAAGTTATCAGCATGCGGCCTACTCATTTTCAGAAGTGGCCCATGAAAAGTATTTTTCCCCCCTTTTTTTTTCTTTTCAAAGGCCAGAAAACCCACAAAGCATGCTGGGAAGCTGCCGTACATTGGCTACTAGACGAGAACCTCTTAGGGGTTTTGTTCATAATTATGCTGGGTTTAATGCGGTTCAGAGTCAGACAATGATGTTTCAGTAGAAGGCTTTAAAAGTTTCTATGGATAGAGTAGATCCTCACTACAGCCTGGTGTTCATATGAAATCACAACAATTTGGTCAAACGCAATATATTTGACAGATTAAATGTGTGACTTATTATGAAGTGAGAGCTGAAAAGAAAATGTTGAAGAGAAAATGGATCCGAGTTTGCGAAAGGTGCCTGTTGACTGCTGCGGCCAGCAGGGGCGCTCTAACAGGCAGAGAGAGAAAAGCTTACAGCACCTGGTATTCCCAGGCGGTCTCCCATCCAAGTACTAACCAGGCCCGACGCTGCTTAGCTTCCGAGATCGGACGAGATCGGGCGTGCTCAGCGTGGTATGGCCGTAAGCAAGTGCACACCGACAAAGATGACCTGATAAACCTCCAGCAGCCGGGCATAAGAGCTCCCGGTATGATTTCAGGCTTGAGCCACTTACTCATTCAGAAAAAAGGCTGTATCAGGGAATAAAGACACACATGAGGAGGTTGCTATATTTCAGACGGGCATAGGCTACTTGAAGAAAGAGCTCCAAAAGAGAACCAAACTGATCAGAGTTTCAGAAATCTACCTGTCCAAAGAACGTTCGACCACACGTGAACAACAGGCCGTGCGGCCGAGGTGTAAGCTCCTCCCTATCGTTCGTCGCTATCAGCAGTACACGTCGGCGCACAAGCAAAGGGAGGGCGCTTCTTTTTCACAGATCGAGGGACCCCACCGTAAGGTGGGGCATCAAAAAATTCATATCAACTCATAGTGGTCCTTTCCACGGAAATCTTTAGTAAAAGGCGAAAGATTTATACGATATGAAGAGAACCATGAGTGTTGTGCCAGGCTGGACCATGACTTCAGCTAGCCACCGCCAGCGACACAGGTCACTATCAGAGTTACAGGTAGCCTAAACACCACGCACAGACCTTCAAAGTACTGCTTTACCTTCATGCAAATGTTGAAGTTATCAGCATGCGGCCTACTCATTTTCAGAAGTGGCCCATGAAAAGTATTTTTCCCCCCTTTTTTTTACTTTTCAAAGGCCAGAAAACCCACAAAGCATGCTGGGAAGCTGCCGTACATTGGCTACTAGACGAGAACCTCTTGGGGGTTTCATTCATTATTATGCCCAGAGCCATCCCACAAAGCATGCTGGGAAAGAATGTTAGACAGGATCTTAACATTTTACTAGGCTATTTAAATTAGTTTTTTTCTGAATGCTTAAACACAACTTTGATTCTTATAGCACACTTTCTAAAACTATTAATACTTATAGCAAAACCACTCACTGAGATCGCAAAACTAAAAGCACAAACACTGCTTTGCACTCAGTTTGCAATTTTGTAACACACACTTTGCACAACTGTAGGCACAATTCACTGCACAGCACTCTTTTTGCAGAACTGTAAACACAATTCACTGCTTTACACTCAATTTCCAAATGATCAACACACTCCTGGCAAATCATACACATGTATGACTATTATTTATACTATTTTGCCAACTCTCTGGCACACTTTCTCATGTGAAAACTGTTTTAGATAATTAGTTCACTTTGCAATCAGCCTAAGCACTATAAATAAGCCACAGGTAATGTACAATGGGTACAATGGAGTGAGCAGCAAGAGTGAGAAGAGAAAGAAATAGCCCTTTTACAGACAAAAAAAACAGTCTACATGTGGGGATATTGTCATGTCAGGCCTGGATACGTCATTCCAGAATGTATTTTTCCCGGTGCCTTGGACTAGGACATTGCATGTGATGTAGACAGAATTTTGAGAGACGACCCGATGTAGACTGATTTGTTTTGTCTCAGTGAAATTGCTATTTTGTGTTTTGACTTGGAAAAACACACTTGTGTTTGTTTTGATGTAAATACTTGAAGTTGGATCCCTGTATGTTTACAGAACTATGACAAAAGTATGACCTCAAACTGACATAGTCTACCTTGTGCACAGAGAAAGCAAAAGCCAGATGTGTTTTTTATTCAGACCATCAGTGTGTAGTTGGCACTTATGTGCTTACTATTGTGATGGCTTGTGTTTACGGTTTGATACGAAAACATAATTTTTACGAAGGTGTGAAGAGTTAAGCAAGGTGTGTTAGCTTTTGCAAGAGAACTACAATGTTTTGCTGATTGGGTGAGAGGTTTTGCCATTTGTGTGTAGAGTTTTGCAAAAAACGCCATAGTTACAAAAATTGTGCTTAAGCAATCAGAAAAAACTGTAATGAAATCAACGAAATATCATAGTGGCCAAGTAGATTAGTGACAAAAATTACATAAATTTAAGCAATTTAGTGAAATATTGGGAGACACATTTATGTCTATAAAACAGCTTTGGAAAAATATAAAGTGCATGCTGGCTGTTCTAAACATAGCTAACATGATTCAGTCCACATACAAAGTAAAGCGTTTAAAAACTGTGTTTTTTTGTTTTTTTAAATCATACAAATTGTTCACATGTTGATTCATGGTCATTCTTTTTATGATTTCATTCTAAAATCATTTTGTTTATCAGAAACAGTTGCAGAGAGCAAATGCATCCACACACAAAGAGATTGACAGAATTTTGGGGTTCATCATGTCATTTCAACTCAATGTGATACTTGAAAAAATAACTTGAGAAGTAAATGCAAGACTAAAATAACTTGCATCGACCTGGCTGAAGGTGTCACATGTTACATTACCCTTTTCAGGAACCGTTCAGCATGTGGTATTACGTACACTACCGGTCAAAAGTTTAGGGTCACTTCGAAATTTCCATTCCACTCCATTATACACAGAATACCCGCTGAGATCAGTTGCATTGGCAAGCAATTTTCAGATCACATTATGTGCTTACATAATTGCAAAAGGGTTCTCAACTGTTGTAGAAAGAAATTACTGATCTGCAATATCTACATTGGCACAAATGTACATTCTGTTTATTAATCTGATATTATAACAGGCTAACTGAGTAAACATTGGAGAACCCTTTTGCAATGATGTAAGCATAATCTGAAAACTGCTGCCCTGATTAAGAAAAGCAATGCAACTGCTCTTAACTGATATTCTGTGTACATTACAGTAGAACACAAGTTTCTATATCAGTGGTTCTTAACTGGTCTGACTTTGGGACCCACAATTTCCCATGATCATGAAGTCACAACCCATATATATTTTATAGTGTTCAAGACAACAGATTTGGTGAGCTACATGCTAAGAAAGGCCAAGTGCCTGTAGGCCTATTTGTTTGGAACATGCTGTTTGGCATTACATTTGTGAATTCTCCAACTCCTGATGTCACCTTAAAGTACTTGACAGGTCTGTCTTTGACAGGTGTACTTTATTATGAGGCATTTTCACTCATGTTCCAGCAATTGTGAACATCGCACACTGTGGATTCTGCACCATTTCGTCTCAATTTAAGTCTATTTGAAATGGGCGATTTCTTCTTTTTTTTAACCACAAGCTCCGCGACCCACCCAGAATGGTTCCGCGACCCACTTTTGGGTCCCGACCTACCAGTTAAGAACCACTGTTCTATATGACCTCAAACTTTCAACCTGTAATAGTAGACATAAGGCTGATAAGACAGCTTTGTGCACAATACCATTTTACAAGAAGAGGGACCCCACCATGCGATGGGGTATCAAAAAATTACTATAAACTCAAATTGGTCCTCTCCACGGAAATCTTTAGTAAAAGGCGAAAGATTTATACGATATGAAGAGAACCATGAGTGTTCTGCCCAATCCTAACGAGACTTCATTAACTTACTATCAGAGCGATAGTTCACTATAAGAGTTACCACCGATCATGCTCAAGTTATCAGAGTGCTGTTATACTGCTATGTCTATTACATATGTTGCATTACTAAAAAAAACCATACGTTAAAGAAGTATGCATGTACAAAAGTAAAATAGGCTATTCAATGAGGCGCAATGCACGCTGGGAGTATGACGTCACCGTTTTCAAATATCGGCAGGAAAGCAAGTTTCTGATCGGTCCAATAAAGTCGGATAAAGTTACAGTGTAGCCAGAGCCCGTATACATTCTCTGGTATAGCCTACATTTATGTAGCGCAAACCTGTCGTAAATGTGCCGTTTGTACTCACTTTTTGCCACAACGCTAAACTGTACTTTCTGTGAACGGTAAAGTTGGAATGTAATTCCACAAATTTGTGAATTACATGCTTACTTAAGAATAAGTTAGAATAAACGCCACGCTTTATCAACCGGCTCTGGTATTGTAGCGTTAATTTTTTTTTCAGTAGGTTTGTGCTGTTGCGTTGGCCTCGGCAAGGGGGATTTCTGTATCTGCCTGGTTCAATCGGCCATTGTTGGTAAATGCTTCCTCCTACTGGTCAAAATTGGAATTGTAGAGGCCTTGTATGCTGTGCACTAAAGGGGCCTGAAACAATCTAACACCAAAATCCTCCTCTGAAACACTTTTTTCTCTCGTGAATATGATAAAAAAAAAATATTTGGTGGAGATTGTAGGAACATTTACAAAATTGTAAGGAAACATTTAGCAGACATGACAATGTTATAATGGGCTGCATAAAGGGATAACCTTTGTAATGTTTGTTATGTACAGGGCCCATTTCACACTATTAAAAATGTGAAGGGGAAAGCCAAACAAAAGAAAGTGCAATGTGTTACGTCATCTCAGCGTTCTAACTGATGGTGGAAATGCAAAACTGAAAAACAAGCCTAGTAACTGTTAGGGTAGCCTCTCCAATCAGTCGTTCATAGAAATGTGTTCTTAGAACTTTTTAACAGAGTAGCCAAAATTACATAAATAAAATAGAATGGAATCAAAACGTATGGAACAAGCTGCACAATCACTGATCAGAACACAAGACAAAGACTTTCTAAAATGTATATGCTCTTGAAAACCAAATCTTTCCTCTCCAGCACTTGTAACTTTTTAAAACTTTTTAAAATCTTCCAGCAACTGAGAAATTAATGTGAAAATTTACCAAAATGTACCAGCCACTCAACAGCATATAATTACTTTGTGTCTGAAATCTACAAGCCACAAGCCATCTATTTTTACCAATATGTGGCTGGTGCTATTTTCCAAACCTGTTTCTATCCCATTAAACAAAATGTCTGTGGATTTTTATTTTATTTTTTTACATCAAACATCACTCCACAAAATGTATGCTTATAAAACAGTCAACACAGCCTTAGGAAAATAAAGGTCATAACTAGGGGTGGGGAAAATATTGATACGTAATCTTGTATCGCCAGGCGCTTGTCATATCATACTTTCTTCATGATGTATGATAGATTCTTGCAATATGTCAACTATCACAGAATCACTGTATCTTGATAACATTGCTACCGTGGACAATATATCATTACAGTATTTTATCCCAAGTTATTCTGATATTAACATTCATCAAATGGAAATGCAATCTTAAGCTATTATTGCTCTATACTGTTTCAATAACACTTATTTTGTAATCTGCCATAGTAGTCTATAATACAACCTTTTGTACTTACTCAATGAACATGCAGTAAGTCTTACAATTTCAACATTTTGCATGAGAATAATTGCTAAAAACCTAATACATATCCTAGTCACTTAAAATAATACAACTACCACCACTGCTATCGCTATAATCATAGGCCTAAGGAAAATATATTTGTATTGTATTGTATTGTATTGAAATACATTTGTTTTAATATGCGATACTTGATACATTGAAAACCATCTATGGCAGGACCTATATTAGTGATCCTCTACACGGAAATCGTACATAAAGGTCAGCCTAAAAATATTATTCGTCGTGAAGAGAATCATAAACTTGTAGAGAAGCAAGGAGTTCTTGGAGAAAATCGTTGGTCTTACTGAGCCCTATTCTGTCCTGTGAATATGTTACCGCTGTCCCAACTTCCGTGTTGCGTGCAGACAGACAATAGTTTTAAAGCATAGCCCATAGACTCTTACGTAGTTTTACGAAGTACTCAAGAGAAACAGTAGACCCGTAAACCAATCCATTTATGTATTAGTCTAAGATATTACTAAATTGTCACGTTGCAAAGTAGGCTAGGACTTGATCATGACACATCTTTCTACATGTGGGTACCGGTATATACACAGACAAGTAACTTTCTTGTCATGTCCCAAACAGAAGGCTAAATAGTGCACGTCTTGTCGACTACCAGCAATCACCAACGCCACGAGGAAGACCATGCAACTTAACAAAGCCAGAAACACGGAGAACAATCTTGCTAAACGAGCACGTCGACTTCCGAAAAAATATAACTTTAATCATTGTAGCTGTTAGTTGCAAGGAGGGTGCACACCTCTACTTAAATCATATTATTTAACAACAACAGGAAGCCCCGCACGGTGGCAGGGCATCAAAAAATTAGTTAAAACTCATAATGGTCCTCTCCACGGAAATCTTTAGTAAAAGGCGAAAGATTTATACGATCTGAAGAGAACCCAGAGTGTACTGCCTTAACAATGCGCCATCTGAGGTCCCTATGAATGAACGTGCGTTTCACGCTGACGGGTACCTAATATCCAAGCAGGCTTCGCATTGATAATTACGTTAAAAGCTCAATGTGCATGTGTTTCATACGAAATATCACAACAGATTGATCAGCTAACAAGGTTTTCTTTTAACAATCTTTTGTACTATGAATGCAATAAGTCTCACAATTTCACAGATTTCTCCTTTCTGCATGAGAATGGCTGAAAACCTAATACATATCCTAATGTAGTCAATTAAAATAACACATACATTTGTTTTAATTTATGCAATACTCGATACATTGAAAGAAACCCATCTATGGCAGGACAACAAAATATACCGTATATTTTAATGATCCTCTACACGGAAATCGTACATAAAGGTCAGCCTAAATATTCGCCATGCAAAGAATCATAAACTTGAAGAGAAGAAAGGCGTTCTTGGAGAAAATCGCTGGTCTTGACCGGACCCTGTTCTGTCCTGTGCACTGTCTTGTCAAGGCTTCTTTAACTAGGCCTACGCGAAGCATGCTGGGTACATAATGTAACCGCTTTCCAAACGTCCGTGTTGCGTGCAGACAGTAGTTTCAGAGCCCGTTTTGGTAGTTTTAAAGACTCTTTCGTAGTTTTACTAAGTATTCAAGACAAACAGTAGACCTGGCAATCAATCCATTTATTTATTAGACTAAGATATTACTAAATAGTCACGTTGCAAAGTAGGCTTGGACTTGATCATGAAACATCTTTCTACATGTCGACATACACAGACGAGTAACATTCATGTCACATCCCAAACAGAAGGCTAAATAGCACGTCTTGTCGACTATACCAGCAATCACCAACGCAAAGAGGAAGACCATGCAACCTAACAAAGCCAGAAACACGGAGAACAATCTTGCTAAATGGGCACGTCGATTCTAAAGATAATATAACTTCAATCACTGTAGCTATTAGCTGCAGGGAAGGCGTGCACAACTACACAACTCATATTATTCAACAAGAGCAGGAAGCCCCGCACAGTGGCAGGGCATCAAAAAATTAGTTAAAACTCATAATGGTCCTCTCCACGGAAATCTTTAGTAAAAGGCGAAAGATTTATACGATCTGAAGAGAACCCAGAGTGTACTGCCTTAACAATGTGCCATCTGAGGTCCCTATGAATGAACGTGCGTTTCACGCTGACGGGTACCTAATATCCAAGCAGGTTTCGCATCGATAATTACGTTAAAAGCTCAATGTGCATGTGTTTCATACGAAATATCACAACAGATTGATCAGATAACAAGGTTTTCTTTTAACACTCTTTTGTACTATGAATGCAATAAGTCTTACAATTTCACAGATTTCTCCTTTCAGCATTAGAATGGCTGAAAACCTACATATCCTAATGTAGTCAAATAAAATAACACATCTACCACCACTGCCATTGCTATAATCACTAGGCCTAGGCCTACTTTTCTACTACTAAGAGAAGGAAACATATGAAATACATTTGTGTTAATTTATGCAATACTTGATACATTGAAAGAAACCCATCTATGGCAGGACAACAAAATATACCGTATATCTTAATGATCCTCTACACGGAAATCGTACATAAAGGTTAGCCTAAATATTCGTCATGCAAATAATCATAAACTTGAAGAGAAGTAAGGAGTTCTTGGAAAAAAATCGCTGGTCTTAACCGGACCCTGTTCTGTCCTGTCCACTGTCTTGTCAAGGCTTCTTTAACTAGGCCTACGCAAAGCATGCTGGGTACATAATGTGACCACTTTCCAAACATCCGTGTTGCGTGCAGGACAGTAGTTTCAGAGCCCGTTTTGGTGGTTTTAAAGAATAGACTCTTACGTAGTTTTACTCAAGACAAACAGCAATCAATCCATTTATTTATTAGACTAAGATATTACTAAATTCATACGTTGCAAAGTAAACTGGGACTTGACCATGAAACATCTTTCTACATGTGGGTACACAGACGAGTAACTTTGTCATGTCCCAAACAGAAGGCTAAATAGCGCACGTCTTGTCGACTAGCAATCACCAACGCCATGAGAAAGACCATGCAACTTAAAGCCAGAAACACTGAGAACAATCTTGCCAAATGAGCACGTCGACTTCTAAGAAATACATAATTTAAATCATTGTAACTGGCAACAGGTGGCACACCGCGAGACACTTCGTGTTATTTCACAAGAAAAGGAAGCCCCGCACGGTGGCAGGGCATCAAAAAATTAGTTAAAACTCATAATGGTCCTCTCCACGGAAATCTTTAGTAAAAGGCGAAAGATTTATACGATCTGAAGAGAACCCAGAGTGTACTGCCTGATGCACGTGCCATTTGAGGTGCCTATGAATGAGCGTGCGTTTCACGATGACGGCTACCTACCATCAGGCTTCAAACATCGATCACTACTAGTAGGCCTAATGAATATATTAAAAGCTCAATGTGCATGTGTTTCATACGAAATAGCACGATAGATTTTCTTTTAACAATCCTTTGTACTTACGCAACGAACATGCAATAAGTCTTAGCCTACAATTTCACACATTTCTCCTTTCTGCATGAGAATAATTGCTGAAAAAAAACCTTATACATATCCTAATGTAGTCAGTTAAAATAATAAAATTACCACCACTGCCATTGATTTAATCACTAGGCCTACTTTGCTTCTACAAAGAGAAGGACACTTGATACATGGAAAGAAAACCATCTATGACAGGACAACAATGTATAGGCCAGGCTATATATATATATATATATATATATATATATATTAGTGATCCTCTATGAAATCATACATTAAGGTCAGCCTAAATATTATTCGCTATGAAGAAAATCATAAACTTGTAAAGAAGCAAAAATCGCTGGTCTTGACCGGGCCCTCTTTTGTCCTATGCACTGTCTTGTCAAGGCTTCTTTAACTACGCGCAGCATGCTGGGTACATAATGTTACTGCCGCTTACCCAGCTTCCGTGTTGCGTACAGGCACAATAGTTTTAAAGAATACCACATAGCCTCACGTAGTTTTACGAAGAAAGCCTACTCAAGACAAACAGTAGACCCATTTATTCATTCGACTAAGATATTACTAAATGGTCACGTTCAAAGTAGGCTGGGACTTGACCATGAAACATCTTTCTACATGTGAGTCTAGTCCCAAACAGAAGGCTATATAGGGCACGTCTTGACAACCAACAATCATCAACGCCAAGAGAGAAGCTATGCAACTTATAAACATAATAGAAGGCACTTAATGAGCATATCACTATAAAGCGTGAATAACATCTACTACACTAGCTAACTGTAAGTAAAGTGTTAAGCAATACGAGCACCTGATAATATTTTACAACGACAGGAAGCCCCGCATGGTGGCGGGGCATCAAAAAATTAGTTAAAACTCATAATGGTCCTCTCCACGGAAATCTTTAGTAAAAGGCGAAAGATTTATACGATCTGAAGAGAACCCAGAGTGTACTGCCTAATGAACGTGCAACCTGAGGTACCTATGAATGAACGTGCGTTTCACGATGACGGCTACCTAATATCAGGCTACATATCGATAACTACTAGTAATGATTAGTTTAAAAGCTCTATGTGTATATGTGCTTCATACGAAATATCACGACAAATGGATCAGATAACAAGGCTTTAAACACAATTGTATACATTTCTGCAATGCATTCTGGGAACTAACTCCACTTCCTCTATCTCTCAATGACTCACTCGTGTTACGATAAGATAGTCATACAAATCTAACGTTATAGCTTATTGTAAGCTAAATAACTGAAATTATCGGAGGCTCCCACGTCTATTTCTGTCATTTATAACTCAGTTAAACATACCGTAAAACAAAAATTGTGCATTGTGCAAACAAAGCCGTGCGTGTACACGCTTGTAGCAATCCATAGACAGCAGGCCTAGAATCAAACCCGAGTCACAATGCAGGGCTCGACTCAAGTTTCTTGCAACCAATACAACGAATAGCCTAATCAAGTGAGTAAAAAGGCGCACGTTGAAGGCATCGGGAAAAAGGATAAAAAGTGTTCTCAGTTGCAGACAGTGAAGAGTGCTGACTACGACGGCCACCAGGGGGAGGCAGAGAGAGAAAGTACAGGCCCAACAGTGCTCTGAAATCGGACATGCGCAGTGTACCGTAGTATGGCCATAAGGAACAAGAATCTGACAAAGTTGACCTGTGGGGTGTACTCATAGGTGTACTACGAATCTCGATTAGTGGGTTAGCGAGGTATGTTGCGCTCAAAGCCAGGCTATGCTGTGACACGAAAGTGGATCTGTTTTAGTGTCGCTATATCACCATGGTATCTTATGCTGTCAACCAAACCTGGTCGGGAGGAGGTTATGTGCTAAATTATAGCTCAAATCGTGTAATCTACCGCACACTGACCAATCAATTGTCTTAAAAACGAAGTTATCTCACGTGTAGGATTCTGTCATATATCTTACAGGTGGAGCTCCGCCTCTACTAACATTTTGGAGCTCGAATGCGCTTTAATAATGCTGTGCGTGCAAATATCCAACTATGGACGTGCATACCATACAGCAACTGATGACAATTGATTTATTTGATGTTATAGGTTAGACACAAAAAATTACCGCAGTGTAGATTAAGCTATCGCTCATGAATGCGGAAGTAATTGTTTTTAAATAGAGGCGGTCTTGTGCGTCTCGTTACACGATTGGCCAAAGTCATCCCAACACCGAGAACGCGCACAGATCTGAGCTGAAAGCCTAGTTTGACAAATATCACATAACTGCAATCGTAGTATCACTTAACGTATACCCCTGAGTCAAGGCTTTGTCAAGCCTCGATATGTCTACATAGCCTAGATATGTCTAACGTGCTTCGTAGTATACCCCACTGGTCCCGACAACAGCCAAGCTAAGTTAATTCTAATGGTAATTATGTCGTCTTATTGGTTCAGCTAGCTGTCATTCACATCAGACCTCTGTGCTAATTTTTAAGGAGCTTTATTCCATTTAGAAACTATTTGCTAAATGTATTTGCTCGCAAAACAAAACAGATAGTCTGCCTACTACCATATGGTTATTATTTTAATTGTGATAGCCTTATAATTGTTAACATAGGCCTAGGTACTCATTGTTTGCTTATTTTATTGATAGACGTTTGATGAATAGCCTACTGTAGTTGATTGGAAGTGGAGGGGCAAGTTTTCGAAGGTATTTACTATAATATATAACTATAATATTAAGGTATATCATACTATGTGCATATTTGCAGTGGCAAGCGCTTTCTTAATGACGTTGCGTGCCGAGACAAGGAAGCACTCACACGGGTGCATACGTAAATTTGCATTCAGTTGGTCTACCACACCTAGGCCTACTCCTGCTGTTTTACAGAAATAGCCGTGATTCCCCATTCCACAAAGGACAACTTTACTTCATTGTTAGTCTATATCAAAAGCGGTTGTTCACTTTGTGTGAATGACGCTATTTTCCGCGTCTTTTTTATTCCAACCGTGGGCACTTTGGAGCAGAAACGAGAACGCGCACACATCCTGATTTACTTACACCTGTGGGGTATACTACGAAGCACGTTAGACATATCTAGGCTATGTAGACATATCGAGGCTTGACAAAGCCTTGACTCAGGGGTATACGTTAAGTCAGGGATTCCCAAACTGTGGTACGCGTACCCCCGGTGGTACGCGAGCTGCTTCTAGGGGGTACGCGAGATGAAAAGGGCTATGGCGGACAGGTGTAAAATGAAAAATTTAAATCTTTTGTAATTAATTCATGAATAAATACATAATTTTGAATCAGGTCATAATGATATGGAAACATGAAATTAAAGGATATCATTTATAAACTCTGTATGTGTTCATCAAAAAAAAGGGCAGCTTGTTAAACATGACGCCTGAAATAGCTAATAGAATGCGTTACTTTTGAATGCGTTGGATGGTCCGTGGGGGGAAAGTTTCGCGGATATAACAGGTTTTTGAAAACAACAAAAACAGAAAGGAGGGAAGGAGCAAAGCTAGGAGTTATTTCAGATGGGCAAGAAAGGTAACATTAAGCTAGGCTTTACATTTATCAAACTAAAGGTAGCCTAAGTTTAGCCTTTCTAGGCTGTATAGCCTATTGTTGTCCAAACGAATACATCCTTGTCAGGCGTTGTAGGCCCATTATAAGATATTGTATGTGGATGTAGTTAGGCTACTATGCAGGCTACTTTTCATAACTTTTTAACTGACCAAATGCACGCACCTAAAACCGGGAAACGGACAAATATTGTCAACAGGGGGGGGGGGGTTATAGAATGCGTTACGTTTTTATGTGTTTATGTGTCGGATGGTGGGGGTACGCGAGCCGAGTCGGAATGTAGGCGGTGGTCCGCGGGGGAAAGTTTGGGAACCGCTGTTCTAGGCTATTTGAGTTTCTTAAAGCTGAGCTGTGCTACATTTAAATTGTTCAATACATGATTTCATAGCAGGCCAAATATAAAATAAATTTTATATATAGCCTAGATATCTGTTTTTATTAGATGATCAGATGATTTACAGTTATTTGTAATACGTCATGTTTCATGTTTTTGTAATGTTTCATACAGTGATGCAGGTCTACTGCAGTGAATAGGCTATATACAACTTTGATCATTTTTATAGCCTACTACTGTATAGTTAACTTTGGCCTTGGTGCCCTGACATGTGGCCTTTGTGCCCCCCACCAAATATGCCCAACTGAAGGCCAAGTGTGACATATAGCCCTATAGGCTTCACGTGGATTGGGAGACAGACTGCCCAAAGCCACAGTGTGTGGTCTGCAGTGAGATGCTATCTAACCATTCTAATGTGGTTCTCCACACTGTTTGTTTTTTTAGCGTGAGAGCTCATAGACCAGTGGGGTGTACTACGAATCTCGATTAGTGGGTTAGTGAGGTATGTTGCGCTCAAAGCCAGGCTATGCTGTGACACGAAAGTGGATCTGTTTTAGTGTCGCTATATCACCATGGTATCTTATGCTGTCAACCAAACCTGGTCGGGAGGAGGTTATGTGCTAAGTTATAGCTCAAATCGTGTAATCTACCGCACACTGACCAATCAGTTGTCTTAAAAACTAAGTTATCTCACGTGTAGGATTCTGTCATTTATCTTGCAGGTGGAACTCCGCCTCTACTAACATTTTGGATCTCGAATGCGCTTTAATAGTGCTGTGCGTGCAAATATCCCACTATGGACGTGCATACCATACAACAACTGATGACAATTGATTTATTTGATGTTAAAGGTTAGACACAAAAAATCACCGCAGTGTAGATTAAGCTATCGCTCATGAATGCGGAAGTAATTGTTTTTAAATAGAGGCGGTCTTGTGCGTCTCCACGTTACACGATTGGCCAACGTCATCCCAACACCGAGAACGCGCACAGATCTGAGCTGAAAGCCTAGTTTGACAAATATATCACATAACTGCAATCGTAGTATCACTTAACGTATACCCCTGAGTCAAGGCTTTGTCAAGCCTCGATATGTCTACATAGCCTAGATATGTCTAACGTGCTTCGTAGTATACCCCACTGGCTAGGTGCAGAGAATAAATCCCCATGGTAACTTATGTGCCATCTCTTTTGTGAAACCAAGTCTAGGCTAAATTCATCCAGGATAACCAAAAAATCCCAGCTTAATCCTTTATCTATGTTTGGTGAAATACCCCTCTGATAAACCTCCAGCATTAATATAAACAAGTTCCTACTATGATGTCTGTCTTATACAATATTACAGATCCAATCTGTGGGGTATACTACGAAGCACGTTAGACATATCTAGGCTATGTAGACATATCGAGGCTTGACAAAGCCTTGACTCAGGGGTATACGTTAAGTGATACTACGATTGCAGTTATGTGATATATTTGTCAAACTAGGCTTTCAGTTCAGAGGGGTATTTCACAAAGGCAGAATTAAGACATCCAAGATAAGTGATAAGGTTTGATATAGCATTGTCTGGTCATCCTAGCTCAACTCGTTTCACTAATTCCAATCCAGGATGAGTAGGAGCGACTATGTCAAGCCAGGTGTAAGTAAATCAGGATGTGTGCACGTTCTCGTTTCTGCTCCAAAGTGCCCACGGTTGGAATAAAAAAGACGCGGGAAATAGCGTCATTCACACAAGGTGAACAACCGCTTTTGATATAGACTAACAATGAAGTAAAGTTGTCCTTTGTGGAATGGGGAATCACGGCTATTTCTGTAAAACAGCAGGAGTAGGCGTGGTAGACCAACTGAATGCAAATTACATGCACCCACGTGTGAGTGCTTCCTTGTCTCGGCACGCAACGTCATTAAGAAAGCGCTTGCCACTGCAAATATGCACATAGTATGATATACCTTAATATTATAGTTGAAAATACCTTCGAAAACTTGCCCCTCAACTTCCAATCAACTACAGTAGGCTATTCATCAAACGTCTATCAATAAAATAAGCAAACAATGAGTACCTAGGCCTATGTTAATAGGCTAATTATAAGGCTATCACAATTAAAATAATAACCATATGGTAGTAGGCAGACTATCTGTTTTGTTTTGCGAGCAAATACATTTAGCAAATAGTTTCTAAATGGAATAAAGCTCCTTAAAAATTAGCACAGAGGTCTGATGTGAATGACAGCTAGCTGAACCAATAAGACGACATAATTACCATTAGAATTAACTTAGCTTGGCTGTTAGCCTGGTCGGGACCAGGCTAGGTGCAGAGAATAAATCCCCATGGTAACTTATGTGCCATCTCTTTTGTGAAAGGCTAAATTCATCTAGGATAACCTAAAAATCCCAGCTTAATCCCTTATCTAGGTTTTGTGAAATACCCCTCAGATCGGTGCGCGTTCTCGGTGTTGGGATGACTTTGGCCAATCGTGTAACGTGGAGACGCACAAGACCGCCTCTATTTAAAAACAATTACTTCCGCATTCATGAGCGATAGCTTAATCTACACTGCGGTCATTTTTTGTGTCTAACCTATAACATCAAATAGCGACACTAAAACAGATCCACTTTCGTGTCACAGCATAGCCTGGCTTTGAGCGCAACATACCTCGCTAACCCACTAATCGAGATTCGTAGTACACCCCACTGATCTGATTGGATATCTGATGGTGATATGTCAGATTTCTTTGTCTGCAGTCTTCTAGTGTGAGCAGTCGAATAGGCCTAAACTGACCGTGAAATGTAGATACAAAACGTATGCGACAGAAATGCACAGTATCTGTCTGGCTGGTGGGACTTGGTGTCTTTGGAACATTATCCACAGTATTAACAGTTGACTTTTCAACACAGTAGGCCATCAACCACATTGTGAGATTTAAAACAATCATCCCATGGCCTCTGGGCAACGGTTCCAACTCTAGCATCGTAACGGACGCACACTTTGCTTTAAAGTAGATAAACTTAAGTATGAATGGGGAGTATCTGTACTTTACTTGAGTTTTTATTTTTCTTCCTACTTTTACTTTTACTTCATGTTAAAAGTCTAAAATCTAAAATTAAATGTATACTTTTACTCCACTACATTTTCATTAGCAGCATTAAGTAGAAAGTAGGCTAAAATAATGTGCATGTTATATGTTGTAGGCTAAATTTGCAACCCCAAGATTTTCTGACCTGATGTCACCACGGGACACGGCAATGACTGAAAACATAATGACAGAGTTAAAGCAAACTCATAGCAACACTTACAAGTCTTAAACTGACAACTGTTAAAAACAGCACTCACTGATGCACTTATTCTTACTGTACTCTAATGCTTTTTAAATTGTCCTAAAATTGTTGAGAATTGCTCTAAAACTTAAACTGTTTACCATGTTGTAAGTCGCTTTGGCTAAAAATGCGTCAGCCAAATGTAATGTAATATAATGTAATGTAATGTAAATACAGCTAAGACATAACACAGCAAGGCCTATGGAGACTTTAGTAAGGAGCTGAATTAAATGTAAATTCTAACTGTTTGTTTTTCATTAATAGCACTTTTGTTTAGGCTTTCAAAGCATGTTTATGGAGTGTGATGTAAAGCTATAAACATGTTGAATACAGTTCATTATAGGCCTAAGGAACCAGCAGTGAAAATGTAATGGCAGCTATCTTTGTTCAGGCTTCGAAGACATTGTATGAAGCTTCCAGGATAGAGCGCGCTCAGAGTGGCGTGGCCATATATCTAATGAGGCAATCCAATCAATCGATAATTTTAACTGAGCGTCCCTGCAGCCTGTGAGGGAGCCACACGCCTTGCTAGAGCTTCAAAGTAAGGCTATTCCTCATTTTTTTGTAAGTCGCTTAATTGGAGCATCTGCTAATTGAATAAATATAAAATGTAAATAAATGATGCAATTTCCAGCCTCTATCAGTCTGGCTGGCAAGAGGCACTGAATTTTAAGAGATGCTCAAAGAAACTGAAGTAGCCTAAATGCTAACGAAGGCAAACCAGCTAACAGAAAATAAGTTACAAAAGCTGACATTGCTTATTTGTGTGATAAGCGATTGATTGACAATTAATTGTATGCTTATATAGCTTACACACCAACCAAAGAGTGCAAAGAGTTTAAAATGTAGGCTATTGAGAGGTGAATGAGCTAACTTAGGCATCACTGCTGAGCTGCTAACGGCAGATTACTTTGCACATGTTGAAAGTAGCTAGGCTATAAATGGTCCACACGGTTTCACCGAAAGTCAACGCCAACGGTGACAATAATATCTCAACAACGTTGTTATGACCATATCCCATTTGACAAGATAATAACTTAGAAACTCAGTTTGTATCACATAACAGCTACCACGCATCTGGAGGGCAAAAAACACCAAACCCTATGAAGTTATAGGCTAGCTAATACTCTTCAGACCAGCAATATGTTACATTGTAACACACAGATTGAAATACAATGTTTGGTGGTCTTACCTTTGCCTTTCCCCCTCCCAGCTTTGGTTATATCATGTCCTTTTCTGGAACTGCAATCCTTTACTGATAGTCCTCCAGTCCAGTCCGACTCCAACGGGTAATCCAAACATGGGCAGAATAGGCTACAGCCACGTGCCTGCTTCTGCAACCATGCAAAAAAAACCTCCAGCAGACGCATCCTGTTTCAAACTTCAATTCATATAAACTGCACTCGAAGGATAGGCACTTTACAAGGCCTGAACGACAGAATAAAACGAATGGTCTACACGTCAAAGTCAAATACATTAGAGGGCCAAAAAAACAAATTTGCTACAAGCCGAGGGCCGGACTGGTTCAATGTTTATTAAAACATATTGTAGTGAATGGCGTTTACTGGCCATGACGGCTACGCCCCCACCATGTGGATTAATTGCAGTAGGCTGCAGGTGAGGTGGGACACCTGTGGCTTGTTGGGAGCGTGTGATTGTTGCTGTCAAAGGGGAGATAAAGAGAGGCTGAATTTGGACACGAGAGGACTCTCGGCGTGTTGATTAGTGCGGCTGGACGGGGGCATTCCGCAGCACGCCAGACGTTGTGGATTACTTGCGAACGTTGTGGATTACTTGCGAAAATTGTGGATTACTTGCGAACACTGTGGATACTTGCGAACTCTGGATTATCTCTGGACATTTACGGTCAGTCTCATAACGCTCCAGGCTGGAGCTGCTGTACGGACTAAACCAGTACTTTCTCAAAGCCGGTCATAGGACCCTGTGATCTAGCTAAGTCTATTGATGGCCTTGTTATTGCAGTCTAGTGTGTGTGTGTGTGTGTGTGTGTGTGTGCTTTGAGTTTATCCCCCGGCCGGGGTTAATGGCCAGTCCCTTCCCTTAGTTTAACTCGGCCATAGAGCGGGCTAGTTTAAGCGGGTTGTATGAATGCGGGGTGGCTGTGTGTGGGAGGTAGTGGTGTATTAATTAATTCTTGTTAATAAACTGTGAAAAGTAAATCCCGAGTTGTGTGTGTTTAAGAGTGTGTCCATGAGAGGACCAGGCGGGGGTGACGCATGCTACGTCACCGATTTTGATGAAACTTGGCCAGTTTGAAGGGTTCACCTAAAAACTCAAAAAGCCAAAATAGTACAAAATTTGAAACAACCCAGGGGGAGTTAGGCCCCCATCCTTGTTTTAGGCCAAAAAACCTCAAAAAAAGGCCCAAAATTGCATAAATTGTTGACATCCCTCCTGCTGTCAGATTTAAACACAGCAAAGTAACAATCCATGCCATCAAAGGTCCATCCAAGGTTAGTTTAAAACTGGAGTTACAAGGCGTAAGGTGTGACTGGTGTCAGTCCAGGACTGCACATGTCCACTATGTCACATGCTTTTTGGCGAATACCCAAAAAATAGCAATATTCAGACCTGAATATCTCCGATGAGCAACCTCCCTTTTTCAAAATTCTTTCTGCACATGAAAGGGCCATCTGTGGACTTAATAAATCAAAAGAAAAATGCTCGGCCTTTTTATTATTTTTTTTGTGGTAACCGCCTAAATGGTGTGATCCAGCCAGTGATTTCAAATACATATCTACTTCAATGATTGGTTGAAAATAATGCTTAGGTCATTTATGGTGGACAAATGGAGATCTATTATCATCAATCATGTCTGCTGATCAAATCCAAGCTACATTTAATGTCCAGAGTGTAATATATTCCTTAAGGTAGCTCAACATGACATCATCGGGTGACATACACCAGTATACCCGTAGGTCTACTTTTTGCAAATGTGGTATCTCCAACATATCTCAGGGCTAGAAACAGTCACTTGGACTCAAATAATAACTTGTAAGATTTTGATAGTCAAAGGTCAAGGTCACTGTGACCTTATGTACATCCCATTGTGGTGAATAAACCTCTAAAAATCCCTGACATAATTGCAAATGTGATGCAAACATCCACACCGGCCCTTTCTGAAACCAATCCCTACCCACTCCCCTAAGTTACGATGTGCACTCAGGTGGGAATCACCCTTACAGCTAAATCGAGTTCTCCATGTAAATGGGAAAATGTTGAGTTCTTTTATCACTTTTGGGTGCTATAGGCTAGTTGGAACTGCTCACCTCAATGAACTATGATAAGCTATGCTAACAGACTGAGGTACTGCACACACACAGATGAGAAGGGTATGCATCATCTTATCTAACTCTGGCAGAGACAATAAGATATTTTCCCAAAATGTTGGCGTGTTCCTTTAACACTTGGTTAGGAGTGCAAGTGGCTAGTGAGAGAGTGTAGCTAGTTTCGGAAAGGACCTTTCACTCAGATAACAAATTAATTTGAATTTGATGGTCATGGGTCAGGGTCATTGTGACTACATTCTTGTGAGGAATGCCTATAGGAAGTTTTTTTCTTTCTTTCAAATTCGGCAAACACAGTCACTTACATGTACACTCAAAGATGAACTGATTAGATTTGAGTGGTCAATGTTACTGTGACCTCTCAAAAAACATGGGCCTACTGTATTTTTACACCTTGAACACAATATCCTGGAAACACCTTGAGGGAGTTATTTCAAATTTAGCACAACTTAGGCCCTGTACACACAACCAGATATTTTATGTTTGGGTCTTTCGTCCACACATAAAAAGTGTTTTAGCCCACACAGATATATTTTTTAAAACCTTCTAAAGAGAATGCTGGTTTACTTGGATCTGTGGACATCCAAAATGGAGATTTTTACATACAAGTACAGTATATACGTATATATACTCTTTCCCGTGAGGGAAATTTGGTCTCTGCATTTATCCCAATCCGTTAATTAGTGAAACACACGCAGCACACAGTGAACACACATAACAGTGAGGTGAAGCACACACTAATCCCGACGAAGTGAGCTGCCTGCTACAGCGCTCGGGGAGCAGTGAGGGGTTAGGTGTCTTGCTCAAGGGCACTTCAGCCGTTCCTACTGGTCGGGGTTCGAACCGGCAACCGGTTCGGTTACAAGGCCGAAACACTAACCAGTAGGCCACGGCTGCCCCCGTGGACAAGGACGTGATGGTTACTTTGGGTATTGGGTGTTCGTATATATAGCAAGTCAGTCAGTACTCTCCTGGGCTTTACTTGTTTTGTAGCCTACTGTACCTCGATGTCCATCCATCGTAAAAACATGTCTCTAGACCCTGTTTATTAGTACAAGTTGTTTTAAAGCAGAGACTCTGATATGGTAGAACCACCTAGCTTCATGTTAGGGTCCCACAAGGAAATCTGTCTGAAACATTGAAAACATGATAATGTACATTACTTGTGAATATGTTTCCATTGCATGCCACATGACCAGGGGTTAAAGTGGGTTTTGGCAGGTGGGGGAACCCTAAAATCCAGTGTCGGTGCAACGGGGGAAAAATGACTCACCGTTGGACAACATATTGAGTATCGTGGTGTAGCAATACTTTTTGGACAAGAATTGATAGCTTCTTGGTAACCTCTGTACACACGAAAATTAACTCCCCAATTATTTTAACAATATAATCGCGCTGTATTGTTGGTATGAAAGAATATATTTATTATTAAATTATCCGAGGTGGTGGAACTGTGTTCCTCCCACTTTAATTCCTGCATATGACTGCTGTCTGCTGTGTTGGGCTAATGGAGTAATGCCAAGCTAGATTAACATTTTCTCATGTTAAAACAATTCATCACATGAAAAATAACAATGTTATTATCATGTGATAATAACAAAAATAACAATACTCTGTGTTTCCAGGATATCATGTTTAAGTTGTAAAAATATTTTTTAGTGAATAGTGAAATAGTTTTTTTTTGTGAGGTCAGAGTAATATTGACCTTTCACCACCCAAATATAATCAGCCACAAAACTTCTGTTAGACTTTTTTTGAGGACGGTCACTAAAAGGAGCTGTAACAAATATCGGAAGCTGCTGAAAAGGCAAGCCAATGGCTATGGCACTCACATGCTATTTGGGGTCATGTTGTAACCTGAATTGACTCTGAGACGCTGCTGCTGTGTTTCCGGAGTGGTAGTTGTTGGTGTCTGCATCAAAGGCTTGCGGTTTGACTGGGTATGTTAATGATTAGATAATAAACCACCAAAACAATGAAGAGGATTGACTGAAGAATGTGTAGGTATTTGTGGGTGCCCACATCAAGGGCTTACAGTTGGTCTGGTTATGTTGCTGATTGGATCAGAAACTGTGGGAGCAAAGAAGAGGAATGACCAAAGACTTTGGTGGTACTTCTTGGTGCCCTCATTAAGGGTTGGTGTTTTGTTTGTTGTATAGTTGCTGATGGGATCATAAATGGCCACAGCAAAAAAGAGGATTAACTGAAGAATTTGTTGGTATTTGTGGGTGCCCACATCAAGGGACTGCAGTTTGCTTGGCTGTGTTGCTGATCGGATCATAAACGGCCACAGCAAAGAAGACAAATTACCAAAAATGTGTTGGTATTGGTTGGTAGACAACCTATCATGAGTGTGGAGGGAGCTGGGACTGAGATGCCAGATACCACTGTTGAGCCTTCTGAACGTCACCGATGAAAGACGAAGACAAAAGTGCAAGTGAATATTTGTACCAAATTTGAAAAAACATCCCTACAGGCATTTATGATATATGATTTTCTCAAGAATGCAAGGTCCTTGACCTCGATCTTTGACCACCAGATTCAAATATTTGTTATCTGTGAGTCAAAGTGAATATTTGTATCACATATGAAATTTTTTTCATTTTTTTAGATTTATCCACCACAAAGGGATATACATAAGATAAGGTCACAGTGACCTTGACCTTTGACCTTTGGCTACCAAAATGTTACAAGTTATTATTTGAATCCAAGTGACTGTTTCTAGCCCTGAGATATGTTGGAGATATCACATTTGCAAATATTGTACCTACGGGTATACTGGTGTATGTCACCCAATGATGTAATTTTGAGCTACCTTAAGGAATACATTGCACTTAGGACATGAAATCTAGCTTGGATTTGATCAGTAGACATGATTGATGATAATATATCTCCATTTGTCCACCATAAATGACCTAAACATTATGTTTCAACCAATCATTGAAATAGATATGTATTTGAAATCACTGGCTGGATCACACTATTTAGGCGGTTACAGCGACAAAAATAATAAAAAGGCCGAGCATTTTTCTTTTGATTTAGGAAGTCCACAGATGGCCCTTTCATGTGCAGAAAGAATTTTGATGGCATGGATTGTTACTTTGCTGTGTTTAAATCTGACAGCAGGAGGGATGTCAACATTTTATGCAATTTTGGGCCTTTTTTTGAGGTTTTTTGGCCTAAAACAAGGATGGGGGCCTAACTCCCCCTGGGTTGTTTCAAATTTTGTACTATTTTGGCTTTTTGAGTTTTTAGGTGGACCCTTCAAACTGTCCAAGTTTCATCAAAATCGGTGACGTAGCATGTGTCACCCCCGCCTGGTCCTCTCATGGACACACTCTTAACTCCTCCTCCGACTACCAGTAACATAATTACAATATTAAAATGACTGCACGTAACCTATTGAACCAAGACGTGTACTGTATTTTATTTAATGATTAAATGAATAATGACTGTGACTGAAGTGCGGGCAAAGTTTCCACAGAAATGTACGATTTTTCCCATCCTCACCGACCTTGTCATAAAACTTGTTTAAATGATCATATGATGCCTCCTTGCTGCTTTGTTGTCTACATCAGCCTTTCTCAAACTTCTTTGACCTGAGGCCCAGTCAAGGCATACTTTGGGGTCATAGGGCCCACCTACATGAACCCACCCCCTCCTCCCACCCCCCATCAAATTATCATAATGATATCACAATTATTATTATTTTTTATACTATATTGCTATACATGCACTTCAAAACAGTCAATGTTTAAAGTGCTAAGATTGTTCACAAAAGTTTGTGAAAACATGCACATTTACTAATGTAAAATATAATTAGGCCTACAATAGTTTCATTGTTTTTGCATTATTGCATGATGCTTGCATGAGAAATACTTCTCAAAACAACAGCAGTTATATGGGTGCCGTTGTTTTGGGATGTTTCGCTCATGCAAGCATCATACACTGATAGAATATTTATATGCTATTTAATTACATTTAATTTGAATGCCTGAATGTAAGGATTCAGGAAACACAATACCAGCTTTTGTGAATGGTAAATGGTGGATCAGATCATGCGTAATCTAAGACTAATTAATAGCTTTTGGCTGACTTTAATACTTAATGCCAAACAGTGTTTTATATAGTCTGTGCTCTGTTTTTTTATGGAAGTTGCATAAATCCACGTCGTTCTATTAAATGCCGTTTCATAATTGAATAGCCTTAGGTTGAAGCTTAGCTTTGCTACCAACGTGCACACGCATGCATTGAATAAACGCTCATACCACGACTTAATTATTTGCCTCTGTGTTTGATGACACCAAATTAACAAGTATTTCCTACTAATTGCAGAAATGTTTGTTTTCTTTTTCTGTCCGCGGCTCCTTGACCAATTGCGCAGCAAATTATCAGACGATGGCCCGGGAATAATTTCTGCAGACCATTGTCCACATTGCGGACCGCGGCCCATAGTTTGACAAATGGTGACCTGCATGCTGCCATATTAAGGCATTTTTACGGTGTGTTTTAGCCGGGTTTTCGCGTGGAAGGCTCTGTAGAAATCTGGTACCCTGAGAGCGTGCCGTTCACAGACACCAGAATGAACGAGTTCACAGTAACGTTCATCAGGCAGTAGTAATAGTAGTAATACAGTACGTTCAGTTCACTTTCGCTCAAAATATGAACGAGTTCATGAACTTTCGTTCAATGAACGCGTTCAGGCACAACAATGGGGAGGGGAGTAGCTGAAAGTTGACATCTACCCTGACTGAATACTGATGAATAATGAAGCCAAGGCCTACTTGCGGCGCCGCAGTGAGTTCGTGGGCTACCGTGGCATTGTGGGGAATGGAGTATTGGTGCGTGCAAAACAGCAGCCGGCAGGCCGGTTCTAATACTAATCAAATATCATCCCGGGGGCCGTAGATAATTCATTCCGGCCCGCGGGCCTTGACTTTGACATCTCTGAGTCTACACTAATCCAAACTGTTATGCCCTACAAATAGCTAAAAATGATTAGCAAAGATAGCTAAGTAACATGGTTAACATAGTTAGCATGCTAACTTTGTTAGCATAGTTAGCATGTTTAGTAGCCTGGCTTAATTGCCTTCCTACGTACTTCCGCTCGATTTTCATCTCCCTCCACCACTCCGTCTGGGATTCCGGCCATTGGCCGCGTTCGCATCGGTAGATTCGACTCCGCGCCAATCAGCGAGCAGGAGGCGGGAGTTGTGAGAGACGACGTTGAGATTCTGCGCTGTGTTTGAATTGTAGTCCTCGAGGAGTTTGGCAATGGCATAAGTTAATGAAGCAATTCAGTCCGTGCTGGCTACGCTTCCAAATATTCAGGAACTGAACTCCGAACAAAAAGAGTGTTTAACACATTTTATTTCGGGGAAAGATGTCGTGGCCCTACTCCCTATGGGATTTGGGAAACATTTGATTTGTATCGCGCAGTAGCCTCGATATTAAATTACAGCATGTGCGGCAGACCCGGTATGAATGAAGCGGCGTGTTTTCAATGATGATCACATCTAGCTTTGACAATTGTGATGATATTGTATCGCCAAGGCTATTTGCCCCAGTGTTGGGCTTTCTGTGTTCCTGGCGTGTGCGCGAGTGTTTGTGTCTCCCTCTCCCTCCTGTGTCATGGAATGTGTCAATGAGTTCTGATGTGTTTTGATTGGGGGGAGGTGTCCGGGAGGGAATATTTAGGTGTATGGATAGGTTAGCGATTGCTAAGGGGAGGGAATAGAATAGGGGGTTCTAAGACGTCTAAGTTTAGTCAGAGTAGAAGTAGATTACGTGCGACTGAGTTGTGTTGCGTTGTGTTGTTGGCCGATGAGTGTGAATGACGAGTGATTGAGACCGTGATTTATCAGCGATCATTTTGTTGTTTTGTAGTGGACACCTCCTGTTGCCCGTGCACTAGCCTGTACATCTATAGGAAATAAACTACCGGAGTTTTGGAACGATATATCAGCCTCCCCGTCTCCTAACTTCTCATCGGCGTTACAATATGTTATCTTCAACCTTACTGTTGAATAGTTATTTGCTATTCTTCCACTAACTCTTACATTTGTATCGCAAAGCTGGCATGGTCATTTACATCCATCTTGTTCGCTTTGGTGGGGAATGATAATTGTTGTGGGCAATTTCTGAGTGTTGTAGTGTAGCTTACTTCACGATCGAGCTGGCGCATAACATACGTCACGGCCAAACTTTAGCGATTGGGTGAAATCAGATCCAATCGTTTCAAACTTCTACAGAGTCCACGCATCCAGCTTGCAAACGTTCATCAATAGCCGAGATCCCAGACCCTTGTAGAAGCGAAGCGTACCAAGGGGATGGCAAATTGCCAGGCTACATGTAAAGCAAAACTGCTAGAAAATGTTAGTTAAGTTAGCTAAGTAGCATGGTTAGCATGTTAGCATTGCTAGCACTGCTATAAAACATTAGCTAAGTAGCATGGTTAGCAGAATTAAAAATCTTAGCATAACTGCTAGCAAACATTAGAGCCGTTCCAACTTTCAGTTATCGTCAAATATCTACCTATACACAGCCATTAAACTATTTGAATATCAACATTCATTAAACTGCTAGAAAACGTTAGCTAAGTAGCATGGTTAGCAGGTAAGCATTGTTAACACTGCTATAAAACATTAGCTAAGTAGCATGGTTAGCATAGTTAAAAATCTTAGCATAACTACTAGCAAACTGCTCAACTAGGACCCATCAAAGGGCCAGTTAAACTGATTGCACCTGTATCAACTGCTTTTTGCTCAACTAGGCCAACTCTCTCTGTGTCTCTCCATTCTACAAGGATATAAGGCACATTCCATCCAACTTTCTATCCATTCATCCTCTTCAAACCATTCACTCATTCACTCATCCACCCATTAAACTATCCATCAACATCCTTTAAACAATCTGCCTATCAACATCCATTCAACTTTCTGTCTATCAACATCCATTACACTATCTACATTCAACTTTTAAACTATATACTCTGTCTCAGGCTTTAAGCATACAATCTGGCTCTCTTAAGACTACAGTTGAACCGAATCTGTAGTCTTAAGAGAGCCAGAACAAGAAAATGTCCTCTGCCCACAACTGTTTCAAAATAAATGTCCTCACTACAATAATTCACTATTAAATAATGTAACTATTTAAACTACTCAACTATTTAACTGTTCAGACATTTCAACTGTCAGTTGTTATCAACTATGACTCCTGCCAACTGTTTTCAAAAGTTTGTTTTGCATTTTATGTTAATATACAGTATGTTTATATTTTCATGCACTGGTAATTTCCTCGAAATTACATTTTCTAGTTTCAATTTCAATTTCAATCTAATTGTACTTATAGAGAGCCAACACATTACACATGTCTCATGGCGCTTTAGACAATCAGAGAAAAGGAAAGAAAAGAAAAGAAGGCCCATGGGTAACAGGGGCGAGGAAAAACTCCCTAGAATTGGAGATACATATAGGAAGAAACCTCAAGCAGATCCACGACTCAAGGGCCTGACCCATCTGCCTAGGGTCAGTTACAGGACAGTAAGGTCTGTATACATGACAAATATAAGTTAGTCAGGTGTAGAGAATAGAACATGGTGTTTAAACCCACCTGTGAATGTTACAAGAGGTGGGATGGTTACATATCCGGTATGATAATGCATTAATTCAGATTTAGTGTCAGAAAGTTCAAATAGTCTAGGAAATGGAATTGTTCAGGGGATTAGGAGTTGTCATAGGGCAAGTGGTGGATCGCTAGGCAGTACGGGCCAGGAATCCAGGCCAGGTTAACAAGGTTTATGATAAACATGAATGAAGGTTAAACATAAATAAAGTATAAAAAGGTTTAGAACAACACAACATTGTATTACAGTCCCAAATTGGATGACTATCAGTGTGTACAAATCCACACTTTGTCTCTAACAATAAACAAACAAACAAACATACTTTTAGTGCTTTTTAGCTTTTATTTGACAAGACAGTGAGGAGATCCCAGGAACTGACTGAGGGAAAGAGAGGGGAGTGGGTTCGGGAGATAACGTACGGGATGTCAGATAATATGTAAATATATATGCACATGTAGAACCCTTTTAGTTACAGGTACATCAACAACAACACATTGCATTCATAAAGTGCTCTTTAAGGCACGCAAAGTGCTTTACATTTACATTTACTTAGACATTTTTATCCAAAGCAACTCACAAAAATGAGCAATAACCTTCGAGCTACAATGCAGAGGAGACCTTAGGTAGGAATAACATTTACATGTATTCATTTAGCAGATGCTGTTATCAAAAGTGACAAACAAAATAGCATTCAGGCTACAATGCAGAGACAAAGGAGAGGTAGGAATTAGTACTTCATCAATCAATACTATTACTAGAGGATGTGTACAGAAGTGAGAAGTACTAGTCAAAGTGTAGTAGTAGGAGAAAGTGGTAGAAGGGGGTAGAGGAGGGAAGAGAGGAAAGTGCATGAAGTTAAATGGGTTTTTTTTGTGAACTTCCTTGGCATTTTACCTTGGTCCCTGCCCCATGTCTTTCACTCAGTGTTGTTAATGGCACTCATGAACTTCACGGAGTCCCATTTCAAAGGAAGATAATCTAATCAGAAAACAATTAGCCTGACCCATGCATGGCATGCTTATCACATTGGAAACTTCAAAGTGGTGAAAACCGACTTTCTTTCACGTAGCTCGTAAGAAATGACGGAACTACTTGGCTGGACTGGTCAGCTGGTCTCCCTCCGCATTCGACGTAGTCCGCACAAGCAAACAAACCCTACTTGTGGTATTTTCTCAGATCTCAGCAAAAGAAAAATACGTTTTTTTTGTTGTTGTTGCTTTGGTTGGGTATTCAGGCCATAGATATTAGAAAGCTATAAACCACATTGTCCGTCGAGGTGGCATACGTGAACGCGGCCGCCATATTTCTGTGGCCAAACACCTTACTGGGTAACACTTGCCGGCAATCAGACACACCTGTCTGATTTCCAGTCAGTCACATGTTTCTCCGTTGGCTCCCAGTGATTGTTGCCCCCACCATGATGGCGGCGCTATTTACGTATGTTCTAGCTCTATTCTAGTTCTATTTATGTGCGGTATCTAGCTTTTTAATATCTATGATTCAGGCTACTCGCTGCATGTTGTACCGTGAAAGAGGGTCTTTACAGACCCAGGGTACAACAAGATGCGACACATTTGCAACTGCTGCCAGCCAATTGGGAATTGCTTCTGTATCTTGTGTCATGTTGTGTAATGTTCAACAGGCTTGGTTGTGGACCAGCCACTGTGTAAAATCCCCTACTTATACCACAAGGGATTTAACACTTTTCCTGTGTATATCTGAAGAACACAAAACAAAAACAATACAGATATGGTTGAAGGAAACAGGGATATAAAATATGCCAGCGTATACATGATGCAGATTTAAGGCATGGTTGCAGGGTTTATACATGTTTAAAAAGTCTGCACACTTCTTGAATCTTTGTTTTTTTTTTGTGTGTGTGTGTGTGTGTTTTTATTCATGACAACACAAAAACACATCACAAAACAAGAAAGATTGAAGAAGTGTGCAAACTTAAGTATTTATTGACAGTTTTTTTTTGTCTTATTGCAGGGTTTGGTAAGGTAAGAGTTTGGTAAGGTATAGTAACCACAGTTTTTATATCTTCTTTTCCATTTTGAATAGTATATTGTCATGTGGAAGAAAGAAACACACGTATCATTCCCACCAGATGCCCAGGCTGTTTACTGGACACTTCAGTGCTCTGGGGTCAGATAATGTGAACAATGTTAACAGATTTTACAACATGACCTCAGCAAACATATCGTTGAAGTGCATCAGTTCACTGGCTAGCTGGTTTATATGTGTCAACTGTGCTCTTATTGATGTTTGTACAGCTGTTAGTTAGCTTGCTACTTATATAACGTTGTGCCTTTATAACATTGATTTCCACAAACCTGTTGTGTTTTGAGTAACCGTACCATATCAATATTACAATGCATTCAGAAAAGACATAATCCCTTTCTGGTGATTTAAGCCATCATTGAAACATGAACAATCTTCACTTCTCTACCTATGATATGCCTGCCTAACAATGAAAGGTTGCACAGCTTTTAAACCAGAAAGAGATGCAAATAATGCGTAAGTGCTGTGTTTTCTCATTTAGTGTCATTTTAATGCCAAAACAACATTCATTTTTACAGCAGTGAAAGAACATGGTGAGATGTATGGGCTTATGAGTATGAATGAACAATGTGTCGTTTGTATTAGTAGTGAAAACTTTTTCCCCCTCAGGCAGGTGAATGTGTACTATGAATTTCCTTTGATATAAGAGGAAATGATGAGTATACGTGTAAAGAGTGGGTGCAGTGATGACGAGAGTCGTTTGCGGGTGGTGGGGACCCCAAATGTGTGTAGGAGTGAACCTCTGCTGAGCCACAGCGGTATCGGCGTTGACTGCGGCGTTGGGGAGGCCTCATGTCATGTGACGGCCACATTCTGGTTCCCCTCGGGTGTGAAGAACTGCACCTTAGGCACGGCGAGCGAGGAGTTGTTCCGGCGCATTCCGGTGGTGGCGTTGACCTTCCGCATGGAGTTGTTGCGCCGCATGGAGTTGCGCTTGCGTAGTGAGTTCTGGTGTGACAGCTCGCTCTTCTGCAGCGTCTGGATGAGGATGGAAGGCTTCTCGTCCAGCTCTCGGGCGCTGCATCGTGGCGTCACCACCTTCACAGTGTTCCCGAACTTGGAGTAGTCCACCGAGTACACGCCCTCTTCCTCCGTCACGATGGGAACGAAGCGGTGTCCCCACTGGATCTCCTCCGTCACATAGGACGTCCTCGCCTGCGTTGTGATGCCTGTGGTCTCCACCACGCCCTCCAGGATCACGATCACTTCCAGGTCGCTGCACTGCAGCTCCATGGCCGAGAGGTCGTACAGTGGGCTGTTCTTGTCGATCACATGGCAGATGACGAGTGGCGAGAGGAGGAAGATGTTGTTCCCGGCTACAGCGCTCTCGGTCGGCACCTCGATCTGGTGGATGGGGATGACCTCCCCTTCGGGTGTGGTGGTCTTGCGCACCACCTGTAGTACAGATGTAACAAAATATCAATACACAGCCACTGCAGTGCAGGTGTAAGAAAATATTGATACACTTGAATGATATTGTGGTATTTAATTTAGCAATACTGTGTTGATTTTACAGAAACACTTTATGTACTTAATTTGTTTATAATTTAAATCCTATGCACATGGTGGTGTCTTTTTAATATTGTCACAGTTTTTGTGAAACTTCGATCAAATAATATACAGTATCGCTGCTATCGCAATATATCACGATATATCGAATTGTAAGCTCAGTATCGTGACACATATCGTATCGTCAGATTCACCTGTAGCCGCACTGAGGCGCCGATGATCATGCTTTTGCGCAGGTCCCCCACACGAATCATGAAGCAGAGGCGGTTGTTGCGCACAGCGATGACGGCATGGCGGCTGAAGATGAGCGTCTCGGCGCGGCGGTGCGACTGTGCCGTCTTCATGAAGATGCAGCCGAGCATCACAGCGTTGATGATCAGGCCCGCAATGTTCTGCAGTATCAAGACCGTGATGGCCGCCGTGCACTGCTCCGTGATCATGCGTCCGCCGAAGCCGATGGTGACTTGGACCTCGATGGAGAAGAGGAAGGCGGAAGTAAAAGATCTGGACAGCGGAAGAGGATGGGGTAAAGCAAATAGAGCGGAAGTTTAAAAAAGCATACCATGATTAAGCACCAATTAGACTTATGAAGTTACCACAAGGACCTACCACAAGGACCCAAAGCTGCCATCTTTGCTAATATAAGGAGATCGGGGTGTTAATTTAAGCTAACACTGTAATAATAGCTTTCCTTACTTAAAATGTTCTAATAAGTAGAAGTTTTGTGTCTTTTGTCTTTTGTTGAGATTAGCCTACTTGCCTAAAATTAGTGTTACTGAAATAGGAATTCTCAGTAGTGTAAGTGCACTACACTAAGCATTTGTTTGCCCAACTTGCAATTCCTATTACAGATTAGTCTTTAAGGGCAATCGGTTTGCATGCTTTTTAAAACTATGGTTAACTAACAGGTTAAGTAAGGTTAACTAACTAACTTCACAGGGTAGCAAAACTTAAGCAACTTAAGTATAGTTTAGGCTACCTCATTTAAATGATCATGTTTTCCACTTTTCCTCCTCACCTTTAAATTACACTCATTTTAGGCAAGTAATCTCAGAAGGCAAAATGAACAACAAAAGACAAAAACTGAGTTATACTTACTAAACATTATATGTAAGGATAGCTATTAGATTTTACAGTGCATATAGGCTATGGCAGGTTACACTGCAAGTTTGCTCTGGGGTAGCAAAAAGTAAAACTGCACCGTCTTAACGTAGGCCTACCGAAGATCTCAACACCCACTCGAATGCATAGGACAAAAGTGTGTAGAGCAAAACGTCCGCATATCAGACTTCTTTGTCCCCGCGAGTTACAGGTGCGATACATGTCCATGTTATTTTCCCATAGGAAAAATCGCAAGATACCGGATGTCCTTGTATGGGCAAAGATGGCAGCTTTCTTTTTTAAAAAAAAAATCTATGTCCACTTTTACTATGGTCCACACAGACTTTAATTTTAAGGTATTGCCCCCCTCTAGCCCTGGCAGCCGATAGGGGCGCGTCTAGATTTCTAGGCTAGCCCCCCTCCCCAAGTCTTTGAATATGATGATGATTAAGATTGCCTAATTGCGTTAATTGCAGCCACCCCCCCCCCCCCAATTATGCCTGCCTAACATTTTAGTGTGTGTGTTTCAATGACCCCGATGACATGTGTATGACAATTATTCAGAATATTTTTATGACACTGCATCCCCAACAAAAGAAAGTAATTTTAGCACAGTTGTCTATTTGAAGTTTGCAGTTTGTCTAAGTAAAGTTCACATCACCAGATCTAGTCTGTAGAGTTCCCTTTATTCGAGTGCGTATGGAGTCAAATACTTTTATTCTGTAGGGCCTACAGTAGATTTAATGTAATATATAAGCTTTTAAAATATGTATTGCAAGATGCACTTACGTAACAGCAGTGACACATTTATCGATGCCGGATCCGCGGTGAGGGTCCAGGTCTCCGTGGGCGAAAGCAACAAGCCACCAACCCATGCCAAAAAGTAACCAACTACAAAGAAACGTCATCGTGAAGATGACCAGTGTGAAGCGCCATTTAAGGTCTACCAAAGTTGTGAAAACATCTTGAAGAAACCGACCCTGCTCACGAATATTCTTGTGTGCCAAGTTGCAAGAGCCATTTTTTGCGATAAAACGCGCTTTGTTAACTCGGTCTCTGAAGACAGGTTTTCGGGGCATACGCGACGCAAGTGCCGGTAGGGCAAATTCCTCGGGTATTATGCTTTTTCGTGCCAGCATATTTGCCAAAAGTTACATATATAATATATAAGTGCCACTGATAACTATAAACAAAACGATAAAAAGATAATAAGTTAGAAAATCGTATCCGTCACTCGCAAATAGGAGAAAAACCCTCAGTTGATATCAATCCGTATTCTACACGTATTCAAGTCTTCAGCGCATCTTTTCCCACCACAAAACAAAAAAGTTACCTGAGCAGTAACGCTAACCACAAGCTTCAATCATTTTCACTTGAATCTCGCCATAGATTGTTGAGGTATAATCTATAAATTTAGCTGACTGGTGCCTTCGAGAAACTTTCTTAGCTTTGGAGTTTCCACTTATCCCGACGCATCCTCAGTCCAATTGACGTAGGCTACTGCAAATGGGCGGTAACACCGAATTAATGCCTCGAATGTGGACCAAAGATCAATGTTGAGATAAAAGTATACTGTTACTTATTTACGTGGATATTTATGACTTTATTTGGCTCATTCACTGAAATAGGTTTAATTGTAAGATGCGTCAAAATCATATGGCTGGAATTTATTCTGACAATTAGTCGTAGCCCAGTTTAGTATTTGTTATATGTATATATAGGCTATATATAAATAAAATGCTATAAAATTAACAAATTTCCGATTCTAAAATCGAATAGGCTAATTAGAAATTGGTGCAATGGATAATTCTCTTCGGCGACGCTAAACTGCACGCCAGGAGGCGCCATGTAGTCATTGATAATGGCAATCAGCACAATAAGGAAAACGCTGTCGCTATTGGTTGCAAACACTATCTATCTTTCTTATGTTGTAACCAGGATCCGTCTCTGAAAATCACTTTTATTCTCAAAAGTGATGAGTGGAGCTGGGGAAAATATTCACACTGTGTAATAAGGTCGGTGAAATTGTTAGTTTAACTCTTATGGACATAAAACATTGAATGGCAACAACACTATATGCAAGATCAGTAGTAAGAAATGATTGATAAAGGCACAAATTAAAACAGATCTGTTAAATGTTTAATCAGTCATGACAAAATAATTACATATGTACATTTAAGACAGTGCCCATCACAAATAATAATAAAAAAGACTATAAGAGTCCTATTGAAACACACTTGACACTTGACTATCAAGAGCTTTGGAGCAAGCTGTTCACAGGGAAAAAGCTTTATGCTATGACAAGTGTGATTTGTGTACAAGGTGGCCTGGCATTCCACGGCCTGTCAGCTGACCTTGTGAAACTCTGCAGATACCCCCCCCCCCCTAACCCAAGACTACCAGAGGAAGACCACCTTTCAAAAGTCATGATACTCCTGAGGTTATCCCAACATACACACTTCTCCAGATCTCTGAAATCACCAAACACTGACAGTGATGCTGTTAACTCACTTAGGCTAAGCAAGCAAAGCAAACAAGAAGCACAAACAAAACATAGTACAAACAACCCTGAAGATGACAGCCCAAATGGAAGTTAAAATTACCCTCAACATTCAAAAACAGGTTGTCGCACATATATAAACAACATATATACACAAACCATGTCAGTCTGAATACTTTGCATAAGAACATACTTGGCTATAATGACTTGCATTACACATGAGCAATTGCACTCGAGAGGATATTAAAGGGTTAATCCACACTGCCTCATCCAAGGACATGCAGCCAGGGGCCTTGGAGAGAGGGAGAGGGAGAGAGAGAGATAGGGGGGGGGACTCACAGAGGCGTTAAATAAACCACCTGAACGAGACGAACAGCGAGTGCAAATGAGATTTTACATCACTGTGCCAAAACAACCCCTCTCTTGTGTAGCTCGGACCATGGAAGGGTGATTACGAGACTTACGAGTGTGAAAAACAAAGGCAACATAGTTATAAACAAGGTACCATGTAATAAGATATAGTACACAAAAAAATGTATGTGAGTTTATGTGACAAGAGTAGTGGCACGTGCGTGTCATCATGGCAGATAAAATTAAATGAGGCCAAGTGTAGAATATGGCCTATATACTCAAAGTCATCACAAATGCTTTCATGACACAGTTTGGCACTCAGGCTAAAAGTACACATTTCTCAATAATATAATATAAAATCTTCATTGATAACATGAAATTAAATATATATGGGTACAGAATGAACAGATACTCCACTCTCCAGAAAGCAAGTGCTCTAAATACTTTATTTACTGCTAAGAATAATACTGTTTCGAATCTCTCAAACACAGACTACAGAACCAATAGCCAGTGAATTAGAGCAACGTAAACTACAGTATGTGCCTGTTGTGTGTTTTTTTTTTTTTTTATACAAAAAAAATCACAAATCACCCATTGGGTGAAGTCAATGCTTTAGGAGAGTGAGCTCTTTGGAGTGTCCACCTTACCCAGGGCTAACATAAAAATTCAGCATTGCACATTACAGACAGACAGACAGTTTGCCGGTCAACGATCGGACCGACAATCCTGTACAGTGTTTGTACCAGTCAATTCCTAAAACATCTTCTTAGATAGGAGTACGAAAAATAACATATAATGCATAAACACCAATATATTTCATGAGACAATGATAATACGGATAATATAGTTAACATGTTAAGGACTACGAGTGTTTATATAAAAAAGGCTATAATCCTTTAAAGCAGCCATTTGACGAGTCACAAATTAACCCAAGCCTTGCATGGCTCTTGTTCAGCTCAAAATAAATAGCATTGAGTGTTAATAGGCTAACTGTCTCGGTAAGGCAAACAGTGGTGTGACGTGCGTGACGTTTTTTTTGTTTGTTTGTTTGTTTTTACAACGTGAACAAATACGGCAGTACCATGCATAGAAAAACAAGCGTCAAAAAATACAGTACATTTTGGATATCCTGTGATTTTGATATGGTGTAAAATGTTTGTAATAAAAGTCCCCTTGTCCATGTCCTCAGTAAAGTTCAGGAAAAGGGGAGAGACAGACAATGATTTGGACGACTCAGAAGGGTCTACATGTCCGCTTTGACAAAGGAAGCAAAGAGGCCGCCTTCCTGTTCGAGTAATGTCTCTGGTTTGTCGTACTCCAAGATGTTCCCACGTTTCATTACAATCACCAGATCAGCTGTCAGGATGGTGTGGACACGATGCTGGAAGACACACACACACACACACACACACACATTAATCAGCTAGTAGTGAGAGACCATGGTTTGACTGATGTAACAACAGTAATGCCACTTAAAGTAAGAAGATAACTCCACTGTCCCAAAAAGAAAAATAGTCTTACCACTATGGCAAGTAGATTAAGTAGCCTGATGATCTAATGAAATAAGTTCACATCTCCAGATTTCAAAACATAGCACCTACAAATACTTCAGGAGAAGTTCCCTTTATCGAGTGTGTGGAGTCAAAATAGTTTTATTCTGTATAGTCATTTCTTAATTTGAGCTATACATAAGATATTGCAAGACTGAAAAAATCAAGATACTCATGGGTACTATACTTTAAAACAGACCCATACTCACTACGCCAACACACTAGCTGTTACAGAGAAAATGAACATGAATGTGTATACAGTATGGTGACCCAGTATTAAAGTTTAAACTCTGGTAGCAGGTGCAGCCGCTGGCTCAAAGACAACAGTTGCAGTCAGCAGTCACTGCCAGAGCAGGAACCTGCAGTGCAACTGTGTCCGTCAACACGGAGATGGAGCTGGCCAACACAAATGGTGGATGTTGTGACTGTGTGCCACCGCTGCACCTAGACCCAAGATGGCAGCATCGCGGTGCTAGTGGTGGTACCAACCAGGGTGTCCAGCGCAGTGGGCGGTGGCTGAATGGCAGGAAGGTATGTGACGTTGACGGGGGGAGGGAGAAAAGGGGCTACTTGTGAGTCCTCACAAGCTCACTGAAGATGCTGTCCTGCTGGGCTAGCAGGTTGGCCGCACTGTCACACTCCACCAAAATCCCCGTGGTGAACACCAGCACCTGCTCCGCCTCCAGAATGGAGGCAACCAGGTGCTGTGCAGGAGAGACACGACGACAGGTAGACAGACAGGCAGAGAGAGATGGACAGACATGGGAAACAGACAGATGAAGAAGACAGTGAGACAGGGGGAAAAGAGGAGGAAAAAGAAGAGGAAGGGAAGATAAGAATGACAGAAAGCAAGCTAGCAAAGACAAAGCCTTCTAACTGCTGCTAGTGCTTTCATCTAAATAAACCGTCAGAGAGACAGGCAGGCAGGCAGGCTGACTGAGTGGTTGTTGCTTTCAATGCCGTTTTTCTTTCCGCCAGTTTGGTTAAAAAAGGCAGAGTGATATGGCTGAAATAGGAAAGGAAACATACGGAAAAGAGGAAAAATCTGAAAACTTAAAAGTGCTACAAGCTTCAGATTGAGTTAGTTTACGGATATAGGACTTTCAGATAGCCTGTGTTTGGGAGGAGATGGAATGCTTCACCAGTCTTTTTTGGAGAGAGGATCAGCAAAAGTATCAACTTACTGCAATGGTGACCACAGTCCTGTCAGCAAATGCCGTCATAACCACCTTCTGAAGAATGTTTTCCTGTTAAATGAGTAGAAAGACATGTATCTATTGTTTTGAGCTGAAGCTTATGGATCAACAAAACAACAACAGAATAAATAAATAAACATATAGTACATATACACAAACAAACAAACAAATGAATAAAATTGTATTATTCTGTGGCAGGGTGTATGGAATTAGCTGTATATTTGAGGTGCTTTTTGGATGGTAAAACATTGAATATCCAAATCTGTTAAAAAGCCTTTATTTTCATGACTTGATCATTTGAAACATTTAAAAACTTGTTTTGGCGTCAAGCCTTCATTTGGAGCTCCTTGGACACTGAAGTGCTGATTTGTTTGGTCTGAGCTGATGACCACAGATTGCTCATGAGGCCCTGGTAGGGAACAGTTGGTACAACATGTTGGCACTGCCCATGCCATGCCAACTCGAGGAAATCTGATAGAGTCAGAATGCCATCTGCTCTGGTAAAATAATCAGAGCCACTTGGCACTTTCCCTGTGCCCAGACAAAAACATCGCCAAGACTTTCTACATCAGGAGTGCCCGATTTAGGGCCCAAGGGCCACATAAACCCTGTGCTGTATTTTTTTGGCCCGCGACGTTAGTCCTAAACGTATGTCAGCCACTGGGAATTTCTGTCTCAACTGTTTTTTTAAGGGTTAGCTGCTTGGAGAGCTGATGTCAGCAGGCCCATGACATGAGTGAGTAGCTGGGGACACCTTAGAGCACTGTCTGAGGCAGTGGCATACTGACAAGAATATGATTCAATTTAACACACACAAATACACAAATGCTTATTTTTGGCCTCTGGCCCTCCACCCAGATTCAATTTTGGCTCTTTACAAGAATGACATGAATAGATATACAAGGACAGCAGGGGTAGATTGTTTTGTTTGTTTGTTTGTTGAAGACCCAACTCTTCAAAGAGCACCTTCTCTCCTAACACTTCTGACAACTCAACACTGCTAACATGCACTTACCATGCACTTCCTTTTCTTCCCTTTTCTCTTTCTTTTTCTACCACTTTCTCCTCCAACTACACTTTGACTAGTACTTAAAACTTCTGCACTCTCATCCTCTGGTAATGGTGTTTACTGATGTAGTATTAATTGTTACCTAAGGTCTCCTCTGCATTGCAGCTTGAATGCTATTCCTCATTTTTGCTAAGTCCTTTTTGGATAAAAGCGTCTGCTAAATGAATAAATGTAATTTTTTGATGAATACAGATTGTATACAATACAACAGTTATAAGAGCCACAGATGATTGCTGTCACAGATGTTACCCTGGAGATCATAGCCTACCGTTGCCATGTCGATGGAGGCGGTTGCCTCGTCCATGATGAGGATGCTGCTCTTGCGGACGAAGGCTCTGGCCAGGCAGAAGAGTTGCCGTTGGCCGACGCTAAAGTTCTCCCCTCCCTCGGTCACTACACCATCTACAGACCACAGACCACATCCACATGAGGTTAACATAATTATTATTTTTCTAAAATGTTTTTTTTGTTTTGTTTTGTTTGTTTTTGTTTTTTTTTGTTTTAGCTTAATTCACTGTATTCATCTCAGCATTATTGAAAATGAGAGCTATACTTGTTGAATTTCCAAGAGCTATACTCAATGAATTTCTGAGGCACATTTAGCACTTATGCTAATGCTTATGCTAAGCTACTACCCAATGCATTCACATCACATCAACATGTGTCAGTATCCTAGACAAATTAGCATACTAAATATACCAAATATATTGTAATATTCTGTGCATATACAAAGTTTGCATCTGAAAATAATTACATAAAACATATTCACCATGGTCCTAAGACAAAAATGCTTTCAAATGTTGAGACTTGATGAGTGCATGAAGGTAGTGTATTGATCCTGTTCATAGATGAATAATAATGAATTAGTGAATGTGTACCTAGTCCTCCCGGCAGTGCTTTGACCATGTTCTTCAGCTGGGCGATCTCCAGTGCCTCCCACAGTCTGTCATCAGTGCAGGTGCGCTCTGGATCTAGGTTAAACCTGTTCAACAGAGTTCACATCATGTGTTCAGAAACAATGTACCAGTAATGCCAAAGACACCTGCTTTCTTAGATCTTCGATTGTGTTACATGTTTCTTGTTCAGTGCTTCCTAAAGGCCTTGCAGTTAAACACGGGAGGATGACCATAACAGGCGAAACCAGAAAGCCTGGACTAAGGCCATCCTCTTCCAGATCCTCCAAACCACAAATGAGGATGCTTCCTAGTATACTCACTCATTAGGTAAATGTTTTTCAGTACCCGTAATTTTTGTTTTAATTACCCAATGAGACACTGTGATTTATCAGGTAAACTAATGAAAGATTTGAAGCAATAAATAAGGCCCACGATTACCCAAGATAAGCAATGACGTTGGCTAGTAACACCTGGGACACTGACCCAATGATTTAGCTCTGAGACTCTCCCTGTGTTCATGGTATCCACTCATTCACAACATCGTGTACGACATAGAGACTCACCAAGATATAGTTAAAGGTGCTCTAAGTGATGCTGGGTAACGTCACTTCTGTTGACATTCAAACAAAACAGAGAGCTAGCTCGCTACTTCCTCCCCCTCCCTCCCGTGCAATTGAAACTCTCCTAAACGAGCATCTCGTCTGTGATTTGCTGGAACAGTTTGTTATGTTTTTATGGGCAAGGTTGTTTTTGTTGCTGTTTTTGGAGCCTGGGCTGTCCACAGAGATCGCGTTTTTTTACAGTGTATTCAGGACAGACAGCTAGCAGATGGTGAGGTGATGTTTACTCTAAGTGACAAAAAATGTTTTAGCCTAAAAAATGTGTGGCATTGCTTAGAGCACCTTTAAACACTACACAGTGCAGCCCTATATAGTCAATAACCCCCATACAGTTATTTCCTATATATGGCATACACTATATAGTGAACGAGGGGATGTTTTGGACAACAGTACAGAAAAACCAAAGAGAGGGGCCGCAGGCTCTGTGAGCTAGGCCCCTAGTCTGCGTGAGAACATTTGTTTTCCGCCATCTACCTATGGCACCCAGTATAACTGCCAATAACTGCCATATTAGCAGATCCACCAGGAGGAGGTGGAGGAGGAGGAGAAGACACAGGCCTGCCTTCTGTACGCTTCCATTGCTCACATAAACATCACCACGGCAACTGGTCTGTCCCAAACTCTTCCACAACGTCCCTGAGGCCTGCTTTCCTTTTTTTCCCCTTCTAATTTTGTTCCTTCTCTCTCTCCTCACTCGTTAGAGCCTGAGAACGTCTTTCTAAACAAACAGCACATGTGCCTTGTCTTTTTTATAACAAACACTCCACTTACGGATCTATAAATTACCCTGCAAACGTTCAAGCTGTGGGACCAGACCAACTCTATGTCAGCGCAGCACGGTGGCAAAGTCCACAAACGCGCTGTGCACACACACACAGTATATCATTGTCTTTTTTTATGTAGAGGCCTCTGGTTATATCCGCCTGAAGTCACATTATCTAGGCATCAAATGCATGGGGTGGACAGGCACAGGAACAGCTGATACGAGTCCAGATCTGGCCTGAGGCTGACTCTGATCCCAGACGAATCTGGTCCAGATCAGGGTCACATTTGTCCCTGTTAGCTGCCATTTTGGGGGTGTTTTCTTATTTATGTGTCTTGTTTATTTAGATAGCCAGTTAAGCTCACTGGAGAAAGAGAGAGACAGAGAGAGAGAGTGAGAGAGAGAGAGAGAGAGAGAAGGGAGTAGGAGAGGAGGACAGTGCAGATAATGTGGACCAGGGAGGAATATTTCTGATCAGGCATAAATCCAAGACAGCTATTCATTTTTCCACTGCGTGACGAGGAAGTGAGTGTTTATTTAAACTTGGCCCAGCTTGCTTGTGTTAACATGAATCCTCAGCTGCTTTGGTCCCTGTTTATGTGCGCCTCATGCTTGTGTGCATCTATCCATGCATGGTACACAAGTACTCGTGAGTGTGTGTGTGTGTGTGTGTGTGTGTGTGTGTGTGTGTGTGTGTGTGTGTGTGTGTGTGTGTGTGTGTGTGTGTGTGTGTGTGTGTGTGTGTGTGTGCGCGCGCACATGCGTACCGGATGGAGCCGCTGAAGAGTACCGGGTCTTGGAGGATGATGGAGAGTCTGGACCTCAGCGTCTGCAGTGGCAGCTTGCAGATGTCAATGCCGTCGATGACAATATTTCCTGTAGGACACACACACACACACACACACACACACTTAACAGGCAATCTAAATAAGATAACACAACTTAATCAGCTTGCAGATGTCATCGATGACAATCTTCCCTGCAAGACACACAAGCCACAGTAGCACACACACACCCAGACACACAAACACTGTAAGCCTTAACAGCCAATCTGAAGAAATAACTCAGTCCTCAAAAAAATTGTCACCCATTCCAACTAATTTCATTACAAAAAAATAAATGGTTGAAGTATAAAGCTGAAAAAAAAAATGTGTAACTTGGATTATTTGGGTGTCCTGACTGTTTTAGATTTTTAAGTATTTGTGACAGTTCCTTGTTTCCAGTTTCTTGAGGACACTCATTGTCCATCTCCTTGTACTTTCCATACAAGCAGGGTACTCACGCTCACTGTTGTTCTATAAAGTTTAACAATCATTTGTGGGCTTGGTGTTTATGCCATGATGGAGATCTCATTTACAGAAGTGTTAATAAAAAATGCCGCGTGCTACCACTGTCTGGGAGTGGGACTCACACGTGGAGTGCATATTTCAAACATCACCGCACCGAGGTTTTAGTCTATGGCTTTATAAGGAGATGGCCTGTCTAGAGTTTATCTCATTTGAGTCAGGATAGGCCATGCTGGAAAGCTAGCTGTATATCGTTTCATTTGGCTTTGCTTTCGATTGGATCTTAAGCTGCTGGAGGATGCCATAAATAAGGCCTTGGTGTGGAGAATAATTCATAACAATTAGTGAATTTATATCACCGCTAGCTTAAACGCTCTGAAATGCAAAACGGTTTCAAGTGACTTCTGTCCTACCCTGGAACGCAAACCGCAAACAGAGCTATGACCTCAACTGGGCTCCCATTTTGGATTCCAATTGACTATTTCCCAGTTCCCAGTTCCTAGTTCCCAGCCTGCCTGGCGGTGATATGGGCTGGCTGTATTACATCATCAAAGCCTGTCAAGGGTGACAGTGACCATACACAGCCCACCATAAACAGAGGAAGCTGGGATCGGACTGGAGGAGTCTTTGGCGTGGATAAAGTTTTACTGTATCAGATGGGAATGGGGATTAGGAGAAAGCACACAAAGGCCAAATGGCATGGAGTAACCCCCCTCCCTTCCCCACTTTGTACATTATTTCTTCTTTATGGCGCAGATGAGTGTGTGTGTGTGTGTGTGAGTGAGTGAATGTGTATGCCATTTCCTCTTTGCCTTTTAATGGATGTCTCAGTTAGTGAGTGTATGATTGTGTGAGTGTGTGTGTGTGTATGTACTCAAACTGGGCAGCGATAGCATTGTATTATAACGAATTAATGGATCTTGAGGATCTTATAGATATAAACTACATACTGATATAAAGCTTGCCACTGAAACATAGAGGTTTGTGAGAAGCTTTGTGTATGAGTGGGAGCGTGTAGAGCTCTGAGCCAATCCCTGGGGACCCCTATCTCCCAAGTAGATAAGAGGATCTGCATACCTTGGTAGCTGTTAGCTATTAGCTGTTTTGCAGATGCATTGAAAAAGTATGAATAAAAAGACAGAGTGAAGAGTGGAACACTACTCAACACTCTATTTCTACTCATAACATTCTATTTCTACTCATAACACTCTAATTTTCTCCTCATAACAATCTATTTCTACTCGTAACATTCTATTTCTACTCATTACATTCTATTTCTATTCATAACACTCTATTTCTACTCTTATTTCTTATTTAACTGCCGGTCACTAGACCCCAATCTTCACTGACATTGTGAGCTCTGATCAGCTTCTCTGATCACTGCTGGTTTATCTTGTTATGTAATTCAAGTGTCGCTGAGGCATCATGTGTTCGTGTCTGATTCTGTTTTTCAACCACTGTAAGTTCATCAGATTTGGAGTTTTTGCCTTGTCCTCATTTAACTCTTGTCTGGATGCGCCTGCATACTTGCTCCTTATCTGACTGAATCATAGTGTGTGCTTTAAGAACTAACTGTACTTTTGCCTTGCCAACTTTGTCTTCTTGTGTGCCCAAGTGCATCAAAACACACACACACACACACACACACAAATACACCAACCTTCTAAACACACACACACACACACACCTACCATGGTAAACATCCACCAGGTTGAAGAAAGCCAGCGAGAGGGAGGACTTCCCACTGCCCGTGCGCCCACAGATGCCCACCTACAGAGGTCAAAGGTCAACACACATGAGTACTGGGGCACTGCTAGCTTCAGACAGCAGCCCAAGCATGTGACCCACTTTTTTCAACCAACTGTGACACTGACATGGAAAATTAAACACTGGGCAGACAAGGATAGCAGGGTATGGCATGCCTCGACAGCTGAGGTGCGTTCAAACATCTGAACATTCTTGGCGAATATGAACGATTTCAGTCAAATTTGAATGATTTTGAGTAAAAATCATATTTTTGTTAAACATACAAAACATTATGCATTCATTGTGTAAACATTCAATGTGTGTTAAACAATTTTATGATGGTAACCCTTTGTCCAGTATGTGATGTGTGTGTGTTTTCTTAAATCTGGACTTTGAGTTTGTAAATAAATAAATTAATTAATTAATTAATTTGTATTATTATTATTAATAATAATTAAAATAATACTAATAATAACAACAATAATAATAAAAAATAATACAATTATATATATAACTATTATTATTATTATTATTATTATTATTATTATTATTATTATTATTATTATAGGAAGAGTATGCACCTTCTGTCCAGGGTTGATGTAGGCACTGACGTGCTTGAGGACGGGTTTTAGCGAGGGGTCGTAGCGCACACACAGGTCCTGGATCTTAATCTCTCCCTGCTGAGGCCAGTCATCCGGCACCTGAGAAACATCTGGAACATTTTGCAAAGAGCAACGAGTGCGTCAAACAATGTGAGCGAGCCACCCAATTACTGTATGTAGGCCTAAACTCAGATATTTCTTAACAGCTCATCTAAGCTAGACATGATGAGAATATCAGTCAGTTCATCAAACAATGAAATCATGTTATCCGAAAAGCCATTCTCTCTTTAATAATCTAATTTAATAGAATAATTAGATGAAAACCCTGTGCTAAATGGAAAGATGAATTAATAAAGCTTACCCTAATATAATAAGATCTTGACGTAAATATTTAAACAGATTAATCAATCCAAGATCAATCAAACTTAAAACCAGAAGAATATTAACATAGATGTATCTCCCACAGCTATCCCTAATAAACAAATGTACTGTATTCCCTAGTGAGAAGCCATTTTTGGCTGCTTTGAGTACACTGATGGTTCCACTTCAAATACAGCACCTGGCAAAAAAAAAAAAAAAACATTCTCTTCATCATTCTACATTTTTTCATGGCATAAAGGGGTTGACCTACATGGCTAGAAAGCCATGGGTCTCAAATATTCACCTAAAATAAACACTGAGATCACCTAAAATCAGAGCCTCTATTTTGAAACAGGTCCCTTATCCAAGAGGAACATTCCTGATTTTTTTTTGTTTTTCGTTCAGATCTGCATGAGTAAGTTGACGTCATACAATGCCCTCAGCTAACTGGAAAACCACTTGGGCTGTACCGGGGATTTACTGGCAATGGCCAACGTTTCATTAAAACACTGCATCATCACCTAACGGATGGATAGAAAGGGTCTTTTTCTGTTCTCCAAACTACACAAACATGAGACTGGGCATGTCCTCAGACTGTCCTGACATGCCCTTCCCCTGTGTCCAAGTTCTAATAACATGTAGGCTACTACATGACTTGTAATGACGTGCAAAATAAACAAGTGTAAATGAATTATTTACGTACGTTACTACCAGACAGGTTAAAGTACAAAGCATTTTAGAAGATTTAAAGTGTGGCAATTACACTCACATTAAAATACACTGTTTAAAATCTACTGCCATGACCAACACATACACAAATGACGACAGATAGGATATTCCCGTTACTGGTCACCCCGAGAGATGCATGAGTAACTCAACGTCACAGTCCATACTCACTAGCAGTAACACAGCCCTGCTGTCTGAGCTAGTAGACTTTACTGCTAATGCTCATCTTGGCAGAGGACCACTCCATCGCAGCAGACCGACTCAGTCTCTCTCTGTGTGTGTGTGTGTGTGTGTGTGTGTGTGTGTGTGTGTGTGTGCACACGTGCGTGAGTGTGTGTGTGTGCGCGTGGTTGTGTGTGTGTGTGTACATATTCCGAGGCAAGAAAAGAATGTCCTTTTAGGGATTGTTTATGCCGTAGACTCTCTTTCTCTTTTTCAGCTCAGATTTCGCTCACTCTTCACCCAGAGTCCTCTGAAACGGGTCCTTCAGGATCAGAGCGAGAAGCGGCCTCACGTTCGCAGAGTCTATTTCTGTGATCCCCGCTAAACCCAGTCTCAACAGTCCCTGCGTTGGGAGCGGAGAGGGAGAGGAGCGGATGAGATAAAGGGTCAGCAGCATCAATCACATGGGACTGCGGTGGTAGCAAAGAGGTTAAGAAGCTGGGCTAGCGTGCAGTGGCCTGAAGCCTGAAAAGTTGTGCTCCGGGGACAATATAATCCCTTGTAATATAGTTGACATATGTAAGTCACTTTAGACGGGGAGTAGGGTTGCAACTAATGATTATTTTAATAATCGATTAATCTGTCAATGACTTTCTTGATTAATCGGGTAGTTGTTTAATCGATAAAATGCCAGAGAATGGTAAAAAAAATAAACGTCAAATATATTTGGTTTACTCAGAGCAGTAAGTCAAACAGAAATTGTTTTAATCAAAGTCCATAGGTGTCCCTGTGCACAAACCTTCAGTTGAACAGGTGCAGGTGAGGCAGGTAAGTATAATCCAAGAGTGAAAGATCAAGAATCACCGCACACTGATCACTGTTAACTTAATATTTATTTTTGAACGAACAACGCATTTCGCCTACCGCTTCATCAGGTTCGCTCTGTACACACAAACATTTTTGGGTATACGTTTATTCGCCTTCTAACTGGATTAGACCAGTTAGCCTATAGCTCCCATTTAGCTGTAGGTCAGCTATATGTTAACTGGTCTCCCAGTTAATGGGCAGAGGAGGTGTCCAGTTATTCGGAATTAATGGACGAGGCAGGGGCAAAGAAGCCTGCTTCCAGGCTCAACCATCGCCCTACTATGGTTGTTATAGTTACCATTCACAAGCATTGATATGGAACAGTGATTAAACTTTTTACCAGATCTACTTCATAGGTGTTCCATTATTCAGAATTAATAGCCACCCCACCAGCCAATCAGAGAAAAGTATTTCTTCTCTTCGGGTGATAAGCTATGCTAACAGTCCGGGCCGGGGGAAGGCAATCCTGCACTCTGGGCAAAATCCAACTGTCCAAACTTTTCAGTTTTGCCTGTGCATGTTTTCTGTATTCTGTATCACTAGGCTTTCATGTCTCATTAATAATGTTATTCAACCGATCTCACTAAAAATGTAATTTCTTGCTCTTGCATAAACCGTCTCTGGCATTATTTGACGATCAATGTGTTTTCAAAGTTGTATTAGCTCGCCACGGTGCAGCGCCCCTAGTGGTCGGGCGCCCTGGGCAATTGCACAGATTGCCCATGCCTTCCGGTCTACGGTATTAGACTAGGTTCTAATGCACAAAGATGCACAGAATTCTTTCTTTCTTTCTTTCCACTCTCTTTCTCATCTCTCTGTCTCTCATCTCTCTGTCAATCTCATATATCTTATTAGCATGGACAAAAGAACATTTTCTGCACTACTAAAGTGAAACTGTCTCATACAGCGTAACATTTCATCTTTATCATGACCACCCCTGTGGCTATCAGCTCCAAAATTTCCATTGTCTCAGGGGAGAGAACAGTGCTCCTCTGAATGATGCAAGGTTACCTTTTTTACTAAACCACAGCTGGCAACTGGTTTCACAGAGATCTCAGTTACGGGAGGAAATCCCTCCTTCTTCTCTTCATCTATCTAATCATCCCTCTCTCTCTCTCTCCATCGTCTTTCTAATCATCACTCTATCTCTTTTTCTCTCCTTTTACTTGTATGCATGACGTCTTTGTATAATATCCATCAATTTGGCGAGGCAATCCGACCCAGACTGACAGTGTCAGTGGTGCTGACTCCCTCTCTGTCTCTCTCACTCTCACACACGCACACACACACACACACACTCACTCTGTGCACACAGAGTACTTTTTGAAAGTTCTCTAGGAATTCATCGATTCCTCATCACTCTATCTCTGCCACACACACACACACACACACACACACACACACACACACACACACATGAGACATGACTGATGCTGCACAGCTTTCTCTGTTCCCTGGCAGACCCTGCAGCCTCTCTGGACGGCCAAGCCTGCTCCTCTGTAGTGCGTCATCCAAGTGTGTGCTCAAGTGTGCTTCAGTGGCCAAATTGAATTGGGCAGCATCACATCAACAGCTGTGAGATGCTTCCTCCTTCTGCTACTGTCAAAGAGCCATTTCAGAGGAGGTTCATATTAAGCCTGTTCTTCCACTGTGTGCTATCCCTGTGTATCAAACTACAAGTAGCCAGGCGACAATGAGCATTACAACTATGAGATGATTCTTCTGATGCCCATTTCAGGAAGTATTTCAGGAGTACTAAGCTGCTATGCAAGCTATTATTTCCCAAAAAGTGGGCCTGTTTCTTTAAGGGTGTACTGAGAAAGACTACATTACCCATGGATCCTTCGTAGTTCTCAGACTCGATGCTCAGGAAGCTGTTGACTTTCTTGACTGCTGCCATTTGCACTTCCAAGTCTGCCAGATTCCTCACCACCCAGTTCAGGTAGTTGGTAACCTGGAGGCAGGTGGGACCAAACAATTACATAAACAGGAAAATGACCAGCAATAAAGGAATCCTGTGTGTTTGTGTGTGTGTGTGTGTGTGTGTGTGTGTGTGTGTGTGCAGCAAATCATGTTTGCTATGTTGGGGCAAAACATAGGTACTTCTTCATCTACTGTCATGAAGTGCAATGTGTATGTGTGTGTTTTGTACGCTGTTATGTAAATGTGTGATAAATAAAAAATAAAAATATAAAAACAAAACAATGAAGGGAAATAGAGAGAGAGACAGACACACTCACAGTCAGGGCATAGGTCAGTCCCAAGCCTACTAGGCCAGACTTCGTCCCAGTTGTAAGTATGGCAGCCACCGCAGCGGCCAGGACGATCCAAGCACCAAGGTAGTCCTGGAGGAGCAGACAGTGGACACATACAGTGCAGGGTTCCCACTCTACGTATTATTATTATTATTATTTTATTTTATTCTTATTCTTTACTTTTAAAACTATTCTTTGACTATTGCCCTTCTATGCTTTCCTATCAACTATTCCTGTTTGCTTTTGTTTATGTAAAGCACATTGACTGACCTATGTGTATGAAATGCGCTATATAATTAAAGTTGACTTGACTGCGTGAAATGTAAAATTTCATGACTTTTCCCTGACTTTCATTGAATTTCCATGACCTACTATATAATAAATGCTGTGTTGCATTCAAGAATCTTTTACTTTTTACTACTCAAGCAAGCAGTAAAGCTAGGATTCAGATATACACCAATTCTGTGTGGAAATATATTTGTATTAATGCATTTTGGCAAGTAAATTTTAAACGGGTACAAAAAAGTTCCCTGATTTTCCATATCTGCAATAGGCTTTCCAAAAGTCCATGATATTCCAAAAATTCCATGACCCGTGGGAACCCTGATCTTTGACCTGCTTTACAACACCCAAGGCTACTGCTCACATTCATGCCGGCCTCTGCAAAGCCCCTTGATATTTTATATTGATATTGTTATGTACTGTTGACCATCAGCGCTGAAGAGTATGTGGCTACTCTTCTTTGTTTTGTGATATCATCCTGGCCAGCACCTGGATTTGGGGGTGCGTTCCCTTCACTGAGTTTGTGAATAGTCAGTACACAATGAATAGAATGTAGCGAAGTGCGAAGCAGATGATTTATTTGAGACACACTTCTCATTGTAGTATTAGCTGTTGCCGAAACATCGGTGGTGAACAAGTGCTGGAAGAGAGAAAGTCTGCTCTTTCTTTGGTAATGGGGCGGTGGTAGTGCAGTGGCTATGGAGCTGGGCTAGCATGCAGTAGTATGAGGGTTGTTCAATTCCCGGCTTCCACTGTTGTGCCCTTGAGCAAGGCACTTTAAGGTTGTATCAGCGATTTCAGGCCCAAGACAGGCCCAAACATAAATCATTTATCTAATCTTTCCTAACGATCCGCTAGCTGTCTGCCCCATAAGCAGGCCGTCAAAAAAACGTGTCTCTGTAGGCAGCCTAGAGTCTGAGATCTGTACACAAAAACAATTGCTACCAACAAGGGTTGGCAACCCACTTAAAGGCAAAATAAAGTGTTTCAACCAATAACCAACGAGATGAGCGTTTAGGAGAGTTTTAATTGAAAGGGAGGGAGGTGGAGGGAGTAGCGAGCTAGCTCTCTGTTTTGTTTGAACATCAACAGAAGTGACGTATCCCCACTATCACTGATACAACCTTTAACCCTGAGTTGCTCGGGGACAAGGGCCCTTGTAATATAATTGACATGTAAGACACTTTGCATAAAAGTGTCTGCTAAATGAATAAATGTAATGGTTGTTGTGTTATGGTGAACAGGGCTGGAGAGGAACAGAAGTCACTGACCACTTACCGTTCTGACCTCCAGCCAGCGGTTGGCAGCAGAGAGGAAGAGATACGCCGTGTTGTTGGTGTCCGTCAGCTCCAGCATCCTCTGCTTGAAGCGCGCTTCATGTCTGAGAAGGGACGGAGCAAAATAAAGCATACAACCTGAACCACTATTTGCCAACCTAAACCACTATGTGCCAACCTGAACCACTATGTGCTGTTTTATACACTTTTCACAACAAGGACAAATTTATTGATGAATTTTCGGACTAATACGAACACATGTAGTTTATTGCATGATTTCATGTGAATATTGTGTCCGAAAATTTGGACTTGGTGTGAAAGAGCCTTTAGGCTACGTTATGTTCTTTACCATGCATGATTTCTTTACAGTTGCCCCTTGGGAATAAATTAAGGTTTTGAATTGAATTGAATTGAATTAAACAGCCTTAGGGTTGTCAACGCCATCAGAGTCTTAATGTCTGTGCTTACGTTGGCGACTCACGCCACTCTGTCCAGCATCTTGTTTCTGAATTTGTCTGTTTATGTCTTGATGTTCGTGTGTAAAGCGCTTTGGGTTGCACTCTGTGCATATCAAATGTGCTACATAAAACTGACTTGACTCGACTTGACTATAATCACTACATGGCTTTTAACAAGTCACCAGCTGCAAAGGTTACACCAGTGGAGGCAACCAGAACTGGGGCTACCAGTGACATTACATTGCATTACTGAACTGAGTCTACCCATGACATCACATTGCATGGACAGAAAACTTGTACAAACACTCTCTCCTAAGATCTCATTAGCTACCAGCTCCAAAGGAAACACCCTTGGCCTGAGAGACACTTTTATCTGAGGTATTTCTTAATGAGCCATTCCTGTCACTGGTGGCAAGATCTTCGGCCTACTACTTACTACAACACTGTTGTCAGCCAGCGTGCTGCAGCCCTGTGTAGACTTGGTAATGAGGGATGTTGAGTCTGACTTCAGATAGAACTGCAAGGGGAGCACCAGTGATGCAGTGATGAGTGTCTCTGGGGAGATGGCTGAGATAGTGTAGCGTGAGAGCTGTT
>NW_027468664.1:28596962-28604462 GCF_046254945.1 Alosa pseudoharengus | reverse complement strand
CAGCATAGGCCACAGAGTACCTGTTTTTGCTGTATGAACAAGCAGAAAAGAGAGAGACAGAGAGATAGAGAGAGAGAGAGAGAGACAGGGAAAGAGAGAGAATGAGACATGAGGGGGCCAAAGACAGGAAGAGAGACAATGATAAGAAAGAGAGACAAACAGAGGGAATGGAGAGGGTAAGTGGGAATCCCAAAAACACTGACGGGAAAAAAAACCCAATACAACATCGACAGGAGCGAGGATGGGTCGGACCACACAGAGAGATGAAATAGGGAACCGGAGTCACACACAACGAACGAATGAATGAATGAATGAATGAGCCAACACCACTCAAAACCCGTCATACGAACACACTATATGTTTTACTTAGTTCTCTTATTTATCTATGAGCCACTTCCGTTCTTATGCACTCCATACGATATGGCCAGTCACTTTACAGTAAGACCACTCATTGACGGAATAAGGTTAGTAAGGCATTCGTACGGATTGCAGCCACTAGAAGTTCAGGAAATCACTCTAGTCCAGACTAAAAGGGCTGCTATACAGTGTGCAGCTGCTCAAGTGAGTGACACAGACATTACTTTTAGAGGTATTATGAGTTGCCATTTGTTGCCACTGGTTTGAGGATGTGATGAGAGGTAAGAGGATGATGGGTGATATCTGAGATGTGACACTCCCACCACTGCAGCACGCAAACAAAACAAACAAACAAACAAATAAACAAACTCCACTTCACTAGTTCACTGGAAGCACAAAACCAGCGAGTCACCATGATTGGGATGAGAGGAGTAAGGGTTATATCTCGCGAGGGGTTGTGGGGATGGTGGGTGGGTGGGTGGGGGGGGGGGGGCAGGGTTATACCTCAAGAGGGGTTGGGGTTGGGGAGGGCAGGGGGAAGGGGGAGGATGTAGGGGATCACTGCACGTCTGGAGAAACATAGTTGAGAGCGAAAGTGGTACCTCCTGTCGTCCTCTAGGGACGAGTCCGTCTCAAACCCGCTGTAAGTCACGTTAGACGCGTGTTAGAGTCCAGAGAAGAGAAAGAAAAAGCAGGCACACAAATGTACACACACACACACACACACACACATCCCTCCAGAGGCCTACTGAAGACTGTGGCACTCTCACAGATATGGTGTGTGTGAAAAATACTGTAAGTGATGAATAATTCCTCTTCATCATTCCTCTCTAGTCTTTGTATGGCCTTGAAAGAAGCCTGAAAGATACTTTCATGAAGTAGATCTCTGCTGATGAATGTCTATGTGAATGTGAATTTTTTTAGTAAATGTCCTGTTAAGGATGTTTTGACTATCTAAGCACATGGCTATGTGTATGTTATGTGTGTGTGTGTGTATGTTATGTGTGTGTGTGTGTGTGTGTGTGTGTGTGTGTGTGTGTGTGTGTGTGTGTGTGTGTGTGTGTGTGTGTGTGTTTGTGTGTGTGTGTTTATCTGTCAGAATTTGACTATCTAAGCACATGGCTGTATGTTATGTGTGTGTGTTTGTTTGTGTGTGTGTGTGTGTGTGTGTGTGTGTGTTTATCTGTCAGAATGTATCTGTCTTGTGATGGATGTTTTGTCCTTAATGCAAGCGCAAGTGTCTTAACTGTTTACTGTACAGTATGTTTGTTTGTGTGTGTGTGTGTGTGTGTGTGTGTGCGCGCGTGTGTGCGCGTGTGTGTGTGTGTGTGTGTGTGTGTGTGTGCGTGTGTGTGCGTGTGTGTGTGTGCGTGTGTGTGTGTGCATGCATGTGTGTGTGTTTGTGTGTGTGTGTGTGTGTGTGTGTGTGTTTGTGTGTGTGTGCGCGTGCATGTGTGTGTGTTAAAACATAAGAGACCCTGAAATGAGTACCTTGTAATCCCCTCGAGGAACATCTCACACTCAGGGAGTCTGAGCAACAGGCAGGAGAGGGAGAACACAAAGGAAAAAAAAAGAGAAAAAAGAGAAAAAAAGAAAAAAGAAAAAAAGAAAGACAGGAAACACATCGTTCAGGTTAGTGGACAGCCCAGTGAAACACAAGACACAAAGCTCTAGATCAAAGCTCAGCTACAGTAGTTCAAACACCTGAGCACATTGATGGTGCAGACTCTACACACACAGGCTCTCACACAGCCTCTTAAGGCTAAAATCTGAGATACAAAGTAACACACCAATACAGTAAGACTTCAGCGGTGTAAGGCCTTTAAAAAAATTGATTTGATGAGATGGAGAAGGAGGTTGAAAAATATGAATATTGATCAATAAGCCCATTTCACAGTGTCCAGGTGTCCGGCCTTGTTGATGTTAATGAACCTTAACTGGCAGGGTACTGTGGACTTTACTGTGGACTGTGCTGTTCCAGAGGAAGTTAGTTTCATCTTGTGAAATGGGCTAATTAACACTGATTGAATATATCAAATCAGATTATATCACAGACTAACATGCTTTATATACAGTTCATTTGTGAGAGGAAATGACATAAAAGACCGGTTGACAATAAAACAGGTTAGAGATGCAAGCTTACTGCATAATCATTGGTTGAAAAATCTGAGAAAGTGTAAATGACTGAGAAGCACCATCATTTTGGCCAGAGGAACACATCCACCACCATCTCCAACAGTGTATGCAGAAGCAGCCAGGTCTTGGCATACAGAGATAACACAGCCTAGCCATGCCAGGACAGGCAGCCATGGAACCATCCAACATTGCATCTGTCTGTCTGTCTGTCTGCCTGTATTTCTGCCTGACTGTCTGTCTGCCTGTCTGTCTGCCTGTCTGCGTGTCTGTCTGTATGTCTGTCTGTGTATCTCTATCTGCCCATAGTTGGCAAGAAGTGTCAGTTAAATACTTGTAATTTCCCTGTACCTGTCTGTCTGTCTGCCAGTATGCCTGCAAGACTGTCTATCCAATTCTGTCATAGATTTCTGTCAGTCACGTCACCTACTCTCTAGCCTGATCACATGATCCACACATGCAGCCAGTGAGGTAACAGTGAACCGTGCAAGGCTATTATCACCAGAGAGGATATCTCTGTCTGCCAATGTTCTGTCTCTCTGTGTGTCTCTTGGCATCTAACACACTTTCTGTCTGTCTGTCTGCCTGTATATCTCTTTGTCTCTCTAGCTGGCTGACTCCTTGTCTTCATTTCTTTCTGTAGGTCTGTCTGTCTGTCTGTCTGTCTACTTGTCTGTCTGCCTGTATATCTGTCTGTATCTTTAGCTGGCTGACTCCTTGTTTTGATTTATTTCTGTTGGTTTGTCTGCCTGCTTTGCTGCCTGCTTGTCTGTTCTATTTGTCAGTCTGTTTGTTTATCTTGGTTTCAAATGCTAATCAGAGATCCATCCACAGACCACTCTGCAAATAGACTCAGAAAATGAGCGGCAAATAGCTTTCATTCATTTTAGAGCAAGAAGTCAGTGAACATGAGTTATTGTGTGTGTGTGTGGGAGAATGCAAACAAAATGGATAAATATAAGCACACACACACACAAACAAACACATGTGGTACAAAACAGCCTCAAACATGAACATTCTCACTCATTATTTCTGTTCTCTTTCACACACACACACACACACACACACACACACACACACACACACACACACACACACAGTACAGTAAAGATAAGGGGAAGGATGATAAGGAGGCATAAACACATACACTATCACACACTCTCTCAGCAAGTAAAAATAAAAAATAACTTAAAAAAGCATTAAACACAAAACAAAATGTGTTAGGAAAGCAGAAAAGATGTTATCTAATTTGGAAACGACTTTCTGAGACAGAGAAAATAGGAAATATGTGCGCATTGGCTCAGTGATGCCAGGGGAAGTGTATGTTTATTGTGCATGTGTGTCTGAGGTGAGGTGCAGGACAGTGTGTGTGTGTTTGTGTGTGTGTGTGTGCACATGTGTGTCTGTGTGTGTGATCTTACTTGCTCCAGTAGACTCCACCCCGATTGGTCTGCATTTCCCCCAACATGGCCAAGAGAAGTGACGACTTCCCACAACCCACCTGGCCCACAATCATGGTCAGCTGACCTGGGCAGGAAGCAAGTAGAGGAGGAAAGGCTATAAAACCCATTAGAACCTTCCAAGGTAGTATTACAAAACCCATTTCCCCATTTTCTTCCTCATTATTTTATTTTACAACTGCAGAGTTGTTTAAGAGTACAAGTGAAGACATTTCATTTCATTTCATACAGCACATTTGGGATCAAATCCGGCTCCTTTTTAAAGTTCTGTATAAATAAAAAATTACTCAGCGATAACAAATGCTTAACATGGTATTTACCTCTATTCCAACACATCCTCTTACAGAACAGCCAGTATTCATTTCTCTGACACATTGGGACTTAGTGTGTGTGTGTGTGTGTGGTGTTTGTGTGTGTGTGTGTGTGTGTGTGTGTGTGTGTGTGTGTGTGTGTGTGGTGTTTGTGTGTGTGTGTGTGTGTGTGTGTGTGTGTGTGTGTGAGTGTGTGAGTGTGTGAGAGAGAGTGTGTGGTGTGTGTGTGTACTGTGTAGCTGTCACATGAAGTTAGCATACACCCTAATTTCAGTAACAATGGTCAGATGTGCAGCAGGTGCCCATAGGCTACAATGGGAAGCAAAGGTCATTTGCTTATTACGTACAAGGCCACATTTGCTTTTTAAAGTTCTGTATAAATAAAAATTACTCAGCGATAACAAATGCTTAACACGGTATTTACCTCTATTCCAACACATCCTCTTACAGAACAGCCAGTATTCATTTCTCTGACACATTGGGACTTAGTGTGTGTGTGTGTGTGTGTGATGTTTGTGTGTGTGTGTGTGTGTGTGTGTGTGTGTGTGTGTGTGTGTGTGTGTGTGGTGTTTGTGTGTGTGTGTGTGTGTGTGTGTGTGTGTGTGTGTGTGTGAGTGTGTGAGAGAGAGTGTGTGGTGTGTGTGTGTACTGTGTAGCTGTCACATGAAGTTAGCATACACCCTAATTTCTGTAACAATGGTCAGATGTGCAGCAGGTGCCCATAGGCTACAATGGGAAGCAAAGGTCATTTGCTTATTACGTACAAGGCCACAGTGCAGTTAGCCTGGTTAGCACGCAGACCTTCTCAATTGGTATTGAGGGTGGGTCTGGAAAAGGTTCATTGACTTTCGACTTCCAGCAGGTGCGTAACTAGCCGTGAAGTTAAACTTAAACTTAAATTGGTGCATTAAACTTTTATCAAATTGTTTCAGAAGTGTAGAAATCTCATAAACAAAGGTTTTCAATGCAGTTGTTTACTCAATTAAACCTGCTGAGCAAATCCCAAAGGTTAGCAGTAGCCTCTGGAATGTGTGTTGTGGTCACCCTGCAGTGCCTGATGTCCCTTCCTACAAGCTATTAACCCTTATTATACGGCTCTTCACAATGCTAGTAGAATGCTCCATTGACTTGAATGGGATTTCCCAACATTCTACAGTAAAATATTTTCATGTAATTACCGCTGCACACATATAATTACCGCTGTCAATGGCAATGGGTTTTGTGCTGCTGATTTAAGTTTTTCATATCACTCCGCAAGTAGTCCGGTCACTTCTTGCATTGGAACTTCATTCAAAAGTGAAAGCAGACGGTTGATCAGCAGTGTTCTAAAGAATGTTTGATTCAAGTTCAGTGTGTGTTGCGAACTATTTGTTTCTCAGCAAAAGCCACAACGAAACGGTAACAAATAAGTGTAAAGAGACATATTGTGGAGTTTATTTTTTCGTTTTGGCAAGTAGTCGCATAATAAGCGGGATAATGTATAAAACGCCGGTCATTATTGGGAAAATAAGTCCCTTTAGGGCGAAGCAAGATCCCTCCGCTGGCATGGCTCGTTCGCCCTGCCGGGACTTATTTTCCCAATAATGACCAGCGTTCTATACATTATCCCTTACTTAGTTCTGCGTTAGGTTTCACTGCAGTTAGTGAAGTACTAGCCAATGAATGTGCAACCTGCTACCCAAACAGCAATAGCGGCTAGAAATAGTCATGAGTGGATGTGAGTGAGTGAGTGAGTGAGTGAGTGAGTGAGTGAGTGAGTGTCTGACACATTAAGAAAGGTATATGGGGAAAAGACCACCTCTGGTGAAAATCAAGTTTTTAACCTTGCTAACACGTCTGCAATGTTTTACAAGACATATTTACATTACATTTATTAGACACTGTTGTCCAAAATGACTTACATGTGTCAACTAGTGTTAGAGATCACACTGAGATCACACTGTCCCCGGAGCAACTTGTGGGTAAGTGCCTTGCTCAAGGGCACAAAGGTGGAAGCCGGGAATTGAATCCACAACTTGTCAGGCTACTCCACGCTAGCCCAGCTCCTTAACCACTACCTTACCACTGCCCCATATCATGAGAAAAATAAGTAGTCAATGTCATGGCCAAGGATTTCTGCATTGGATCACCATTTTGACCAATCACAGCCCAGGTGAGCCAAGGTGAGCTGTATATACTTTAGAAGAACAGAGAAGAGATTTTGGGGTATGATAAACTGCTGGAGTCCGGTTACCTGTTGGGATACTGATGTTGATGTCGGAAAGGGTGGACAGGTTGTTTCCCCAGGTGAAAAAGCCACTGCTCACCTGGAGTCAGGAGGAGAAAGAGAGAAGAGAGAGAAAGAAAGAGAGAAACATGGATGTTGAACAAATACATTATATAACACCATTAAAGCACTATGAATTTGTGCTTAATTTGAAAGAGAATGGGGTGAATATTCAGAGATGGAGTGCCGAAGAAGGGATGGAGAGAGATAGAGAGACAGAAATCTACTTGAGGAGAAGTTGCTAAAGACATGATGGGATGGGATATACAGTGTTACATGTTTTATGTGTTGTATGTGTTGCTGTGCTGTTGCTATGGAGCATGGAAATAAGTTGTGTAAAATGATTATCCCTATGGGCCAATAAAGACTAAAGAATAAAGACAGAGAAGACTGATGGCAGAGAACAAGCGAGAAAGCACCCTGTGGAATGTAACAGTTTGGTTCATATCACACCTCTGTTTGGACCTTTCAGAAGCCCTAAGGACAAATCTTTCTCTACAATCCCTTTCTTTCAAAACAAATTGCTTCATCAATCAGTCTAAGCATAAGAATGAGCATTGAGTTAATCAATGCATTGCTGTATTCCTCATACGCCTGCACATATTGAACCTTGAGGTCTGTACCTTGGTGATTCAGGACAAATACACATATTGTTAAAACTCTGAAAGACACACAGCCAACATGTATGTCAGTCATGGTTCCTATGTGCTGGGACATGGCCCTACCCCAAAGTAGGAGTTCAAATGGTTAGAGGAACTGCGACTAGAGAAACTACAATTGCCCCCAGTTCCATGCAGTGTGAACACGCAATATGTTCTAGGAACTACAAAAAAAAGGTATGGGAACTACAAAAAATACCTTACAGTGAAAACGCCTAAAAAGTTAGCATGTTCCGTTAGCCTAGCCTAGCTACTTTTTTTATAAAAGGCCATAACTCCCTCCAAGTGTCCCTCCCGGCGTCACACGCTCTGCC
>NW_027468664.1:28566962-28589462 GCF_046254945.1 Alosa pseudoharengus | reverse complement strand
ATCCCTTAAAAGTAAAAAGGGCCTTGAGGGACACAAGGTGACCTTGTGTAAATGAAGGGGAATAATGATCTGTTGCCATGGTAACGTGTGTGTGTGTGTGTGTGTATGTAAAGGACACATGTGATCCCAGACACACCCCAGTTAGGTCAGCTAAAGAGAGTCTGGACCCTAACATGCAGTTCAGTGTGTCTCTAGGTGTGTTTACTCACAAGCAGTACTTCAGAGCATGTGTGTGTGTGTGTGTGTGTGTGTGTGTGTGTGTGTGAGAGAGAGAGAGAGAGTGTGTGAACTCACCACTCCTGTGGGCTTCTTGCATGACTCCAGAGAGACTGACATATCTCCGTTCCTCCAGCTGTCATCGCCAATCTCATCGCTCTGGAGGAACTCACCCAGCTTCTGCACACTGTGGGAATGCACAGGGCAGTTAGAACGCGCACACACACACACACACACACACACACACACACACACACATACACGCACACACACACACACACACACACACACGCATACACACACGCACACACACACACACACACACACACACACACACACACACACACACACTCACAGACATTCATAACTCACACACTCCCACTCTCTTGTTACACATATCTCCCATGTATCTAATGACTTTGACTGTAAGAAGTCTGCAGGGACAGCAATGGTAAGCAGGAAGCATGTGTACTTTATGGGTACTGCATGTGTCCCACATGGGCAACCCAAATGAATATACCCAGACTAAAGATGGACTTGTGTGTGTGTATGTGTGCGCATCTGTGGTGGGAGTTATCACAATCATTAGTCTTAATGAAAGGGTCAAAACCTTCAGCTCAACTCTCCAAAATTGAGCTTCTGGTATTCCCAGCTAATACAGCGATTCCCTAACAAATCAGCATCCATCTTGGCTAATCTTCACAGACCCCTTTTGGCCACTGACCACAGCATACAACTTGGCTGTCACAAGTAATGACCGGCTAAATTTCTCTGAGCATGTAGCTCAGTCACAGTCATGTTGATATATTCTATACAATATAGCAGTGTTTCTCAAAGTATTGTCCGGGGACCACTGGTGGTCCGCAAGCTATTCTAAGTGGTCTGCGAGCAGACGTGGTAAAATATAATATAGATGAGTTGTCTATGTAAGATATGCCAGTTTAAATCATATGAATCCTCTGACACAATAAGCAAAGTGTAAAGATAATAAGCAAGGTGGTTCAGGGAGTAGGTCTATTGTGTAGGCTAATATACTGTTGAAGTAGGTCTTTTTTTTTTTAGCTAGGTGGTCCATGCGTTTCTTTTTTATTGGTTAAGTGGTCCTTCCCCTTTTGGCCACTGCACCCCCACGCCCACTTTTCAGTAATTCCCCCCATTGGTGGAATTGTTTTGTAATTGTCATTTATTTATTTAATCAGGGACAGTGCACAAAAGAACATTAATTGTACAAAACAGGGAGAGATGTATAGTGCCAGGTTATAGCAAATATTGCTAATTTCCACCCATAGTCCCAATGATTTGCCTAATGCTCTAGCGATAGTTTTGGGATCTTAAACAAGAGTGACTACATTAAACTGTTATTTAAACTTTAACGTTAATGTAATGTTTATTGATGTCTTTGTGAGTCGCTTTGGACAAAAGCGTCTGCCTAGAACTATAAACATAAACACAAACATAGAATGGGGGGATGGGGTAAAGAACAGCAGAATGCAGGAGAACAATGGTGTGTTGCCATGGTAACTGCATGTGTGGGGGACGATGGAGAAGGGGCTCACCTGACCAGAGCCTTGACAGCGAAGCGAACGACAGTGGAGAGCAGGAAGAGGGGCGTGACCAGGATGTGGAAGAGAGCCAGTGAGGCGAAGGCTTTGGAGGGGCTCAGTCTCTCCTCGTTCAGGTAGGCATGGGTCACGAACGTCTGCAGAGAAACACACACACACACACACACACACACACACACACATATACACATATACAAATAACCACGCACACACACCATGTCCAACCCTCTTCAGTGCATGCAATAAGTGAATCAGATAAAAGATAACTCAATCTTTCAGTAATGGCGAATGTATCTCTAATAGAGTTAAATGGAGTGAACTTCCTCTTACCGCTAACACGGCAGCTATGGGAATGGCAGCATTCATAAAGACTGTGAAGAGAAAAAGGGAAAAAGACAAAGAAATCAGTAAATCTTGATGCTGATCAGAGGCCTTTGAATATGTGGCCTTGAGACAAAGACCAGTGCTCTGATGCTCAAGAGGCATCCCATAATTCACAAGGAGCCCTGCTCTAGTTATGTGACATCTTGACTACTGTAACGCCCTCCTAACATGCCTCTTGGCTTGTGCGGTGAAGCCACTGAAGATGGTCCAGAATGTGGTGACCCACAACCTAAAGGGACACACCTTACCCCGCTGTTCAATGAGCTCCACTAGTCGTTAACGCTTGCCTACGAAGTGATTGCTTGGTCTGCTCTCATGAGAGGTTATGTTACTCCTAACGACCTACCAAGCGCTACTAGAATAAGGGTGTCCCTCTCTATCTATCCTGAAAGAGTGGAAGCAAGAGAGAGAGAGAGAGAGAGACTAAAAAAAAGACACAAAGAGGGGAGCAAAGACAGAGATAGACAGACTTAGAGAGTGAAAGAGTAGAAGCAAGAGAGAGAGAGAGAGAGATGAGTAAGAAGTCTCACTGGACATGGAGGTGTAGAAGGCGAAGGTGCGCAGGCTGGTGAGCTCTTTGCCCCGCGAGTCCTCCACGCTGTCACAGAAGATGTTCTCCCAGGCGTAGAGCTTCAGCAGCTTGATGCCCTTCAGGATCTCAGTGGTCTTCTTCAGACGCTCCGTGGAGTAATCCTACGAGGGGAGAGAAAACCCATCCTTAAGGCCTCCGCACACAGGCACTCCAATTTCATCGTTCGATTACATTGCGGCCGCTGCCGTGTCGATTATGATTCAGTTCTATTTTTGGAGGCACCACTCAATAAAATGCATTGTTTATCAAATGTTTGTCAGCTCAAAATTGTGGTGCTGATGCGGGTGACAAGTGTCAGCGCACTCATGTCGGAGGCTGTATGAGTGAGTGTTTCAGGGTTCCCAATCTAAGTCAAATGTAAAATTCCATGACTTTTCCCTGACAAAAAAAATAATTCCATGACCTACAATATAATGGTACAATATGCTGACCAAAGATTTCAGAGCAGCCGCATAACGTTCAAGAATCTTTTACTTTTTTGCGCAGGAGATGAATGGGCATTGAATAAACAAAGTTGGGCTAACCACAACTACTCAAGCAAGCAGTAAAGCTAATAACCAGATATAACCAATTCTGCATGGATATATTTGTATTAATGTATTTTGTCAAGTAGATTTTAACCTGCTACAACAAAATTCCCTGATATTCCATGACTTTTCCCCAACAATGATAAAATTCCCTGACTTTCCATGGGATAGACTTTCCAAAATTCCATGATATTCCAGAAATTCCATGACCCATGGGAACCCTGGTGTTTTCTTCTTCTGTATATCTGTATGATTGTGTCATAAGCTACTGGATGCCTACATTTCCCACGGGATACATAAAGTATATATCTAACTATCTATCTATCTATCTATCTATCTATATATCTATATATCTATCTCTAGAGGGGAGAAGAGAGAAAGAGAAAAAGAGAAAGAGAGAGATGAACAGAATGGGGAGAAAGAACAGGGTGAATTAGAGAAATTGGATGAGAGAGATAAAGCCACAAAAGAGCAAGGACATTGTGATGAGACAAATGAAAAACAGACCGCAACAGGGGTAGCAGGCATCGAAATGTGGTTAGCAGAAATGACATTATTACAGAAATGACTCACAGTGCTTTCGAAATACTCATTATCGTTTAACACATGACCTTTCTGTTGCCATTGGATGAGCGATTTGAAGAGGCAAACGAACAACAAAAGCAACAGGGGGTAGCAGCCACAGCAGGAGCCTAGGAGGGGCATAGCAGGTCCTCAAATAAAGTAACTGAAATGTGGTTAGCAGAAATGACATTACAGGAAAGACCCGCAGAGCCTCCAAAATACCTCAGCTCATAAATTACATTACCTTTTTGTTGCCATTGGATAGGGGGAGATAAAGGCACAAAAGAGAAATTGTGTTGAGACGAACGGAAAACCAGAAAGCAACAGGGGCAGCAGACATCGAAATGTGGTTAGCAGAAATTACGTCATTACTGAAATAACTCACAGCACTTCCAAAATACCTCAGCAGGAGTGCTCATTATGCCCCATGCAGCAGCATGTTGCGTATCCCCTCAGCCTCAAAATCCTGTAATATCAGGTTAAATAAATCTTATATAAGATCAAAATCTTATATGTATTAGCATTACCCATATAGCAAATATTTTACCCATATAGCAAAGGTTTTAGTGTAATTATATGGCTGATAAACGCACACATTCATCTCATAAATTGTTTAGTACATGCCCTTTTGGTGCCACTGTTGCCATTGATTCTGCTACATATTGACTTCTGTCTCCTAACAGGAAGAGGATCTTAATGGTGTTCCTCTCCGTTGGCAGGCTTACTCCTAACACCGCTCCCTGCACCTCATTTGTTTGCATTACCTTAGTTTATCAGCCTATTTATCAGGGTGGTATCTCAAGCGAGCCTAAACTGCTGAGGGCATTACCAGGACCAAATAAACACAGCGCCACATAAAGGGAAGGCAGGTATGTAAATAACCATCTAACGGACGAGGAGGAGGAGGAGGAGGAGGAGGAGAAGGATGTGTTTACCTCACAGATGTGGCGGTAGATGTCCAAACCTGAATTTACGGTTGAGGATGTGTGTTTGGCTCATCAGCTCACCAAGATGGTGTGCATTAAAACCACACACACACACATACACACACACACACATACACACACACACACACACACACAGACACACACAGAGGGTGTGTGTGTGTGTGTGTGTGTGCCCCTATATGTGCATGCATGTGTGTTTGTGTCCATGTGTGTGTGCACCTACAGTACAGTATGTGTATGTGTGTGCATGTGTGTGTGTGTGTGTGTGTGTGTGTGTGTGTGTGTGTGTGTGTGTGTGTGTGCGTGTGTGTGTGTGTATGTGTGTGTGTGTGTGTCTGTGTGTGTGTGTATGTCATCTCACCAGTGTGCTCTTCTGGGTGTCAGCCAGCTTGGTGGCGATGAGGTACTGGATGGGTGCCAGGAGGACAATGACAGCCGCCCCAATGAGAGCGCTCTCCCTCAGCAGGTAGTAGAGCAGGATCACCCCCATGATGATCTACACACACACACACACACATGCACACACACATGCACACACACACACACACATACGCACACACACACACACACACACACACACACACACACACACACACACACACACACACACACACACACACACACACACACACACACACACAGGTTTTTGAATCAGAATCAACACTAGGCTACTTTGTTCATCAGGGGAGGTCCACAGTGATGAGATGAATCTCAAATCCGATATGCAGTCAAAATAACTTTATTCAGAATGACATTTCGTGTCTGATCACAATTACACACAAGTGGTTGACTCAGATACTAATTGTTTTGTTCCAGTGTTGAGATGTCTGTAAGCAACTAAACCCAAAAGCCACAGTCAAGTGGTTGACTCAGAAACTAATTGTTTTGTTCCAGCGTTGAGATGTCTGTAAGCAACTAAACCCAAAACCATTGGTCGTAGTGACTCAACATTGGTCAACACTGTGAATCCCTCAAGGCTGTTTTAGGCTTCTGTCTCGACTCCAGGCAGTGACAACGGTGCTGCCTCGATGCTGGCGCGAACCTTTTATAGTTCTGCGTCTCCTGTGTCTGCGTCTTTCACCACCGAAACGGTAAAATTATTGTTATTTGTTTGGCCTTTCCTTGACCAATCACAGTCCTTGCGGTCTGCATCACCTCGACACGAAGTTACATTAACACGTAGGTACACTATGATGCAGAAGGCGTTGAGCCCTCATGCACTTCACAATTTCAGTCCTAAACCCTCACGAATTTAGTGGCCACATGGAAGTCTGTGAGTCTGTGAGGGGAGAGATAGGCTGAATCCCAATCTCTCCCCTCACAGAGTAACAGACTTTGAAGCGCGTTGCCACAAACTTTGTGAGGGCTTAGGGCAGTCGCACTGCGAAACTGTTAACTGCAGTGAAATGTGTGAGCGAGGGCTCACTCACACCCTTTCTGTGTCCTTTCCGTAATTCCAAAATTACCAACAATTCATAGCGTTGTGACGTGTAGCACGGGGTCACCCAAAGGGAGGCTGGAAGCTTGAAAAAGACATCAGTGAACAACAACTTCCATAAAACGTAAACGTAAACGTGTTTGCAACGTGTTTTCGTTGTTGTCCATTTAAGGATAGTTCACAGGTGTTGTTCCATTCCTGTTAATAGCATTTTGACCCCTTACAGCCTTCAAAAACTTGATCATTTATAAAAAAGGATGTCAGTTAAGTCTTTGAGGGTTCAGGGTTCAGACCTTAGGGATGAGATCGGGATTCACCCACTGAGTTTCTCACCTGGACAGGCATGGCCCAGAGGTTAGGGCACAGGAAGAGGAACCACATCAGCTGGTTGGTTTCTATAGCAACCAGGTTGTTGATCTGGCCGAGGGTCATCTCGCCCATGGACATGTTGGAGGTGGAGAGGCGCAGGATCTTGTTGTAGATCATGGCCTGAGACACACACACACACACACACACACACACACACACACACACACACACAATGTACACTTGTATCATCAAATTCCAAAAAAACATAGCATGCATGTACTGTAGTGTGAAATGTCTTGAGCCACATTCCTGTGACATCTATCAGCGTAAAACATTACATACTGAAGCATACTCACTGGCAGTCACCCTAGAACAAGCTGCAGCTCATCAAAACACTGCTAGTGGACTGCATGAGCAACTAGCAATGCTGCATAACACTTTGGCCCGACTGAGTTGGGTGGCCAGAGCCTTTCTAAGTACATCTAGGGTGCGTTCCTAAATTCAATCTGACACACTCTGGACGCTCCGAGAGTGTGAAGCTCTGATTAAATACACGATAATTCCGAATTTACGAATGGTTAAGAGTGCTCGGAGCGTCGGAGTGGCCATTTACGAACGCACCCTTAGTCACCGTGTTCAGACTGTGGTTATCTAACCATGCCTAATATTTAGTCTTAACTGTTCGGCTACAAGCGTACATCACTGCTTTGCAGTCTGGATGCCAGCATGCAGTTTAAGACAGTTGGACAGTGTCATCACTTCAAAGTGAGAACTTCACTCAGCACCACTTAAAATTCTCTACGAGTGGAAAACAGATGCACTGGCAAGTTACTAAGTGCAGAACATCCTTAATAGCTTATAGTATCTTTATGTATTTGACAAATTAAAATGCTTGAATCATAACACAGTCCAAGGAGGAGTCTCCTTAAAGGTCCATTAGGTTGCGATATACTCCCTTAAACATCCTAAACAGCTCATGGTCATCTTACTCTGTGTGTTATCATTATAGGATTATGTTCTTACCAAAGTCTCAGTGGTTGTATCTAGTATGTTACAGACTTGTTTCCTGAACCCTTTTTGATGAAAGTGTGTACAGTGTGTGTGTGTGTGTGTGTGTGTGTGTGTGTGTGTGTGTGTGTGTGTGTGTGTGTGTGTGTGAAATGTGGCAATCAGCTAATGAGCTTGGGGATTTCCTGCTTGTGAATGTCATTGTTCTTACCAGCAAAGCTCCTCTGAGATTGATACCAGTTTCTATGGTAACGTAGTAGGATGCCTGCAAGAACGTTCGTTGCAGAACCAGGGCGAGGAACAGCAGAACTGCCAACACAGGAGTGTTCTCCAGAAGCTCCGTGGACTCCATGAAGTAGACCCCAGAAGAGGTCTGCAGCACATGCGTTCACACACACACACACACACACGCACACACACACACACACACACACACACAAAATAAACCACATGTTCTATGTCACACACACATACCTTTACTGCAACGCTACGTTTTATTACAACAGATATCACTGAATGCTCTATTGAGAGCAACTATAATTTCTGTTTAACATTAATGCAGAATTATTATGCTGCAGCACATGAGTTGTGTGGGTGGAAATGTCTAGAGTCAAGTAAATGGTTGTCACCTCAGATTCAATTTGCTCTCTCAGGCTTAAGCCATGGAAGACACAACAAGCTTTTCAAAATTATTGGTATTAACATTAATGCAGAACTGTTATGCTGCATCGTCACCCAAGTACTAAACATCTGATGAAAACAGAATGCAATACACAGACACATTATGAGAAGGATTAAAAACAACGCATGAGATGTCAGCCAGACATGACCTTGCAACTTCACTGAAGTGTACAAGCTGGTAAGAGAGAGTGAGAAAGAGAGAGAGAGAGAAAGAAATACACGGATGAACGAGAGAGGCAAGAGAACGAACGATTGTGAGGTCAGTGTGGAATGTCCCGTGTCAGAGTGACATGCCGCTCCAGGTCTCTCTCACCTCTCTTCGTTTATCACTCCAACACAAAACATATCCCACAATGCTCTGATACCGGGGTGCCAATTACCCATGATGCCTTGCTCTGACTGTGCCAATTACCCACGATGCCCTGCTGTGTCCCTGCCAATAACACAGCCTGCACTCAAAATAGCCATATGCATGATCCACAGATTCAGTGCAAAACATCAAATCTAAACATCAAAACGATACAATCTCATAATCATGAAACAGACCCACTACACAAATCCCCATAAACTCACCCACAATACTGTGACATAGCAGTCTATCAACACCTCCCTTGCTCCAAAACAATTCACAGCTATTTGTCCACAACATCAGTGCAGAACATACTTACAGTCCCCATCAAAGCTATGACATCTCATGATCATGATACTACAGACCCCTGCTCACCATCCCTCAAAAAGCTCTTGAAGACCCAACTCTTCCAAGCATACCTCCTCTCCTAACACTTCTAAAAACCTAACACACCTAACACACACTTCCCATGCACTTCCCTCTCTTCCCTTCTCTACTTCCTTTCTCCTCCTACTACACTTTGACTAGTGTACTTAAAATGGCAGTATACGACTCTTATCCTCCAGTAACAGCATTGACAAATGCAGTAATAATTCTTAGCTAAGGTCTCCTCTGCACTGCAGCTTGAATGCTATACTCTTCTGTAAGTCTCTTTGGGTAAATGGGTCTGCTAAAAGAATAAGTATATGTAAACGACTCCTTCCCACCCACCTAGAGCCATGTGGCTCATACAAAAGCATATAAATACCTCTAAACCTCAATCAATGATTTAAATACCCCCTGACACCATTTTAATATGCCCTGGCAATGGCTACTATGTTGAAACGCGTGGACATATTTTAACTGAATAGCCATATTCGTTCACGTTTGTAATTTTGTTTTCTGAAATGTAAATTGGTCATTAGCTCTGTAATTTGGTTTGTCTGAAATTTAAATTATGCATGCCACTTCACGGCCACCGCACATGTGAGATGAAAGGCTTTTAAAACATATAACCCTTGTGAGTGCCATTTTTCAACCCCCTGACATGTTTTTTTTTCTATTTTCAAAATCAGGAACAACAAGCATACAATCAATTACTGCTGGTCAGCCACACACACCTTTACTCCAGTTTTCCATCCACAACTACCGTCCAACCTTTAACCTTTAACACAAATGGCCTCCTGGCCACAACTGCTTAAAACCATCATCTTCATGAGGTCGGCTCTTGATAATAACAGATACAATAATACCATAATACTGTCAGCTTATACATCATAGATACGCATATATTCATATCTTAGTCCTTTATTGAATCAGCCCTCAAACCAAGTTTGCATGAATGACACAGGAGCGGAAAGAAACAAACCTCTAGAGAGATATGTGTGTATGAATGATTTAGACCGGTGATAATTTGTGTATCCCATGTTGTCTGTTTCGCAGAGATGATGTCATGGCGGAGACAGAAGTGAAAAACAGAGCAGACGCCTCTATGACATCACAATGGGGGTGAGTCACTAGGAAACGGACCACCCGGAATCTCGTAGCCAGACAGTGATGCGAGACGATTCCCGTTCCCACTTACACTCCCAGCAAAGCATTACAGTTTGGTCAAGAGCCCATTGTGTCGTGTTTGTGATACAAGCTGTTCAGTCACACAGATGCACACACACACACACACACACACACACACACACACACACACACACACACACACACACACACACACACACACCCACACACACACACACAAATATGCTTACACCATCCTCTACTCCACACAGGCATCTCTGAGGCCTGAAGTAGTTCATCAGTACCAGTCTGGTCACACACACACACACACACACACACACACACACACACACACACACACACACACACACACACACACACACACATATGCGCTGTCACTCTATCTATCTCTCTCTCTCACACACACACACACACACACCGACAAACACAAACACACACACAAACACACACACACACACACACAAACACATAGACACACACACGTCTGAACTCACTGTGTTGTCAACGTTTATTGCTGCAGCAGCCACAGCAGTCTCGTTGCGTTTCTCGAGGTTGCTGACGATGCCCGAGATGCAGAGCGGTCCGGCGAAGCCCAGCAGGTCGGCCAGGTAACGGAACGTGCTGCTCAGCAGGATGGGGCGCCCGAACGCCCGGTACATGGACTTCCAGATGGACGGAGCCTTCTCACGGTCCTCCACATGCTGCGGACCAAACGAGGAAAGAACACACACACACACACTGTTAGAACACACACAGAGACACACACATTGTCCCTCTCTCTCTGTCTCTCTTTCTCTCTCTCTTTCTCTGTAAACACATCTACACATACAGGCGCACACACAGACACACACAAACACGAAAGCACTAATCCTCTACTCCTGACTGGCATCTTACTATAAAGCTAGAGTTAGTTGATCAATGTCTGAATCACACACACACACACACACACACACACACACACACACACACACACACCACACACAAACACACACACACACACACAAACTCATCCTCTGTTCCTTGTAGGCATCTTTGAGCCTGAGGTAGTTGGTGAATGCACGCATGCATGCTACACATGCACACGCACACTCACACACACACACACACACACACACACACACACACACACACACACAAACTCATCCTCTGTTCCTCGTAGGCATCTTTAAGCCTGAGGTAGTTGGTGAACGCACGCATGCATGCTACACATGCACACGCGCACACACACACACACACACACACACACACACACACACACCCCACACACACACACACTTCACACACTACCCCCCTCTCTCACACACAAACTCACCCTGTTCCTCGTAGGTGCCTTTTATCCTGAGGTAGTTTCTAAAATTTCCCTCGGGATGAATAAAGTATCTATCTATCTATCTAGTTGGTAAACACACCCATTAACATTAACTCACCCTCTGTTCCTCATAGGCATCTTTGATCGATCCTGAGGTCGTTTCTAAAATTTCCCTCGGGATGAATAAAGTATCTATCTATCAATCTATCTAGTTGGTGAACACACCCATGGTTACACATGCACACACACACACACACACACACACACACACACACACACACACACACACACACACATGCACACACACACACACATACACTACCCCTCCGTCTCTCACACACAAACTCACCCTCATCATCTTTGAGCCTGAGGTAGTTTCTAAAATTTCCCTCGGGATGAATAAAGTATCTATCTATCTATCTATCTATCTATCTATCTATCTAGTTGGTGAACACACCCATACACATGCACACACGTGCACGTACACACATGCACATACACACACACACACACCCATACACTTCCCCTCCCTCTCTCTCACTAACCCACCCTCATAGGCGTCTTTGAGCCTGAGGTAGTTGGTGAGGGCGCACGTTGATTACACATGCACATGCACACACACACACACACACACACACACACACACACACACACACACACACACACACACTACCCACTAACCCACCCTCTGTTCCTCGTAGGCGTCTTTAAGCCTGAGGTAGTTGGTGAGGGCACGCATGGCGATGGGCAGCTTGCCAATCTTCTTGAGCTCGATGGGCCGCTTGTGGGCCCCCATGATGAGCGGGTTCATCCACCAGTAGGTGGCCTTAGACAGCAGGTTGACGAAGGGCTGCAGGAAGCGAACGCCCAGGTCCTGGAGGTCCTCCGGCGGCTTCACCTTCTGGGGGCTGGCGAAGAAAACGTACTTCTGCACAGACAACAGGAGGAGACAGGGGAACGTTATAGGAGAATGAAACAGCGTAGAGTCTGCACACTATATACTTCACCACATACACATTACCACATTACACACTACACTAAATATTATTATATTTATCAATCAATCACACACACACACACACACACACACACAAACACACACACACACACACACATATATATATAATCTCAACTGCTTACTCTGATTATGAAACTATCCATATATGTATGTATTTGTATGTATTTGTAGACTAACTGATTAACTATTCCCAGACTAACTGATTGACTAACTGCATGTGTAGACTAACTGTGTGACTGACTGATGAACCTTTTAACCAGGAAGTGAAAGACGCACCCTGACTCTGATGACGTTGACCTCAACAGCCATGAGCAGCCCGTAGAGGATGACCAGCATGGCCGTGATGCAGAAGCGGAGGTGCTGAGGGCCTTTCTCCGACTCCACAAACTTCCACAGCTTAATGGTCTTTGTGATGAAGGCCAACACCCAGTAGATGAACAGGGCTGTGTCAGGCACAGAGGGCATGGGGATATTGTTTGATAGTGTGTACTGTGTACATCTGAATCAACTCTGTGCAAAAGTTGTTACCTTTCATTCACCTTTTAAGTTTTTATAGACTAATGAACTGATAGATTGGCAGACCAGAGAGAGATAGAAAGATACATAGAAAGATAGACAGACAGACAGTCCGTCAGCATTTCATCAGTCCGTCAATAAACAATCCATTAATTTCCATTCATCGATTGGGTTGACATTTATTAATTTAGCAAACACTTTTCTCCAAAGCGACTTTCAGAATGAGGAATAATATTCAATCTACAATGCAGAGGAGACCTTAGGCAGGTGTTATTACTGCATCAGACAATGCTATTACTACTAGAGCATAACTAGAGTGCAAACATTAGGCTGAATATCTCACCCAACAGCAGCTTGGGGAAGTTGGCCGTCTCGATGTTGTGGTAGTACACCACTGAGGTGGTGGCTGCGATGAAGCCGATGAAGGCCGGCATGAACAGATGGAGATGGGGGGATTTCATCGTCCTGTAAGCAGACAGGACATAACACACAGCATCTTCATCAGAGGAATAATAAACACTAGAAACAGATAGGGTGACAGAAGCACCTGTCTGCACAATGTCTTAAAAGGAACATGCTAACTTTTAGCTAATAGCTAATTGATGCTAAGCTAATTCGCTAATTTGATTGAGCTTTTGATTGAGCTAAGCTAATTTGCTTACCAGTACACAGGCATAGCATCTTCATCAGAAAATAACTAAACACATGCAGCAGATAACACTGAAATGCACCTTCAGTCAAAGCAATCTATCTATATTTCAATACCGGTATGCAGAACCAACCAAGAGCTTAGCAGAGTTTGAAAAATAAAATGTAATCAGACAAGGACATCAGAAAATATTCAAATCATAGCAGATCTGAATTGTTCACAATTATCAACATAAACATGCCTATTTAAACATGTATACATTCTCTTAATAACCCTGCGTACCCCTAACAATATTTTAAATTAGTAGACTAACCATTGGGATTATATTAGTGCTATATTGCATTGGGCTATGCTCCAAAATCCAATTAATTAAATAATCAAAACAAATTATTTCCCTAATTTTTTCTAGAATATGTGTGTCTCTCTCTTGTTGTTTTCCACCAGCAAGGATTGTAAAAATATAGCTGACCCAGCGTCATGCCTAGCGTACGTTAATTTCACACGTCCGGCTAAAGGCCCAACTTTGACAGCTTCACACTACACACAGTGCCTGTCTCTGGCGGTGACGTCAATGGCAACATACCACCGTAAACTGGCCACTAATGATACTGAAATCTGAATCTCTTGCTTCACTTTGCGCCTCTTTAAACATGTTTTTCATATTTATCTTTTAGTTGGTTGGGCTCAAATGACGTGAACTGCTGCTTAATGAGCTGTATCAACTTAGATCCGGATATTTTTTCATGTTGCTTTCAAGATATGTCTCTCATCAAGAATATGGCAACAGTGAGGGTAAGTCATAAAAGACTCGCACACACACACACTCACACACACACGGAGACACATACCCATGTCGCACACACATACTCGCACTTACACACACACACACAAAAACACTCTACCCACACTTTGAGTCATCCAGAGAAACATGACCCCTCTTAAGCATTTACTATAAACCCCTCTTTTAAAGAGGAGGACGTCTCACATCACATAAACTCCTTAACTGAAAGAGCTTTACTGCACCTAAACTTGATGCGGTCATACATTGGGCCGTTATGGTTTGTCCCAGAAACCGCTCACAGGACAGAACATGAGCCTGTGTGCACTTCTCCGTCTCTGCACTTCTTTAGCATGACTTCCACGTTCATTGAGACGACAACCCTTCCAGGGAAAACCATCAAATTAGCATCAAACGTTGCCTGTGACGCAAATTTCCAAATGTGGTTGGAATTTAGCATCAAATGACGCAATGCACGGATAATTGCTGAGCAATTCTGTATTGATCCCTGTCAAATAAATAAGTAAGACTGTCTCTTTTAGATGATGGGAGTTTCAGCAAAAATACATGGAAAAAGAGCAGACATTTCTTTGGAAAATACTCAAGCTTGACCAGGGCGTAATTTGGACCACATTGTGACATTCATCCTCTATTCTTTCAACCTCTCACAAGACAAAGGTCCAATTTCTGACATCATAATAGTTTGGCCATGTACCGGTATGCATGTACTGTATGGATGTGTGTATATAGTGTGTGTGTGTTTTGTCTTGAATTAATATAATTTCCAGGGAGCAAATATGCAATAAAATGTAATATATATGTAGTAAAATATGTCAAAAATATGTACTGCATGCATGCATGGTGTGTGTGTGTGTGTGTGTGTGTCCTTACTGGTTGGAGACGATGCCCTCGGCGATCTCACACACGTGGACAAAGAGCAACGTGAAGGTGAGAATCCAGCGCATGTTGTGTCCAGGGAAGTGGAGCCAGGTGTTGTGGTGGATCTGCACTTTTGAGCTTTGACTCCCCCAACCTAAAACACACACACACACACACACACACACATTAGACTGATGGATGTAGCGGTGTCAAGCAAAAGTTAAAGTTTAAAGATAAATAATTCTTCAAATCGACAACTTTCAGACTCACAGTTCTGCTGTTAAGAGACAATGATAAACTGTAAACTTAAGGATCCCATAAGTGAAAGGAATAGCTATAAAGGTACATTCATAGCTCAGGTGTCAAGTGTTGCTTGACAAAAACGAATTGTTGCCAACAGATATCGCAAAGCTGTAAGCTTTTATAGTCCAATGCTAATAACAAATTGTAGAGTAGAATGTCAACTAGTTTCTATAACAACTTGGGACATTAATGTTACATCTCACCGCCAAACGAAAGCAAGCAAACACACTCTGTGACCATGTCAACACACAAATACAACTCAAACTTTAGTAGAATTTTGAAATGATATCCAATCACAGTATGCGACATCAACATCTACAGCATTTAAATTTTTTGAATGTAGCTAGCGACACCCTAGTCTCTTTCTCGTCATATTTTGTCAAGAGACACTTGTCACCTGACCGATAAATTGGCCTAAATACATAGAGAGACTGAACGACAACCACATAGAAAAAGACACTTGCCCAAGCCCATGTGTACACCAGCCCTGAAATTTTGAGCTGATGAAAAATTGATTTTATTGGCGTCGGAAAAAAACATCTACAAGGTGGCGGCAAAAGTGTTTCGGAATCTAATGTAATCGAAACATCAAAAGTGGAGTGCGTCGCAGTCATGACGGCGCCTATGTGCAAAGGCCTGAAGAGCATACCCATGTGACACACAGTGACTAATGACGAGAGGCAAATTGAGTGGTGCTTGGCTCTGGGATCCTTTGCAGAGAAAGACCTCTGTGTAAACACTAGTGTGGCCTGGCCACCAGAACTCCATTTACAAGTCCCAGGGGGACACTGACAAACTACCCCTCAACCAGCACTCCCAGGGAAAACTGACTCATTAATGAGAGAGAGAGGAGAGAGAGAGAGAGAGAGAGAGAGAGAAAGAGAGGTAGAGAAAGAGGGAAATGCGCAGTTCCGCCACCTCAGATAAATTAATAATAAATATATTCTTTCATACCAACAATATAGTGCGATGATATTGTTAAAATAAATGGTGATTTAATTTTTCACGTGTACAGAGGTGACAAAGAAGCTAGCAGTTGTTGTCCAAAAAGTATTGCTACACCACGATACTCATTTTTGGGTCATTTTTTCCTATTGCACCAACACCGGATTTTAGGGTTCCCCCACCCGCCAAATCCCACTTTAACCACTGACTACAAGCCACAGTATGTAGTTCAGACCAATACCAGTGGCATGAGAAAGAGATATAGACGGGGATCACATCAGCCAGCGGCAAGCGGCAGGTTTCCTATTGTTCTCTATGGTTCGGCAGCGGAACGGTGGTGTAACGCTAGCGTTGAGCAAGCTGAGCGTTGAACTTGGTTCAACTTTCAAAGCGCAACGCGAGTGTATTCAATTGACAAACCGTTTGTGTTGCTTAGGAACGAGATAAAAATTATTATGGTCTGAGCATTGTGTTACGTTAAAAACAAAAGAGATTCTGCACAGAGCAATTAGGGGAATGGAGAAAAAGATGAAGGGATGCATGGAGAAAGAAAAAAAAGTGGAGAGGAAGCACAGGAAGAAGAACCATGTGTATGTGTGTGTATAGTATGTGTATGCAATGTGTGTGTGTACGTGTAGGTGTGATTGTGAGTTTCTTCTACTGTATGTGTTTGAGTGTTGATAATATGCTAATGCCAAGATGTGTGGAGACAAGGGTATATAAATATGTGTTGAGAGAGAGAGAATGTGTGAAGGAGAGAGAATGTGTGAAGGAGAGAGAGAGTGTGAAGGAGAGAGAAAGAGTGAAGAAGAGAGAGTGCAAATGAAAGCATGTTTCTGAGAGTGCAAGAACATCACCACACAAGCACTACGGCAAATCCCCCACTACACAAAACATAATCACAGAAATGGCATGGACACAGAGCAGAGCAGAGAGCCTTACTCTCTCAGTCCAATGCAATTATCTTAAGTAGGAAGCCATGCATGCGTTAAGGCAGCAATCACACTGCACTGCCTGTCCATGTAAGTCTCTCTTTTCTAATGGACACAGATATTTAAAGTAGCAAAGTAGCTTTAGCTGAAATGCTATTCCCCTTTCACTAGTGTTGTGTGTTACTGCAAAGAAGAGAGTACAGAGGATACACCACACAAAAGCACCCCCCCCCCCCCAACACACACACACACACACACACACACACACACACACACACACACACACACACACAAGCACACACCAATGAAGAGGATGGGGAAGGTGATGAAGAGTAGGAAGACATGTGGGACCAGGTTGAGCGCATCCACAAAGCAGCCATTGTTGAGGACTCCCTTGTCCACATTGTACGAGTCGTTCCCGTCGTTTCCACAGAAGGAGAGGGCCATGCCGTCTGATTGGTCCAAAACCACCTAGGAGGGGGAGGAAACCAACCTCACATCACTATGATGCTCAGAGCATAGCCTATAACATAGCCTACATATTTGAGTTAGATGTAAAACCAGTAATGATTCAGAACAGTGCATGTCGGAGCATTGCTTCTTCCTTAAAACCATGAAGTGGGATATAGAAATCATTAAGGCTTAGTAGGACCTTGGCTACATAGCTCTGTCCACAATGATCCAACACTCACATTTACTGAAGTGAGTGTGTGTGTGTGTGTGTGTGTGTGTGTGGGGGGGGGGGGGGGGGGGTAACACTTAAGGGAGGTCTAACCTCTCTGGTAAAGTGGTTCACTTCAGTCAAACATGTTGCCTGTTTTCCGTCATGTTTCAGGAGGTAGCCTACTTTTTTGTAATTAAAACGTTACCACTCACCACCGTTCTACAAAATTCGTTTCTCTTTAGAATGGATTGGTCAAACCAAGCAGAACCAGTACGTTGCGTCTATAACTGCTCACAAATGGATATCAACAAGTGTAATCGATGGCTAACAGGAACTGACAGAATGGCCATTAGTAATTTCTATTATTTATAAAGGTAATGCGTTTTCATCAAATGTCATCACAAGCAATTAGATATTGGTAGGAGTGCCTACCTTCTACCAAACAACGTAAAGAAACCATCGCTGCCAGCACTTTGATTCACAGCCGACTCAATATTCTGTCACACCCACATGTATGAAAATCAAAGTCTAACCAAACCCACTGATAAGAAACAACTAATAACTTACCGAAAGAAATGTCTTACTCGCACGGTTTCATTCCTGTCCACTGGGTTAATTCGGGGAGACGGCAATCGCAGAATATTGCCGACGCGAATTATTTTTAGATTGGACGCATCAGCTGCGCATGCTGCTGTTGCTCGCGCCTATCGGGTTTCCAAACTTGACTTGAAGTCTGCTGAGACAAAGTTCCTTCCGCAACTAGCCTCCTTCGACATACCGGGGAAGAGCTTTTTCCATAACAATTAATGTGTTGGCAATATTAGTCAAAACCATGGTATACGGTGGGCTAATATTGCCTCACTAAGTGAGACAGTAGCCTAAGTCTGGCTAGTAAGACTCACTTCGGTCAGATCTTAAAACTGGTATTAAAAAGTTCGGAGCGTTATGTGGTGAAGTCTAATTTTCATATAGGCTACGACATAGACTATTTCTGCATAGATTAATATCACGGCAATTTATTTCTTCACATTGGTCCCGGATTGGTTTAGTAGGCTATATCATTGTCGTTTCTGCCACCTGCATGTTGCATATAAACCAGTTATTTTGAACAGAGCTGAACGGTCACGAAACACGTATGCGCATATAGTAATTCTTTAACGAGGTTGTCATTCACCAATACCGTAGCCTACCATTGATTGAATTGAATTCTGTGTTTGCATCGGAATGACCTCGCACTTCAGTAAATAGCTATGACAGTAGAAGCGAGCAGAAATCCCATGGAGGTTAAATAGGTAAATCATGTCAGTGACTGACACGCTTACCTACAGTAGGAACCGCTGTCTCAATTTCAAGCGTTCAGAGCGCGTCCGCGGTCACTATTCCCCTCAGCATGTCACGAACTGTGCTATCGTCACGTCTGATACGACTAACAGGCAGCGGTGGACTCCATTGTAGACCCGTAGAACATGTCAGCGTGCCTCCTCTCGTTTCAGCATCACGTTATGGCGTCGAGAGTAGCAGAGCGTCGCTCTTCTCTTCTGAAGGAATATGCGCTTGCACCGCGGGTAGCGTAAAAGCTGCAGTAGCCTACATGTAGGTCATGTCTGCTCTAGCGAGAGATAGGCTATATTAATAATCACCGCGGTTTAAATAGCACATGTAGACATTTCAATGGGAATGTGAACAGTGACAGACATGCATTAAATGCCTACACTGTGATCGTGAGTCAGTGTAGCTTGGTCAAACCAGAGTCAAGGACATTGCAGCATTAACGGATTTTTGAGACTTCTGGAAAAACACATATCCTGGTGAGGGGTCGGGGTCAGAAAACAAAGTGTGAATTCTTTGACATTTAAATAATTATAGATAGACACTAACAGTATTTTTTTTAATGATGTTATTGAATACCTGCTTGGCATAAGTCAACCATATTTTGGCCACTGCCCCTGTTCGTCCACACTGTGAGTGCTGGACATTAAATAAAATAAATTAAAAAATCTCCATGGCCTTGTGTAACCTAAATAATAAAACATCAACAAGATTAACCTCGTTCTCAGGGGAGAGATCTCATGTGCCATTTCTCTTAGGTTTGGCAGCGCCTCAGCAATCCTGCCCTCATGATACCCAGCAGGGTTATTTTGGCTTTTCATCCACTCATGATAGCAGGGAACAGCACACACACACACACACACACACACACACACACACACACACACACACACACATTCACATTCTGCACATGCAAAACACATGCAGACATACACACACAAATACACACACACTCACACACTGCACATGCAACCTGTTACGACCCCCTGTGCCCCTTCAGACCTGACATGATGGCCATTGCATTGGCAATGCAGCCCTACAGTAGATTGCCCAATTACACACCTGGTGAAGGTGTGTGGGTATTTAATGGGTTGCTCTCTCTCTTGATTTGGGGGGGGGGGGGCACGTTTCTGTTAGGCACAATCTGTTGCAGGCACCTCTGGGTTATCTCTCTCCCACTATAGCGCGGGAATGATGCCAAAAACCTCCCTTCCTACCAACTGGTGGATCCATCAAACGTCATGTCAAATGCCTATCAGCACATTGATGCTTTATCATGCAACAACAAATGTGTAGCTACCTCTCCGGAGGTTTTGTTTTTGGTGCATTTTGTCTGTTTGTCTAAAATCTAAGACAGTAGAAAATTATGTTTAAAGACTTTAAACATAATTTTCTACTGTCTTAGATTTTTCACATTGCAAGTAAAGCTTAACATGACCAATAGGGCTACAAATTGTGGTTAACTAGTGTCGATAGCATATTGCGAGTAGTTGTGAACCATGAACTTTAATCGTAGCCTATAGCCAAATTGAAATAAATGCGAATTTATGATAAGCCTGTGTTCGACTGGCGACCCACAGTTGGATAAGCAGGTTCCCCCGAGCAGTCTGCATTGCTACACTGAGGGATTCTCTGTCTGCTGATCTTTGCTCAAAGGTCCAGGCGGTCCACATATAGCCTTCAAGCCATTTCAGCTGAAAACACTTTTCATTTGTTAGCCTACTTAATGAACGTATTAGTGTCAACATTATAGTATTTAGGCTATGTATATCTCGCCACTCTAAGAAATGGCCGTAGGCCTACTTTTACAGTACCTACAGCACAGCAAAATCTATTCAAATTGCAGTCCGAGGGATATTGTCCATAAAACGTTGTTAAACTTAGCCTATAGGCTAGGATAGGCTACATAATCACATATTTGGAGATGGGCTCATATGCTTCTATAACGTATTGATGTAAGAAAGAGAAAATGTGGTAATGCCAGCCTATGGCATTTATCATATCTTGGTAGCTAGTCCTGTTTTGCAGATGGTTATTAGGCCTACGCATAATAGTTTAAGCAACAGTAGCAAGCTTGTCACTAATAACGACACAAATAGACTAATGAATGTTAATTTAATGAAGTTTCCTACAGTTTTCCTACATGTATTCATGTTCCAACACAAGCCTACATGTATCCATCATGTTCCAACAGAATAAGTACATGTTGCACCAATTCTGGGCACATGTTGGATACGTGTAGGTTCATGTAGGTATATGTAGGCTGCTTATAAAACAGCAACTATTCTGATACATAAGTAAGGCGGGTGGTATGACATTCGGTTGGTCGATCGGTTGGTTGATCAGATGGACGGTCGGAAGGTTTTAGGCACGATTCCCGCGCCAAATCCCACTGGCACTTTCTTTTTATCTTGGAACATCATACTGACTTTGGCATACACGCACCCACATGAACACACTTGCATACATGCTTTTACTTTCCCCTAGACATCTTTTGGTAATGGTTATTTATTGCTTTTCGTTACTTTTAAATAAATACTTTATTGGTTAAAGTTATCTCTGTTGTCCCGACTCCCTCTTTATGTTGCGGCTTAGAGCCGGGTCATAACAAACCATACATAGATCATACACAAACACACACACACACACAAATGCCTTATTGGGGTCTGTGTAATGCTTTATGACCTAGTTGCAACATGCACCATGCAGGGAGACCATAGACAGACCTCCGTTTAAGGTCACAATAATAACAAAACTGTCGTTTTATGGTTTGCATACATTGTTCTCTGACAGGTCCGGCAGATGTCCTGGTATTGTTTCTGAGATAGATTTCCAGTCCTCTTGTCCAGATGTCCAAAGCTAACAGCAAATGACACAATTGACTAAGTGACAGAGTTGATGAATCAGTGGTTCTCTTTAGCTGTCGGTTTGATTGTATTGACGTTGAGGAGAACAATATTGGCTACTGGGATGTCTGTGGAAGTGTGGGGATGTTTGCTCAATCAGAGTAATGAAGTCTGGCAAAAGCATTGGGTGTCAGTGAAGAGCTTCCTCTGTATATCACTGTGCCGACAGAATAATTTCTAACA
>NW_027468664.1:28556962-28561962 GCF_046254945.1 Alosa pseudoharengus | reverse complement strand
TCTTCAGTGCCGTGCGTTTAGGGGAATAACTAACATATACAGGTACATTAAAATGTTGCAATATATCGTATATAAAAATCTGACCCCTGTAAAAACTATATAAATGTCAGTATTTTAATTTCGGCCAGTATACACGGTAAGTATACACTCTTGATCCCGTGAGGGAAATATGGTCTCTGCATTTATCCCAATCCGTGAATTAGTGAAACACACTCAGCACACAGTGAACCCACAGTGATATGAAGCACACACTAATCTACACAACAGCGTGACAATTTACCTAAAATGGTGATTTTCTCCTCTTCTGGCGTAGGCTATGGTGACGGAAGAACCATGCCAACTTTGGATGCGGTTATTTTAGGGATGCTTTTTGCAACACCCTCGATATAGGCTACATGGAAAGCTTAGTTTATGGCTGTGCATGTGAGCGCAATAACTTCATTTTGTAAATTTTACCAAAGCGACTGGTTTCGCCTTGCAGGGTCACATAGGATATTTCATCAGCACCTTGTTTTTTGAGCATTGCACATAACCTGTAGAATTTCCATCAGAATCCAGCACCACTCCAAACACTTTCCAGACCTCTGATTTTCCCACTCCTGTAGTAGCGACGGTGAATTCAGTGCCCCTTCCCATGATGCACGTTGCACGCAGCAACCAGACTTTCTTTACGGTGAACAGCAGCGATGATTAATAAAAAAAAAAAATTCACTGAGCGGAAAAAGATTAAGCCCGAGGTCCGACCCGACCGGAGTCATTTGCTTATATTTTCGACCAGAACCCGGCCCGAACCTGCGGGTCCCGTCGGGTTTGTCGGGCCACCCGACCCGTTGAGAACTCTAGTTCGAACCGGCAACCACCCGGTTACAGGTCCGAACCGCTAACCAGTAGGCCACGGCTGCCCCAAAAAAGTCAGTGGTACACAGATTACGTTGTTGGAGAGAACGTCTCTGTCATGGCTGGCTGACAATAATGAATACCTCATAAGTAACGTGGGAATATTCTGCACACACTCACCAATACATTCCCCCCATCAATCACTACTAGTGCAGCCCTGTACTGCCCGTCTGTGTGAAAGTTTATTGAATGACGTTTTTACGCAGCCGGAACAAAGCCACAGATAGACCTCATTCATCATCCTGAAACTGTTAATGCCTCAACTGTTAATACTGCATGGATAATGCGTTTTTATTTTCTGACACTTGGAGGTGAACTAAGAGTCGCTATTTCTCCAGATTAAAAATTCATAACTTTATATTGGATTGTTCTGCGCTGCTAAGCCTATTATTTGATGCCGACCAGCCATGGCGCGGGAATCTAATGGAGAGATACTACTGTAGCGTGGTGGCCACACCGCGCCTTTCAAAAAGGGATTATGAAAATCAGTACTCCTCTAATCGTTCAGACAGACCGTTCAGACAAACAAACATTTAAGCTCGTTTAGGCGGAAATGTGCTGCGTGCTCACAGGTGAGAGAGCCAGACAAGTGAAGCGGATAAAAGCTGAGTCAGACTGAAGAAGACGAATAGGTCAAACCAGGACAGGGGTGCTGTGCGCGATATATTGCTCAGGTGTTCCATGCATGGACTCTGTGGAGTCATCTGGTGATCTGGAGTGATCTGGTTAAATGAATTCAATTAATGTGTGTATGTGTGTTTGCATGGATCTCACACGCTCTCTCTCTCTAGCTGTCTCTCTCTAGCCCTTTTCACACAGAGATCGCTGCAAAATTTGCGGGAAGGGGAGACGTCTTTTTGCAGCATCATGTGTATGAAATTTGCCGGCCTGCTGACCTGTTCACATGATCCAGCAGGCAGGATCAGCTAGCAAATTAAAACGTGACGTGCAACAGGGGGCGTGTGATAGTCATATTATGCGTGGGCCTTCAGATGCAGCAGGTGTGATTTCCAAAACCATAGCGGGAGAACCGACTACACTTTGGTTAGCTGCTGCACACATTTTTAGTGCCCTACATAAAAATGCGTTTTGCTGTTGCTTAGAATGTTAGATTCTTGCGATAGATGTCTTCAGACAATAAAAAGTAATTTGGAAAGAAAAATTGAAGAGAAGAGTTGGCCCCTGCGTTGGCCGTGATGCCCTTTTGAAAATCGGAGGTTCACAGGCTACTATGGCCTTGGTGCCACCTTTTTTCAATATTCTGCGTTAAGTCCGACTAGCGATTTTTATTTAGCCTATGGCCTGGCAATTAAGCTTAGCATTCACAGCGCAAATTAATTTAGTCTTTTACGCAGTGGAGAAAGTGACTCTTTCTCTCTGTGAATGTGTGTGTATGTGTGTGCAAGAAAACACCTGGAAATATTACTGACACATATTTTCCCTCATAAATGATGTCAGTAATGATGATATGCATCTATGATTGATTATGATTAGTGAGACAGAAGCTCACCAGAGAAAATGCATAGTGGAAGGTAGGGGACAGAGTGAATTCACACAATTTCTTGTTATTTGTTTGCGTTCCATTGTTTGGGTTCCACAAGGTTGCCGTGAGCAACAAATCTGAGTTTGTGTGTTCAAAAAGCTCTAAAAAATTGAATATTAGAAGGTTCTTAAGACATGGGCATGGCATAACTTTTTAAGCAATGTTGTTGGGCAACCACATATCCGTTTCCATGTGTTCTGATTGGATGATCATGCAACTTTGCCCACTGACACTAAAAGTTCTCCAGAAAAACAAAACAAAACAAAAAACAACAACAACAACAAAAAACAATGCTGCTCAATATCAATGGGAGCATGGCAAAGCAACAATACTCAGGAACACTGCTCAAAAAGATGCCGTGTGTATTGGTAGCTTTAGACGGTGTCCCCTTCCTCACTTCCCCTGAAAGAGTAAAGAACAGCCTGGCAGGATCATGTGGAACTGCTGAAGCCTGGCAGGATCATGTGGAACTGCTGAAGTCTGGCAGGATCATGTGGAACTGCTGAAGTCTGCAACCGGCAACTATTGTGGAAGTCAGTCTGACACTCTGAAGTCAGCCAAGACTTTTCTCTTTGTTTCAGTACAGACGGTAATAATATTGTTGGGGAAAGTTCAGAATTTTATGTGTGTGTGTGTGTGTGTGTATGTGTGTGTGGGGAGTGAGATGAGGTCTGTTTCAATTTGACTCACTATTTTACAGTTCAATTTCCTTATCTTAATAATATTTAAATGTGCCTTGTGCAATGTCGCACAGTTGATCACTTCTTTTTTTCACAAAACATTTTATTTCTTTATTTATCATTTTGTTCTCTGAAAATGTGGAATGCCAAGTTAATTGAAAGGCACCCACTGTACACACAATGATAGATGTATACCTCTTACCCATTTGACAAAAGAATGGTAAAGTAGAAGGCATCTCTCTGTCTCTCACATTTTTGAGATTTGATAACACCAAACCTGAGGCCTCCTCTTCCTCTCTCTAACTCTCTCTCTCACACACACACACACACACACACACACACACACACACGCATACATACGCAATTACGCATCCTATGTGTATTCTTTTTTTCAAATAAGAAAGAGGTATGTCATCTTCCTCACCTCACTCTGTCTCAAACAAACAAACACAGGCACATAAGCACACACACACACACACACACACACACACACACACACACACACACACACACAAGACCAGATGGTTGAGGACAACAGTGGCACTCACCCATCCTAGCTGGCCAGCCAGGTCCAGACCATCCGGCAACTTCCGCTGTCATTTTCTGGCCTGATACAAAGGAGATGCAGGACTGTGTGTGTGTGTGTGTGTGTGTGTGTGTGTGTGTGTGTGCGCGCGTTTGTATGTGTGTGTATTGTTGTGGCGGTAAGATGACTTCATTTCACAATCATGTTGTATAGAACTGTAAAATCCATGAAATGTGGGATATTCAGATACACATGTTCACATGTTTATATATGTGTGTGTGCATGTATGTGTGCATGTATGTGTGTATGTGTGTGTGTGTGTGTGTGTGTGTGTGTGTGTGTGTGTGCATGTGCATATGTGTGTGTGTGTGTGTGTGTGTGTGTGTGTGTGTGTGTGTGTGTGTGCATGTGCATATGTGTGTGTGTGTGTGTGTGTGTGTGTCTGTATGTGTTTATGTGTGTGTGTGTGTGCATGTGCATATGTGTGTGTGTGTGTGTGTGTGTGTGTGTGTCTGTATGTGTGTGTGTGTGTGTGTGTGTGTGTGTGTGTGTGTGTGTTTATGTGTGTGTGTGTGTGTGTGTTCATGTGTGTGTGTCTGTATGTGTCAGAGAGAGAGAGAGCTTCCAGCAGCATGTGTAAACAGACTCCTCGGCTGTAAAATGACTGGACTCCAGAGCCTGTGTGTAATAAGTCATAGTGACAGGGAGAGTAGTCAAGGAACAGGGCAAATCTAATCACTCTCTTGGCCCTAAAATAGCCACACACTCCTTCCTTTCAGTTTTTCCCTCTGCATGTGCTTTTTTCACCTCCGCCTGCCTCCTTTCCCTCTGACGCTCCCTCTCTCCATCTGTCGACATTCCCCCTCCTACATCTTGTTTGTCGGTTCCGCCACAGCTGGAGGGAAGGTTCCCCGCGGAACCGGCCTGTTCTCCGGAGGGTTCTCTGCCCTTCCTTTTATCCAGTCTTTCTCTCTCTTCCAAGCTGTCGTGTAGCTGTGCTCTGCTACGCTCAGAACTTTTCACACTTTGCTTTGTGGTGGTAAATGTACCGTATGTCATTATTTTCCCTCAACATTTGCTACTATTTTCAAGACTTAAATAGGATCTCCTTTACCTGTAAATGTGCATTGCAAAAATCATTTACGGTCATGAATGGCAGTGTCTCGGGAGTTTTCCTAGTTCATTACAATAAATAGCTGGACCATGTGGAAACGTCAGATAACAGGAGAGTAAAACCAGACCCTTTCTCCGTAGATTCTCTGTGTGTTGGTAGCCATAATATTCAAAGGAATGTGCCACGTTTATGAGATAGTTGCTTATTCATTATAGTTAGCCTATAGCTAAAAGGAAGCTA
>NW_027468664.1:28549462-28551962 GCF_046254945.1 Alosa pseudoharengus | reverse complement strand
CTTTAATTGCTCAGAGGTCAACAGCATGATCTGGCGCGCACACGTGCTACAAAGTGCATTACAACTAGTAAAAAAAAGTAGGCTAATTTGTGCCATGCGTTATATGTAAGATTACTTGTAGTGTCTGCCGGTTTGCCACGATTGTCAAATGGGACTCGTTTGTCAGATTATTCTGATACAGTCCTGATCCCAATGTAGTTTTCGGTAGATTAGGCCAACTGTAAATCCACTTGGAGATTTCGCCCCAAAGCAGGAGGCAGGAAAAGATTGCGCTGTTCCCCCGCGCTAGATTCGCCGGAGGCACTCAGCAGGGGGTAGCGTTTTGGGACTGCTGCGCTTTGAATAGGAAGGGTGGAGGAGCTTGTGTTTTGTTTGTGTTCTTCTCTTTCAGCAAGGTTTGTTTGTGTGCTCGTTTGTTCAGTCAGTCAGTCAGTTCGCCGTCGCGGTGCTGTGTGTAAACCGATTCCAAGCTCAGCCTTTTGTATCTCCGCGTAGAGTAGGAGGAGTGGAAGCCTCTCTCTCTCCCTCTCTCACTCACACGCACTCTTTTCCTCACACTGGGCGGACTAGACTCAGCTGAACCACCTCAGTCAGTTTTGTGAGCTCTCGCCCACGGCCACCCTCGTACAGTAGACGAACAGCTCATACAGGTGTGCATGTAGCCTATCCAGCGTGGCTGCTGTAAGTGCACCTGTACATTGTCATGTGATGAAAGTTTCTGGGCGTGGAAAACTTCGCGTAGCTTGATCGTTGGATTTCTATCGCTGTCCTTGTCACATTCTCGCGGCTCCGGGATTATGCCCTGATTTCTCTCCTTTTGCGCCCCAACGGAATGATGTTTTTCTCTTCAAACCACCGAGGAAACGAGGGGAGAATTATGTGAACTTTCTTATGAATCAACACCGACTTGGAAATTTACTATTGGTTGATTTGCTTATCATCGACGAAAGAAAAGAAGTCTCCAACGTCGTCGCGCCAGTGTAGAACTGCCGTACCTAAAGGTGAGTGGGAGCTAACGCTACTTTCTGTTCTGTTCTTTCCGCCGTGTTCCTGCAGTTTTGGTTTTAAACCTCTGATCGGAATCTAGGAGTCTTTCGGAGGTTGAAGGCTATGTTGCTCGGGAATGGGAATGTAGGCTACGCTATCTTATTAGGCTATCGGCCACGGGTGGACGAGGTTGTCATCGGGTCATCACTTCGCGGTCTGCCAGCATATGTTACACAAATGGAGTTCGTAGAAGTGTTTCATGTCATCGCGTAGCCTACCGTTTTCATCTGGGCATTTGTCGTAACAAATCCATTTAGGACCGTTCTCCTAAGGAGAGGGAGAGTGAGTAGGCTACCCGCTTTATCCGTCCACGGGCGAGCGAAAGAGCTGGTAGAGGTAGGAGCTGGCTGTTGTAACCTTGATGCAAGTTGCTGGCTAGTGTGTTGAAAAAAAGTGACAGCAGATGGAATAAGGTTGCCTCGAAAACAATGGCAATTGACTTGATTTGTGATTCCAATAGATTTGTGAAAGCTATATCCCCCTTTCTATTTTTTCATTTCAGTTGGAAAGGCAATATATTTTACCCAAGCATTTGCATGACATTTACACAGGATTTGTCCATAATTCACTGACAGGTACGAAAATGTTCTTAAGTCTCGCCAGACTTCGCTGGTATACTCGTATGTTGTTGTTAAAAACCACAGCTGTCTGTGAGAGTGCGGCGCTGTTTACGGAGTGTTGCGTTGGGCTGCCTGAGGTGATGAGGTCTGTCGAGCACATTTGTTGCTGAACTTGGAGAGGGGGCCGTGACTGACGGTCTGAAGGGAGGTCCCATCACAAGACGCGCCCCTCCTTTCCTACATGTTTCATACAATCGTACTGCAACCTCGGATTAAATTCATGTCTTGTTCCAGAACATGTGCAATTATCTTTGCGTCCCCAATGAAAGAGTGCGCTTCAAATTAAACACTGTCACACTGAAGACGCTGGCTGCAAGCGGTCGACGACTACAGTACGTGCCATCTGCCTTATCCGTCTCGATTTGTCACAGACAAATACCAGTTTGTCGCCGTGTCAAAACAACAGCTTAATAAAACGAATGTCACCCGAGAGACTTCTTAAGACATTAGCTGATTTGATAAAGCTTACACGAAATCCAGCGAGGACCTTATCCAGTCAAGGAGGGGGAAAGAGGAATAAGGGGTCCACTCCACTGATGCACGTAATCCGCCAGATGTCCACAGCTGGCGGAGGAGCATTTGGCTGCTAAACTCCTTATTCACTAGCTTATTACTTGCAGCTGAGGGTCCAAGGCCTTTTGTCAGACACACACAGGAACACTGGTAGTATTAGCTGATAGGCTTTAGCAGTTGTTCATCTTCTGGGGCAGGGCTGCTGCTGTTGTTGTTATTGTTGTTACTTGATGGAGCCATGGAGCTCGTCTTCATTAGGTCATCTTTGTTTGTCAAAGCAGAGTTAAGCTGTTGTGAAAACTTTGTGCAGTGATCCTCTT
>NW_027468664.1:28544462-28546962 GCF_046254945.1 Alosa pseudoharengus | reverse complement strand
CTCTCCAACCCTGTTGTTTTCTAACAGACAGAAGAGAGAGAATGAGAGAGAGAGAGAGTAGAGCAAGAGAGAGAAAGAGAGAGGCAGAGAGAGACAGAAAGAGAGAGAGAGAGAGTAGAGCAAAAGAGAGAGAGACAGAAAGAGAGAGAGGCAGAGAGAGACAGAAGGAGAGAAAGAGCGAGTAGAGCAAAAATGAGAGAGAGAGAGAGAGAGAGAGAGAGAGAGAGAGAGAGAGAGAGAGAGAGAGAGAGAGAGAGAGAGTAGAGCAAAAGAGAGAGAGACAGAAAGAGAGAGAGGCAGAGAGAGACAGAAGGAGAGAAAGAGCGAATAGAGCAAAAATGAGAGAGAGAGAGAGAGAGAGAGAGAGAGAGAGAGAGAGAGAGAGAGAGAGAGAGAGAGAGTAGAGCAAGATAAAAAGTTTGAGACATAGAAATGGAGATAGGAGCACGAGTAAAAAAAATGCTCTTGTCAGTCGAGGTTAAACCCCCCCGTTTCCCTCCCATTTTGTTGCTAATGTGCTGCGTAGCATCAGGCCTAATAGCTTTCCACCCGTGCTGACGTGTCGCCGTGTCATTCACACGGACAGGCAGTGCTGCACTCATACTCGGAATAATGAATTGCAGAACAAAGGCCACCGGGTTCCGAGGAGAATAGGCCTCCACTGACAATGCCTGAAACAACCTCAATTTTCATTTCATCGCCTTTTGTCGTTTCTCTTCTGCTATTCCATTCCTCCTCTTTCCTTCGGTTTTCGCTGAGCATTCCCCTAACCCCCCCCTTCTATTCTCTATTCTTCCCCCTCGCTCCCAAACCTGTCTTCCAGCCCCTTTCACCAATGTTCTTTATTCGGTGAACAACACGGGCCAAGTTTGGGGAAGAAATATGAAAAAGCTTGTCATGCTTTCAGCTGAAGAATGTTGAATGTGCCGTCGTTCTCTCCCATTAAGCTTCTTTGTTTAACGAGCCTTGCTTATCAAACCTTGTGTGTGTATGCACTGTATCCATGTGTGATGAGCGGCTGTATGTGTATGTTATTGGTGGCAGTGTAAGAGAGTGTGCGTGTGTGTGTGATGAGAGTGTGTGTGATGAGAGTGTGTTCTCTCTTTCCTCAGCTGCGGTTTATAAGGGATAAAGGTTGTGTTTGCTGTGCAAACACTCCACCTCCCCGTCCTTGACCAGTGGGTCCATGTAAGGTTCTTTTTCGCTGATCCTCTGCCCGATGCTTCTGTATTCTGTGTTTGGTGTTCTGTGTTCGGTGAAAACTTCACGGGAATTCCCAATCTGCGCAACCTCCAACGTTCCCCTGAAATTTCCGGAATTCTCAGGTTTTCCAAAAAGAGAGAGAGAAAGAGAAAGTGAAAGAGAGAAAAGAGCCAGAGAAAGAGGGGGAAGAGAAAAGGAGAGAGGAGAAGGATAGAATGGAAATAGAGAGCAGAATGAAAGGAGAGAATCAGAGACACAAGAAGTGAAAGAGAGGAGAAAGGAGAGAAAGAGAGTGAGAGAGAAGAGAAGTCCAGAAGTAGAGAGAAGAGAATGAAGCGAGTGTTAGATTGGAGAGAGAAAGAGAAAGAGAAAGAGAAAGAAGGGAGTGGAAATCAGCAGTGGCAAAGGGGAAAAAGAGAAAGAGAGTGGAGGGTTGCAAGGTGGTAATCAAACGCTGACAGACCCTCATCATGGGCCTGCTGGGCTGCCCGGTGACTAATTGACCATTATGGGCTTTCAGGTGTCATTATTCTACTCTCACTATGCTATTCTCAGTACCCTGTAATTCTGACTCACTCTACAGGCCAAAGTACATGTACTGAGCAACACAATCGTTCGCTCTCTCCCTCTCTCTTTGTCTTTCTCTCCCTCTCTCTTAGTTTTTCTCTTTCTCTCTCTCTCTGTGTGGGCAGCATGTTCATGTTCACGATTACAAACGTATGTTTTTGAGTGTCTGTGTTTGTGTTTGTGGTAGCATGTTTATCTGTGTGTACTTGTGTGTGTGTGTGTGTGTGTGTGTGTGTGTGTGTGTGTGTGTGTGTGTGTTGTATGTGTGGGTGAGTGTGTGTGTGTGTGTGTAACAGGCCACAGTGAGCAGAGGAATGTCCTCTGTGTGTGTGTGTGTGTGTGTGTGTGTGTGTGTGTGTGTGTGTGTGTGTGTGTCTGTGTGTGTGTGTGTGTGTGAAGTTGGTGTCGGCCAGTGTGTACAAGTGTGGGTGGCTGAACCAGCATATTTTTAATTCAGTTTTTACTGTGTGTGTGTATGGTCTCTCTCTGTGTGTGTGTGTGTGTTAGGGGTGTAACGGTTCATGTATTCGTATTGAACCGAAACGGTACGGGCGTCACGGTTCGGTGCATGAATTTACACGCAGAATACACGGTATAAAAATACATAAAACTCGTGTGCGGATTAATTAATGCCATGCGCAATTACTGTTAAGTAGCGAGAGTTACGGGAGTTCTTTAGCGACACCTAACGCTAATCTGTAGCCTCGCCTTAGCTCTGAAGCTCTGATTG
>NW_027468664.1:28532865-28536762 GCF_046254945.1 Alosa pseudoharengus | reverse complement strand
TATTCTCATCCCTTAGTAAACACACAACTGGCCACCCTCTGTTCAAAGCATTTAAGTATACTTACTCTCTGCAATAACACTCTCTGCAATATCAATACTGCCACTACCAACCTCAATAAAAATCATCTTTTTGGGAATATGCATTGGCTCGGTGTGTGTGCATTCATGTATGTGTGTGTGGTGTTGCAATACATATTGTGTTGAAATACATATTGAAATACATATTTCACAGTAAGTTCACACACACTATGTCTCTATTGTTTTTTTGTGTGTGTATTGGTGTGCATGACAATGTGTGTGTGTGTGTGTGTCTTGGCATGTTTCTGTGTGTTTGTGTAGACAGAGCCATAGAGAGCCACAAACAGAACTCCCGTTTCTCCCTCTCTCCGCCCTGTTTTGTTCCCAAGGAGCTGACTTGCTCTCACTGTGCTGTGCAAGGACAGCTAGAGCACCTGTGTGTGTGTGTGTGTGTGAGTGCCTTTGTTTGCATGTATATGCAATGTCTCAGTATCTCTTGACCTGTAATGACCTCTAAGCCTTGTGAATTCACTCTCACTCATATAGTGTAATCAGGCAGTGCACAATCTCTGTGTTTAGCAGAAGTAACAAAACAACAGCACAGCCATCTAGAAAAAAAAATAGTCAAACAATATACAAACAAAATACTAACATAGTACAAATTTGTCCGCATTGTAAATCCAGTTAACAGCACCCAGTCCGTGCAACACAAAATAAAAGGGAATGAGTCAGAATGCAAAACCACAACACGCACCATACAGAAAACACTTCACACAGAGCTTCCAGGGCTTGGTGATTTCAACCCCGGGACACGTAGCAGCGAAATATAGAGTTGACCTTTCGCAGACGTCTATCAGAGCCCTTTTATTTGTTTTTATGACCTGTCGGCCCATTCGGAGGACCACAAGGGGCCATTCTGACAGCGCTATAGCATGCCACTGGGTGTTGTGTTATTCTTTCCTACTCAAATAAGAATGGATCTGCTGGACGAAACGTGCCGATGCCGTGGCGTGTTCTCTGGGGGTCTGTTGCTGTTTTTGCAGGGGCAGACTGTTTTCGTCTTGGAGTGGCTTTTTAGGTTACACCCAGGCTGGCAGGGGTGCTCTGGGCTTGGGGGACGAATAATCAACACCAGTGTCCGGTGTTTACACAGAACACCACCCTCACACTTTAGACGTCTGCACCTCTATGAACACTGCTGCTGCTACTGTGTGTGTGTGTGTGTGTGTGTGTTAATGTGCAGTAATGAGTGTGTTGTCTTAGCCTCTCTGGTATTCTGGTGTTTGGTGTGTGAGAAGTTCATTAGCCTTTGACTTGGTCTGGTAGGTAATGTCAACCACAAAGGGCCACTGTGCCTGTAACACTTCAATCTATATGCACTGAACAACAAATTATACTTGTTTAAACGGATGAACTGCTAAAAGTGTGCAATAAGTTAACGGAGTATAGTCAGATACATGTGCTTGGCCTAACACTATTCTGACTGCATTGTAACAATCCTACCTAACTGATTCCATTGGCTTTTCAATAACACTGTGTCACTGGGAAGACACCCAAATGAGGTGTTGCCATGGTTCTCATCAGCGTTTTCGGCATGGAAGCCACAAGGAACCAATCACTGAGGTCAGCTAGACACAGCTGGTAACAGGAATCCATGACAACCACCTTTATGACATCAACATAACCTCTAATCTTTGAGCCATCCCATTGGTGGGGGAAAGTGCTTGATGTCATACTCTCCCACCCCATCAGTGACCTCAAAAGAACACTGGATTGAACAACTGAATATTTAGCCCTGTGAATTTGGTACTACATCTTTGTCCTGTATCATTGACTTCCCAAGTTATATGAAACAACTTCAACATGTTTCTATAATGTTTGTACAGTTTTATGCACTATCACTGTTTAGACTAACACAACAACTTTGCCCAGAATAGCTACGTTTTTCTTGATAAATTTTAATATCAAACACAATGAGCAGGTCCATGACCATGGCCACTACTGTGGCATCAGCCTTGGAGTAAGATGCTTGACCCAGTGTTCTTTTGGGATCAGTGTACGATGTACACACAGTAAATACTGCTTTGCTTAACGGAAGGAGTTCTCCTTCTCAAAAAAAAAAAATGGCTGGCTAAAACAAATGCTCCCTAAAAAGTTATAACTTCAGTTTTTTTTAAAACGTCTATTTACAAGAGAAAATGTTCGCTTCCCTTTTTCCCCCAAATGGAGTATCTATTTGATACATGTTACATCATCACAAGCATAATTTAAAAAAAGGAAACTTGACATGAAAAGTACATCAAAAGACACATAGTCTTGTATCTTTACCAATCTCTGAAGCAATAGTTGTGCCAATGGTGTGACCAGGACACATTTTTATATATTATCAATAAATAGGCAAATATTTAGAATTTACACACTACACAAATGGTGTGTGTGGTCTAACAGTCTCTGCTTAGGTCTGTTTACCTTTGGCACAGTGGCTGATACATGTGTAGCCACTGTGTGTACGCGCGTGTGTGTGTGTGTGTGTGTGTCTAAATAACACAATCATCTCTTTTCCCTCTGGTTGTCATGTAAACATTTCAAGGCAGCTCAGTCATTGGCATCGTATGTGTGGAGACTGCTCTGATCCCCTCTAATATCTCTATGTTCTCTCTCATCTATGGACTTCCAGTCATATTCCTATTGAACCCCATCGAGATGAGAGTGTCTCTGTACGGTGCCTCCCCAACAGTTACCATGGAGTCCAGGAGAGATGGACACTTGTCCGTGTCCTTCTCTAAGTCTTTCTCTACCTCTACTTCTCCTCTCCTCTGTAGGTTAACGTGTTGCTGATGTCTAGGGCGTGCTGGTAGACCTGGGTCATGTCGTCCAGGTCCCCGAGCAGTGAGAAGCTGCCGTTGTCTCCGGGCGAGCCGGGAGGGCTGGCACGCGCAATCTTGCCCCCGTGGAGAACTGGCGCGGCAGACGTCTGCAGGCCCCGGAAGCCGGCCATCGGGAGGAGGTCCTCGGCAGAAAGGCAGGCTCTGATGCTTGGCTTGGGTGAAGTGGGGGGCCAGTCCATGCTGCCCACGTAGGGCGAGAGGCCCATCTCCTCGTCCACGATGCTGGACGGCCGGCTTTGGCTGCGGGACAGGCCTGAGTCGGTGGCGGAGGATGGGTCGCCGTACAGCTGGACGCTGCTGTGGTTGTTGTGGGTGGAGTACTTCCCGTTGCGCTTCAGGATACCCTTCCTGCCCACTGCCCGGCGGGTCGGGGAGCCAGTTGGGGCTGGTGGCTGGTGCTGGGGCGGGGGCATGGTGACACCGCCCCCTAGCAACTCGGAGGACTCACTGCGCTCTGGAGAGGAGTAGTAGCCGGACTCGCGCTGCTGGTTGTTCTTCAGGATGCCCTTCTTGGGCAGCGTGGGCACCATGTTGGTTGGCGAGCCATCCAGGAGGAAGCGTTCGTGCTCCTCCTCGACGTCCTTCCCAAGGCTGGAGGCGGACGCGAAAGCGGTGCTGCAGGCAGCGTCCTGGTACTGGATGGAGCGGCGGAGCTCGATCTCACCCAGGCTCTGTGACCGCTGGTCGCCGCTCGCCCGTGTCTTCAGTATCCCCTTGGGCCGCTTCGGGCCTGGCTCAAGGGTCACATGACCTCCTCCTCCGACACGCACACCGCCAACCACGCTGGCATCATTCTCCTTCGATGACCTCCTCATCCGCTGGCGTGCCGGTGGACCTGACCCTGATCCGTTACCATTGGCTGGTTCCGACGCACGCGGCGCCTTGGTGGCTGAGCGGCCATCGGTGCGGTTCTGCCAGTCGATAAAACGGGCTAACATTGGGGAGGAGCCAGACACGTCCCCTTGCTTGACCTCGCAGTCGCACACACTGG
>NW_027468664.1:28352865-28517865 GCF_046254945.1 Alosa pseudoharengus | reverse complement strand
AGCTAATCAGCTCAGCACAGATACACTCTGCCCTCCAGCCGTATGTCAACTCATTACTTGGTTCCGTGTTCTCAGACGAGAGGAAATAGGTGGCTGTGAGATAACAGTGAAAGATTACATCACACCCTCAGCTAGTCTGCGCTGAGGCTTATGCGTGTGTGTCTATGTGTGTGTGTGTGTGTCTGTGCCTGCTGTCTGTCATGTATGACATGGAAAATTTGCTTGTGTGTGTGTGTGTGTGTGTGTATGTACGCCTGTGTTGATTTGCCTGAGTGAGTCATGGTTTCTTTTAGGGTCCCTGAATCATTCCATGCAGACAGTGACTGTGTCCCTGTGACTGTGAATGAGGGTGTGAAGTGGTCTTCTGACAGTCGGCATTTGTGTCACTCTGTGTGTGCATGCATATGTGTGTGTGTGTGTGTGTGTGTCATACCCCAGACATGTCTCCAGGCATTCTTTTCACAGGACACAGCGCATTCAGCCATAGCAAATAAGTTGGAGAGACACTTGCTTGAATCAAGTCAAGTGTGTGTGTGTGTGTGTGTGTGTGTGTGTGTGTGTGTGTGTGTGTGTGTGTGTGTGTGTGTGTGTGTGTGTGTGTGTGCGTGTGTGTTTGTGTGTGTGTGTATGTGTGTGTGAGACAGAGAGTGTGCCTATGGAAACAAACAGCCTGTCTATCTTTACCAAGCACACACAAGCCTAACACATCTGTATGAATGCACTGAAGCAGTTTAAACACCTCTCACGCTATAACACTCACAGTTTTCCTGTCTGCCAGCCTCACTGTCAGCTTAGCACTAGTGTGTTAGAAGTGTGTGTGTGTGCGCGCGTGCGTGTGTGTGTTTGTGTATGTGTGCATGCGTGTGTGCGTGCGTGCGTGCGTGCGTGCGTGCGTACGCATTGTATAAGTGTACACAGTATAAGTGTATAAGTCTCTCTCTCTCTCTCTCTCTCTATGTGTGTGTGTGTGTTTCTGGAGGCATTCCTCAAACATGAAAAAAAAAACAATGTGAGGTCCAGGTCCATTCTATCTGTGCCTGTGAGTCTATGGACCTGGATGGAAGTGAGTCTGGACAACAACACAAGCACGTGGCAGACTGGTCAGCACCACCAGCACACTCGACTGAAACTCTCCTGGAAGCCTATCTATGCAGGACAGGACAGGCTCCATTTATAGATAGATAGATAGATAGATAGATAGATACTTTATTGATCCCTAGGGGAAATTCAAGTATTTATAGTGACCAAAACAAACAGTGTGAAACCGGATCACCACTTTCCATTCAGTTGGTACTGTTTGTGTGCATGCTTATGTTGTGTGTGTGTGTGTGTGTGGGGGAGGGGGGGGGGGGGGGGGTATTTAGCCTGCCAGCATAGCCACAGAGACTACACGCTAAGTCTGCATGACATGTTGGCATGCCAGCCACAGACTCTGCGGCAGCAGCATCCTCGCTGAGGCCGCCCATGCATAAAGACCCAGAAATCTGGAGAATCTGCTCGCCTCTCGGCCCAAGATGGGGAGTTTATTCTCAGGATTAGCGCATTGACCTACTTCAGTCTCAGAAGAATTGGGTTATCCCAGTTTTTGACCTATCTCTGCTCCAATGTCAGCCGGTGTTGAATAATTCTGCCTTGAAATACATGCGCATCGCTCGTAATCTTTTCAAATCATGCCGGTTAATCAGCGTTATCTACAAAGCCCCAGCAAGCAAGACAGCACCTGGCGGGTAGAAGTACAGCTATCACTCTGCTTCTGTTTCAACGATAAGCCAAACGTAGCTATCTTAACTTGCGCTTTCCCAACAGAAAATTGGATTTGGGCTATGTTATAATTTGAGTCCTGAATGCGAGTGTCTGTTGTCAGTAAACACTTGAATTAATGAGGGTCAGTACAAGACAAGAAAACATGTGTTTCATCCACATTCGCTCGAGTGCGTGATTGTGTTTGACTCGAGCGCCAGTTCAGGGAAATCAGTCGCCTACCCGATTGGTCTCGCAATGAGTAGGCGGCGGCAGCAGCAGCTTCTGCCGTCTGCAGCGAAGCGTGTGATTGTGGTCAGTGACCTCTATCGCGCATAACATTTAAATATCACATTTCAAAGCCCCAGCGGAGCCATCAACACGCGTGCTGAGTCCAGCTCCGGTGACCTCCGCGATCGAGTCATGACAGGGGAAATCCCCAACGGATGTCACAGACGCGCAGCGGGAGGGATGTGTTGGGGGTTTTAATTATACGACCCTCACCACTCAATTTGCTTCAATATTGCGTAACCTAACCACCAACATAGTGAAAGGAAGGTTGTAATTCCCTAAGTCATTGTTTGCTGTAATACTTAGAAGCACAGTTTCTGCGATGTGCCAGTCTAAAGGACATAGCTCAGTCTTAACAGTCTATAACCACAGAAAGTGTTAAGTCGAATAATGTCACTCACCACCCGGCCGGTGTGTCGTTCTATGGCTTTCTTCACTTTGCCGTAAGTCCCTCTACCCAGCGTCTCCTGAAGCTCGTAGCGATGTTTCAGGTTGTGTTTGTGGAGGTGCTTCTTCACGCTGGAGCCCCTACGTCCGGACGGTGGTACCTCGCCGGCGGGATAGTCCACCGGCAGTGGCACGTCTCCCGAGCAGTGTTCGCTGGAGCTCCGCTCAACCATGGTCCCGGGATGGGACAGCTGCTGTTGTAGAACCGACACAGTCTCCATGGCCATGCAGAAACTTAAAACAATAGTTCTTCGCTGGCGTTTCCGAAGATCTATGTAAATACGGACTAAACGCTATAATACACAAACAAACAGTGTATAGGCCTACTTCTAATCAGTTTTCTTTGAAGATAGTCTGTATCTTAAAAAGAAAAGTCGTAACTATAAGTCTCAGAAAGTTGCGCTCAACAATATGCGCACGTCAATATTATAAGGGGAATAATACAATAATATCTTTGCATGATCTCCATACAAATCGTCTTTTCCTCTGCGTGTTTCAGATTAAATAAAATACAGAGATCCGTCGAAGGTGTTCAAATATATATAAATAAATAATATTTCTTGCTTGCCTACAAATCGTCTAAAGCGACTCCTGTCTTGAGAAGGCAGCAACAAAGCCGGCGTTCAGGATGTAGATCACCCTCATAGTTATCCAAACGCAAGTGTTCTCTCTCAGTTCTCAGAGCAGGACATCGGCTGAAGTTGCTTGCCCGGGCGTGTATTTGGGTCTGAGTGGAGTTCGGAAGCGCAGAGGCGTTTGGTTTGGTGCCATGATCACCACCTTCCCTGTCTCGTGCGCTTTTGCTCGCGCTCTCCCAATTCTCCTCCTCCTTTTTCTTCCGCGTGCTGCAAGGAGCGAGGAATGCAGACAGCGCGAGAGAACGGAGGGCGGGGTTAACAATTTTCACCATTTTCCCCCGTCCTCACACCCCTTCCTCCCGTCTCCGCGTGTGTGTGTGTGTTTGTGTGTGACTGGGGATTTGACATTAGAGCATGTTACCATATCACAACAGCTAATGTATCACAGCTTCTCTTGGCAGAATCAAAGCCTATGCTTTCTTTTTATTTTATTTTCTTTTTAAAAGGGAGTCATACACAATTAAATGTATAAAGCGACAATGTCAGCTTCCGAAGATGGCTGTCTGCATTACAGTATGTTTGTATCTACAGGAGCAGGAGGGAGAATAGCACAGTTGTGAGCTCTGAGCTCCTTCACCAGAGGAGAGGGGGGGGGGGGGCTCATGTCATCAGTGATGAGGATAACAACACAGACGTGTGTATAAAGGGAAGCAGTGGTCTACTACTGGCCAGGGGTGCGTTTCCCAAGTTAGCAACTTTGTCGGTTGCAATGCAATTTCACACTGCCAACCAACTAAGTTGCTAACAGGTTAGTAACTATGGTTTGGGAAACGCACCCCTGGCTCTTTCGACCCCTGCCACCCACCCCACACAAGTGTTTGAACATTATGACAAATTCAAAATAAGGTCATCATTGTCTATCACATAGACACACACTCACTCCACTCTCTCTCTCTGAAGCAGTAGTAAGTGGGGCACCCTGGGATGGGAGAGTGTGGTAGGACGATGCATGAGGAACGCCTTTGTGTGTGTGTGAAGCATAAGGGCACACTTCTAAAAAGAGGAAGTGCTACCATGTGACACCACCGCAGTTGAGAATGCTCTCTGACCCCCCCTTATCAAAACCATCTCAGCTGATAGAAATACATTAAACATTATGTATTAAAATGTATAAGTAATTCATGCAGGAGAAGATGCCATTGTATTAGATAATATATTCCGCATGAATGTTAAATGAAGGTCGTATAGGCGTCGAGGCAGGCAGAGCTTAATTTCACCCCTTCCTGTTATCTCCCATCAGCCTGGTCTACCTGATTGATTACTGCAACATCACAAACCACACCAATCAGCATTTGAGTATCCAGGTGTGATTGCATGAGAGCGAACACTAAAGACTTTTTACTCTCCCTATCTTCCTGCTGTTTGTGTGTGTGTGTCGTTTACACAACCCCCAGTCCTATTCCCTTGGGAAATCATTATCTCTCTTACTGATACACACACTCACTCACGCACACACACACACACACACACACACACACACACACGTCACACACATACAGATGCACAAATATATATGTTTTTATATAGACACATAAATGCATAAGCACATCTACAAACACACACACACACACACAGTAAATGCATGAGCACATCTACACATTTGGTACAATGAAATGACATGAAAGACGTGCTGTCCCTCCCCCATTCACCATTCACATCAGTAACACAGTCAGACTCCGAAGATTAGCAAGCACTGCAGAACACTGCCATGGGATTTACAGTATACTATCTGACAAAAGGACCCTAATCAAACTGATCAACATCTTGGACAATGAATGTCATCCACTCTACAGCACTATCAAAAAGCAAAAGAGCTTGATCAGCTGGAGACTTCGCTCACTGCTATGCACAACTGAAAGGCTGAGGAAGTCATTTGTTCCTAGGGCCAGTGAACTGTTCAATGCCTCACTAAAGGGAAGAGGAGAGATAGACTTCTCTGTTTAGTCTGTCTGCCTCTCCACCCTCTCCATGTTTGAGTACTGACTGCCCACTACTGCTTTACTACTGTTTTACTACTGTTTTACTAATGTACACAGCCTAATGTTTTTCACTACTGTTTTACTGCTACACTGTTTTTCATGCTATATTAGCACACATGATCAATGGCTGCGGTCAGGCTTCTGCTACAATACTGAATGAATGAATGGCTATAACCCTATTACCTCAACCTGTTCTTGTACTGAAATAGTTTTTTACTTTACCTTGTCTATATTATACTTTACTCTCCTATTTGTCCATATTATTTATGCTGGTCTCTAGACCTTACTCTTGCACTGTTGCACTGTTGGACTAATGTTGGACCATGTTTTGCACCTTCACCATGACACTCACTCCCTTTAGCACCTTACCAGTCCCGGCCCTGTCACTACAAGCGTCTTATGCTTGATCACCCTCAAGCACATTGGACTTTCGGGAGTTTGGAGTTTTGTTAGTTTTCTTATCTTTCTTATCTTGTACTGTCTTTATTGTACAGTGGAGTTTAGTTATATGTTTATACTTATACTTAAGTTTACCATTTCTGCTGTAAGTGCATGTTGTGTGTGATGTCTGTTTGCTACTGAGACCCTTGAATTTCCCCATGGGGATCAATAAAGTATCTATCTATCTATCTATTGAATGGTCTATCTATTGAATCACTCTCAATCCAGCTCTACTGTATTCCCCACATTCACTAGTTGTTCTGCTGATAGCCTTGCAAGTCCCATCTGCAGCTGATGGCATTCACACACACACACACACACACACACACACAGAGAGAAAGAGAAAAAGAGAGAGAGAGAGAGAGAGAGAGAGAGAGAGAGAGAGAGAGAGAGAGAACACACTTCTGTTTTCTGTCCAGACCTAACAAAGGACTAGTGGCCTGCAGTCTGCATCAAAACTCTAATTTCCTCACCTTTTGGCTCCGAAACCGCGGACATGAGGTCACTTCCTTTATCTCTGAGCCCCATCCTTTCTTCCTGCCTGACCTCCTCTGTTTGTTTGTCATCTGTTTAGCAAAGGCACATTTTGTTTAGATTCTCACAGGGCATTGTGCAACACATTGTAACAAGCACCAGGATTCCCCTGGAGGGACAGAGCAAAAAAATTGAATGGCGAGCGCTCTCTCTGGTGGATAAAGCAAATATTGCATTACTTGTCACTCCTAATACCAAGGAGGGTTCTGGCAAATCTAATAAACGTTCAGGTTATAATACAGAAAGTGGAGTGGTAGTATGTGCTTTTCAGTTTAAATATAGTCTATGGGACTCCTTTACAACACAGGATGTACATTTGTCTATGCTTTGCCTTTATCTAGGACAGTGTTTCTCAAACTTTTTCAGAGCAAGGACCACTTAACCAATAAATAGAAACCTCACGGACAACCTAGCTAAAAAATAAAAAAAACAGTAGACCTACTTCATCAGTATATTACACAAGAAGCGTACTCACTGAACAACCTCATTGTCTTGGCACCTTACTTATTGTGTCAGATGATTCATGATTTAAACTGGTGTACAGTAGCTTACATAGGCAGTGTTGCAGAACTGTTTGGATTTACATCCAAGTTGGTTCAATGTTGCAAACAACTCATCTATATTATATTTTACCACGTCTACCCGCAGACCACTTGGGATAGCTTGCGGACCACCAGTGGTCCCCGGACCACACTTTGAGAAACACTGATCTAGGCCTATGCCTTTAGTTATAAAGTCTGAGTGTTTATGGTTAATTCACAACTCCCCCTGATGCCAAAGGTACCCGTCTTATGCTTTTGTCTGAAATACAGTCCAGATCATAGATTTAAAAACAATAGATTGGACACACGCACACATACACACACACACATACAGTACTGTACGCACACACACACACACATACAGTACTGTACGCACACACATACTGTACACACCTGTACTCAGCAGATGACGTCTATTCAGTCTGCTACACTTATGGTAGAGTCTTGCAGTTACGTCATTGTTCATTCTTCAGGCATGACCACATGCTCAGGTGTGTGTGTGTGTGTGTTTAGCAGCGAATAATAACATCATGACAGCATGAGACTAAGCCTGTGGTTGGAACATTTTTCTCCCTACTGATGGAAAGTGAACATGATCCTTCTCTGACAGGTCTGAAAGTAGCAGCATGTCCTAGTGACCCAGCCAAACACACACACAGACACAGAAACATTCACACACACACATGCATACACACACACACACACACACACCATTGATTATTGCAGTAACTAATTCTTGTCTAACATGTCCATCAGAATGAACATTATGGATCCATGTCCAGTCCAGACTTTGACCAAGACACCTTCCACAGTTCTATAACCAGAGGTTAGCTAAATGTTGAAAATACAGATTAGCATGCACAGTAAATAGATGATTTTTGACATTTCAGGGACGGTGTTGAATAGAGAGTGTTGGTGTTGCTTTACAGTAACACCACACAGTTATAAAATAGCACTGCTAGTGTTGCTTGTGACTCACTTAAATTGTCAAATCAGAGTGTTAAGGTATTTAGTAACACCTGTGCTTGGCCTACTATGGCTGCTGTGAAAAATGTCCTTTGGAATAGCACAAATTCAGAATAGGGGTGCACTATGTTTTGTACTGGCCACCTCTTTTGTACGCTACGTCTGGAGTGAAGCTATATTGTCATTTAGTTGGCTCAGTATTGCTCTCTCTGGGGGCCCCCTGTCAGTGCTGGGCCCTTAGAATCATCCTAACATCCCTCTCCCCTTGTGCCACCCCTGGCTCAAATGTTCAGTACTTAGCAGTGGTAAAAGTAGTGGATTGGGGTTTGTATCAGTTTGAATAGTGCTATGATGTGGCACCCCCATAAATCTGCCATGTATTTGTCCTCTATGAGCCTGTGTGGTGATGGCAATGCTCATGTTGAGTGATGTTGGTGAGCTGCTTCTAGGGATTTATTTATTATTTTTTTTATCTTATTGTGGCTTCTTGAGATGTGTACATGGTAGAACAACTGATGGGCAAAATTACTGTGTAAGTGATTTTCAGAGTATTGTCATGGGTGAAAATAATGTCTGAACATTTCTTCATACATCTAATGAATTTCTCTTTGCTTGCTGAAACCTTGATGTTGTCACGCCACCTAGTGGTGTATTTTTGTGCAACTGTATGGGTCACATATTGTCCACTAGGAAGCAACAGTGAGTCAAAGATTGTGTGTGTGACATGATCTAGAAATCCAGGATAATGGGTTTTGTGTTTTTCCATGTTTTACATTGTAGTGATGTTTTATGTGCTTTGCCATGTCTCATACTTATTTCTCTCATCACATCCGCTTGTACTTTGGTTTACTTCCTGTGTCCTGCACCATATCGTCCTTTGTTTACCCTTGACATGTGTTTTTTTTTTTTTTATCCTTGTCTCTCTGCCCCTCACCTTAGCCTTATTCTATTTCTTTCTCAAAGTCGAGGATCCTCAAGCATTCATGCTTGGTAGAACTGTGCCTTGAAGAATCCCACCTTGACTGAGAAACAGCCCCTGTCTTGTGTTCTTTACCTTACTGGAATATTTATTTTTTTATTATGGTTTCTTGTGAAAGGTTTGTGACAGTGTTTTGTCTGCTTCATTTTTAAGATGATGTAATGTTCTAGTTAAGTAAAGTTAAGTAAAGTGCTGCTCCTGTCAGGTTTTCTAGCAAAATGAAACACTTCAATCAAAACTATACAATTATTTATCAAAACACAATTAATGTCAAATCACAAACACATCCATTATATGATCTGATTATGTTTGGATCAGTTACACACTAATGTACTCATTGTAAAACACATTTGACAAAACACATTTTCTGATAAAGCATGCTTGATTATTACTATTATTATTATTATTTTCAGAAATATTGTTCAGTTTCTGTACAGTATCAGCCTGTCTTTCTGTTCACTTACAAAACTACCAATTTATTTCTTCATATAGAGAATATTTGAATTGGATGCAATAGAAAGACCCCATGAATATATATTTGTGGATGAAGCGGGTTTTGATTTAGCCAAGAGAAGAAGGAGGGGCCGGAACATAGTTGGTCAGCGAGCCATTGTTGAAGTCCCTGGCCAGCGTGGTGGCTGTCAGGATCCTGCCTGGATGGAGTGACTTTGTGCCACCCTGGTGGCCATTTTGTGTAGTGTCCTGTGTTTAGTTTTGCCTGTTCCCATGTGCTTTGTGTTTACCTGCCTGTCACCTGTCTTTGTCTCCGCCCCATCTCCTTATTTGGTCTGTGCTTCCTGTCTTGTTAGGTTTCCCTCCCTTTCTGCTTGCACACCTGGTCCCCGTTATTGTCTCGTTGGTCTTGTACAGTCCTCTGTCTTTCTGTTAATTGGTCTGTGTATTTCTACCCTCCTGTTTCTCTGTTCCTTGTTGGTTCGTCTCTCTGTTCACCCTGTTGAAGTCCTGTCTGCCTGTAAGTTAGTGATGGACTACTGGTCAATAAAAATAAAACTGAAGAAAAATTCCAAACACAAAAGCAACCAAAAATGTGCCATTTGGTCCGATACATTCATACTTAGCCTACACATGCGTTAAGGAATACAAGCGACCCCTTTCTGTTGAAATATTAGCCGTTTGTTACAAATGAAGTGTGAGGTGATCTGTGAAAATTAACTTAACACAAGGCAAGATTCGAACCTTGGTCGCCGGATTCAAAGGCTTACACTTTACGTAATGTACCATGGTCTAGCTTTCCTGCAAGAAATATTGTATGCACTTGTAACAAAAGAAGTTAGTGGCGATCTGTGAAAATTTGTTTTAGCCTACTCAAAGAAAGATTCAAACTCGGGTCGCAAGATTCCTAGACGAACTCCTTACGGAGTGCACCACGTTAAAGTCTTTTTGACATAAATATGTGTGAAAATCAATTAAACCTATTAAACAATGCTTCAACAACGGTTCGACGCTTTACTAAATCTTATGTAAGGCCTAATGGTAGTGCATTCCAGTGTGACGTTGGATAAAAATGACTTAGGCTACTAGAGAGCAGGGCATTGAATGTGCTTTTGTAACTGATCGTTTTTCATGAACAGAGGCCATTGAAAGTAGCCTAGAAATCTAGACGCGCCCCTAGCGGCAGCAAATTAATTTGCTGCCAGGGCTAGTCTAGCAACTCTCCGTTGGCTTGTGAGCTCCAGAAATCGAAACTTAATCAGGCCATTGAAATCGTGTATAGAGTCATTAGGTGGGCTTAACATAATGATTGATGGCAGAGTTGCAACGGTTTGGCTTGAATTCCCTGCTACTTGAAAACAAATAAGATGGATGTTGCTGCTGGCGAACAGTGTGACACGAGTTAAGCTTTTATTATGTTGGCAAACGTTTGAACTAGCCAACTAGCTCCACTGGTGGGAAACGCATGGGACTCATAGCGCTGCCGCTGTCCTATTGCGTGCAGAGGGAATTTAAAAGACAACTGATTATCCCGCCCCTCGGACTGAGCACTGCGAACGGTGAGTGCCCAGACCCTACATTTTAATGTGGGTCTGGCTCGCCAGGCTACATTGAAAGTGCTTAACTGTAGTGTTTTTCATGAACAGTGCTTTGGTAACTGGGTAGTGTTTTCATGAACAAAGTGTTTTGGTGACTAGGTAGTGTTTTTCATAAACAGAGGACAGTGAAGGTGCTTTGGTGACTAGGTAGTGTTTTTCATGAACAGTGGGCAGTGAGGACAGTGAAAGTGGTTTGGTAACTGGGTAGTGTTTTTCATGAACAGAGGACGGTGAAAGTGCTTATGTAACTGGAAGTGATGAGGTGATTGTGATTAACTAGGGATGTCCGATATTGGCTTTTTTGCCGATATCCGATATGCCGATATTGTCCAACTCTCAAATTTCGATTCCGATATCAGCCGATACCGATGTCGATATGTGGGTTATTTTTCCTCAAAACTAATTTAGGTAACATCACATATCTCCTGTTGTGGAATTAACACAACATGCTTAATGTTATTGTGATGCCCCACTGGATGCATTCTTGAATGCAACAAGGCTTTCCAAATGTTAACATTGTCTGTGCAAAATAAGAAAAATACTTCAACTTAATTTAGGGAAAAAGTGCCATGTTTATTTTTTATTTTTTAATTGTCTCAAACAACAGTTTGGATTACACTCTCCCTGAGATAATCTTGACAATGCCCACAACAAATAGGGCAAATTTGACTTCTTCACAAATGATAAAACATTGTACCTGAACAACTATGTGCAACATAGCAGAATGTAAAGCCAACTAAAATAACAGGCATAGTGTATGACAGGCTACCCTTTTTCTGTGTTAAATCAGCCTGCATTTGTAGGATGCTTCATGAACTGTTTCTTTAACTAAAACTCAATCACCTTAATTGAATGAATGCACAAATATGAGTCAATTACAATGTGGCAAGCAACTATACTGCACAATTTTGAAAACATTTGTTTGAGCTACAAAAAATACTTCAGGCTTGAGGTGAAGTACATAACGGGCCATACCCACAATCAGGCTTGGAATTTCACCATTTTAGGGGCAAGGCCACTTGGCCTTCAGTTGGGCATATTTGGTGGGGGGCACAAAGGCCACATGTCAGGGCACCAAGGCCAAAGTTAACTATAGGCTATAGGCTGTAGGCTATAAAAATGATCAAAGTTGTATTCACTGCAGTAGACCTGCATCACTGTATACAAAAACATAAAACATGACATATTACATATAACTGTAAATCATCTGATCATCTAATATTTTCAGATATCTAGGCTATATTTAAAATTTATTTTATATTTGGCCTGTTATGAAATCATGTATTGAACAATTTAAGCACAGCTCAGCTTTAAGAAACTCAAATAGCCTAGATGTATGCTTAGCATTTTGTGATCATTAAGGCTACTTTCACAAACTCTTACAGTCAGCTGTCCTCTGATTTACCGATATCTAGGCGACATTTGTAATATTTGTTTTGTATTTGGCCCGTTATGAAATAATGTGGAACAATTTAAACACAGTGTAAAACTTAATCCCAAATTTGGAGACATCCATGTATGTTGAAGTTTACTGCAAATTCAAAACGGGATTAGTCTGGAACGGCTAACTGTAGCCTACAGGGGACTGATTTACACCTTTCTGTTAGGTAAGGTCTGCTGTTTATTCTGATATATGGTTTGTCATATGTTAAACGAAGGGTTCTGCAGGATTCCACCGAGATGAATGGGTAGGGAGATGGACGCAAAACCTTCAGTAGAATTTATGATTGAATGATATTATTTACTTTTCTCGCGAACCGTTCACCACAGCAATTAGCGGCTAACATCGTTTAAAAGTTGAGAAAAAGCTCTTTCATGTGATACTTGTAGGGTTGCCAACTTCCTCAACCCCAAATGAGGGACACTTCACTTCAAATGCGGGACCCCCCCCCCCCCAAAAAAAAACAAAAACAAATGGTGTACTGTCACTTTAAGAGCATTGTCTACACGGTATTCATAATATTTTGCCAGCTCCATTCAAATATAGCCTATGGTCATTCCACAAACTCTAACATTGTTTGTGCCACATTTAGGCCTATAGCATAATGATAAGTATATTAAGTTGGTGTAAACAACCTTCATTCCTGTGGAAATAGAAGTAATGATGCTAGGTAGATATTTTCTGTTTGCAATTAAAAGTTAATTATGAACCTGGTAGCCACCTAGCTATCTGAGTTGAAAGTGTTTCAATTGGCATAGCCTATCATGTGCTTCATGTAAATGCTTAGTTTAAGGGAAATTGATTATTGAAGACTTCAAGACTCGCCAATTCCATTACACAAAGGCAATTGACCACTCTTCATATTCTATCAGTCCAAATCACAGTGCGTGCAGCCTATGTCAAAGTGCCCTCACATTTTGTAAATGGTCAGTAGCATAGTGTGAACCGGATAATTCCGCAATCTCCTCGCGTTGTTTTTGTTGTTCTCATGATTTCCTTTTAAAAGTTTCTTATATTAAAAAGGTGAAATCAATTACCAACAATCACAAGCCAGCTGGAAACTTCCCCTCTCTCCCTCTCGTTCCCAATTAAAACGAGTAGCATAACGTTCAAGTTAGATCTGCTGCATAATAGAGAGACTGAGAGGACCCAAAAAGTATCATCCTTATGTAAGATGCTGTTGCTGCATTTTGACATTGTAATCGTTCTCTAAGAAGAGTGAAAAGCAGTTTGCAGTAAAGCTTCTCTGGCTAAATTATGGTGCCCCTTCTGTCCCTTGGTGCCGTGCGCACAGTGCGAGATGCGCGTGGTAGCGGCGGCACTGGACACTTTGTTCCAGGTGCGTTTACAGTAGCCTACTATTGACAAGTTAACAAGGCCGATGAGCTGTGATTGAAAATCGGGAGTGGTGCTGTCCCTGACGAGACAAATCAAAATCACCCAAAATACGGGATGTCCCGCACAATTCGGGACGGTTGGCAACCCTAGATACTTGTGATGTCTGTATGATGAGTAGGCTACTTCGCGAGTAGTTCAACTGAGAAGAATGGGTTAATTTGGACGCACTTTCTTGCGCTGTCACTTTCTCCACTGCGTAATTTGGCCATAGGCTAAATATATATCGCTATTAGTAGGACGCAAAGCAGAATATTTAAAGAAGGGGGCACCAAGGCCACCGTGGCCTAAACCTCTGATTTTCAAAGAGGCGTCACGGCCAACTCAAGGGGCTACGACGGCCATGGCCAATTCCAAACCACAGACATAATGTTGAAACAGAGCGAGCAAGTTTGTTACTGCAGCCATCCACGCTTGTTTGTATGCTTCAAGACGCAGCTTGATGAGGTCATCATCTGTGCGCCGGTAAACGCTTCAGGAGCGCATAGGCACTATTTGGGTGTAACGCAAGCATTATTTTATCGGTTTTAAGGCAAAAAAAATCCGATAACGATATTAACAGATAATACATTTTTATGCTAATATCGGGCCGATAATATCGGTGGGCCGATATTATCGGACATCTCTATGATTAACTGTACATTGCTTGGTGTAACATGGGAGGGGGGCCTTAATTATTTTTTATTTAAAAACAGTAGCTGTTCCACAGCCTTTGGGCTTAAACGGTTCCTCTTTTTAGAAACTATTTCTCCAGCCTTTGAAAAAACACGCTCAAAAGGCACTGATGAGGCCGGTGTACACAAAAACGTCTTGGCAAGTACAAACAGGTTTGGATACATGGCTTTGCTCGTAAGCTTTGCTCGTAATATTTAAGCGGATCTTCTAGTCTGTGTAGGTATGGTTCCTTCAGGTATCTCTGAACCTCCACCATAGCATCAGCAGTAGAACTGTGTCTGTTTGGTGTGCTGCACAGTGCGATCTAAATGGCGCCACAGTTGACCTAAGGAAAATGGGCAAAAAGGTTATTACATGTAATAATTACACACCAACACGGTCTACAACACTAAGAACATACCAGAGGAGGTGGAAGGTCTCTCATCGTCCCCAGCTGTTGATGGCTGTGTTGCTGGAGGTGTTGGTGTTTGTTGTGATATGATGAAAGCACACTCAGCAGTGAGTCTCTTCACCGCATCATCAGCTTTGGATGGACTGAGGAAGCCCAGTGTTTTGAAGCGTGGGTCCAGCAGAGTTGGCAATGTTAGGATGCTCATGCTTTGAAATTGCTGCAATTTTCCTCGGACCTGCCGATACATGAGTTCTGCCAGCTGTTTGGCCATCTCGGATTTCTTTTGGGGAATTTGTTCCCCAATGGCAAAGTCCAACATTTTCAACAGTGGAATAATTTTGGAGCCACACACCTTCTCTTCTGACAACTCAATAGTGGCCTGATTCAATGGTGAAAGCACACCCAGGCACTCCTCAATGTCAAACAATTCTGATGACGTCAGTGCCGTGGTGTCAGTCTGCATGGAGGCCATGGCTGCACCCACAGCTTCTCTCTCTAAGTGAAGCCTCTCCAGCATGAGAAATGTGCTGTTCCAGCGGGTGTCAACTTCTTTCATCAACTTCCGTATTGGTCCCAAGTGCTCCTGAATCTGCACAAGTCTTTCCTTTACACAGGACAAAACAATACAAATATCACATATACAATACAACCTCGTTATATTTGATGCCTGAAACTAAGTGCATAGCATGCAACACTAGATATAACATAACATAACTTAGCAGTGGTGCTGCACCTGAACAGATTAACAATCCTTCTACCTTTTGCCCGCAGTTCTGAAAGTCCAACAGTCTGTTCAAGAGCTTTTTTAACCATCAAATTCATAGTATGTGCAATACATACAGTCTGTTTTAGGTTTAGCTCCCTGCCACAGTCAAGCATATTTGCTGCTGCATCTATTAGGAGGCAAGTAATTTTGTGTCTAATGCCCCACTCCTCCATAATAGCAGCTTTGGCTGCTACCAAGTTCACAGCTGTGTGTGACTGTGGGAAATGACGGACTCCAAGCAATACCGTGTTTAGTACATTTCCCTCATTAAGGAAGTGGCAAGTTATGGCCAGGTAGGCATCCATGTTCATAGATGTCCACATATCAGCAGTGAGGCTCACTGCAGTAGCCTGCTGGACACGAGCCTTAGCCTCCTCTTTAGCCTTCTCGAATCTCTCAGCAACCATGGCCTTCAAAGCCTGAAGAAATAAGTACACTTGTTGAATAAAAGTTTTGAAGATATATTTTGTGAGCAAATGTCAATAATAAAATAGGCTATATACCTGTTTGGTAGGTAGAACATTTTCAATTTGTTTACAAACCCCATTCATCCTCAACCAAGGTGAATGGCTGGCTATCCTTCACCACCATATCAACCAAGGCCTCATCCAGCTGTTTTTTTTTGTGGAATCTAGGACTAAACAACAGGAGGACAAAACAATTTAACAAATCACAAAAACAGTATATACCAGGGCTATTCAATTAGTTTGTAATGGGGGCCAGTTCATGAAAAGCATCACAACTGAGGGGCCGGAGAAATGCGGCTTGAAATATGAGTAATCACATTAACAGCTGTATATACAATGAATTACAACAGCAGCAATATGGGTGTTCAAATGTTGTATTTTGTACATGCATAACAACATCATTGGCTGGTTGATGGTGGCTAATATGGAATGAAATCTGTGATAACAGATAACACAAATGGAATCTGTGCTTTGCACAGTACTGCTAGGTCCAAGATTTCCAGTGAGTACAAACAGGATTCAAACACTGTTCAGGTGAATTAAATGTGTAATCAGTCGCATATGTAGCTCTTCTGACTTATTCATGGGTTTCATCAGGTCCCTTTCCACAGGTGTATCAAAGCACCATGCAGCCTGCATTGATAATCAAGGTGCTTGATTTTATACAGCTGTGGAAAGGGACCTGAAGAAACCCATGAATAGGCCTACTTGTTACATTTGACGTTCCCACCATTTTTGAGATGACCGTGACCCCTAGATTTTTTTAGCAGTGGGGGCAGGCCAGTCATAATAGCCTAATAATAATAACACGGGGGTCCGGGGGTGTGTCCCCCGGGATTTTTTCTGGTTGCTAATCACGCTATTTTAACATGTTTTGAGAGGGACAGGCCCATCTTTTTTCTGACGCACCTCACGTTACCCCATGCATTAAACCAAATGTCACTGCTTGAATAAATGAAACACATAGCCTACTGAACATGGGCATCGTCATAATTCACAATGACAATGAAAACGTTTTGCCTACTTGGTTTCTGACAGAAATTACGTTTTGTGCCAACATATTGTAGAAACACAACCACGGCCTTTATTTGGTGAACGGAGGTGCAAATCATCTCCTTTACTTTCTTTATTATAAAGTCTACGATTCACTTTAACGTTTTGCCGTCGCCATTTACAAATATGCAATTTACCTTCGTTAGGCTATCATAGCCTAGCCTACTTTTTGCTTCGAATCGCAATTGAGTGCGCATTTAATGGAACATGCCACATGATTTCCAAGAGGCTTTTAGACAGGCTCATTTCAAACTTCGCTAGTCTATAATTGCATTTGTTTATGTTAAGACGTGAAGAAATGAAGGACATCGGCAATTGCCAGGCTACTATATAGAAATACTTTGAAATTCCCTTTGAGTCGGATCTGCTCCACCTTTCCACCAAGTTTTGCAGAAATTGTGCCCGTGTTTTTTTGCGATATTGTTGACAGAAACTATTTGTGTGGTGCAACCTGTTAAATATTAGTAGATAAACTCCAACGTGCCAATTTAGGTTGAAACTAAACTATGGCACTTACGTTCAGCTTATAAATGTACAAATGTAATGAATTGTAATGTAGCCTAACTTGTTCAATGGGCTGAGGTGCAGTGGCTGCAGGACTAAAGCGAGTGAGAGATGCAAGAGTGGACAACAGCTCATGCGCTTGCTAGAGATTACATTTTTTTTAAAGGGCCAGTACAAATGACCTCGCGGGCCGGACCCGGCCCCCCAATTGAAGAGCCCTGGTATATACAGTATACTTATAATGCCATATAAAGAAAAATGTTGCAAACACACCATGGCTAGTTCCAGGATCGATCCTCTCTTATCTCGTGTAAGGCACGGTAATGCCTCAACATGGAGGAGGTGTTATTATTATAGCCAAGCACCTTGGATCAGATCAAGCATCTCACCTATGGATGACAAAACCCCTTAAATAAAAACATACCAACGTGCAGTAAAGTAAAAATAAACAATAAAAAATAAATTATCCATAACGTAGACATAGCGTGAAACAACAACATACTATTTTATATAGCCCAATGTTAATGTTAGGAAGGAAATAATATCCTAACCTTACAGACTATCTATCTTATTGGGAGAAATAAGATCGAAGTGCTCCCAAACGGGTGAATACTTTCTCTTCCTAGCTTGCTCCATCTCAGACAACTCACTATACGCACCGCAAAAAATCATCCGGGTATCATCCGGGTATGGGACATCTTTATACTTGGAGCGTCCCGCCAAAAGTGAACCACCAGTCGAAGCAGTGGAGTCAAACGAGGCTTTGAACGTCACATCAAACGAGGTTTCGAACGTCACGCCTGACGTCAAATTACCAATACAACTCAAGCCTCGATACGGGGCTTTGCTGGCAATGGCTTGACGTTCTCGACACACGCTTCAGAGCCTCGGTATCAACCGTAACATCACTAGTGCAAAGCAATGTATCGCACACAAATCTATTCATCCTGAGCAACCAAATTGTCATGGTGTGGGCACACCCTTTTTCAATTGCCTGTGTATTAAATAAAGTATTTTACTCTGCTTGTGTTTACCTGTGCACACACAACTCACACACACATAACTATTCTAGAACTATGTTCAACTATTCAGTAGTTCTTTGGGTTAGTGATGACAGTGAATGCCCCAAATGAGTGTAAAGAAATCACTGAGTGCAGTGCTGACTGAGTGCAATAGTGTAGGGCTTATGGAACTGGGAGTGCAATTGTGTAGTGCTTATGGAACTGGGAGGGCAATTGTGTAGGCCTAGTGCTTATGGAACTGGGAGTGTGGAGCAGCAAACTGCAACAGGGATGGGAAAATTTTTACTGATTTTTATTTAGAAACAAAAGTTTTTTGACAGTATTTGGATTGAGGCGGTTTCTCTTTTTGGAAACCACCTCTCCTGCCTTAGAAAACACCCTTTCACAGGGCACCGATGATACTGGACAACAAGAACGTAAGTGCCAGCTTATATAAATTGGGATATTGAAGCTGTTGCTTGTTCCAATAACCCAGCGGATCCTCAGTCCTTGCCAGATTTGTCTCAACAAATAACGGTCCACCTCAATTGTTGCATCTGCGGTCACACTGGAGCTCCGTCTGCTGTTATCCACTGTGCTGTCCAGTAGATGCCAAAGGTCACCTATAATTATACAAGGGAAAACACTCACTTCTCAATGGTTCACATTACATGACATTACAAATGTGAAAATTCACATAAGACATAGACTACTTACCACAGGTTGTAGATGGCTCAGCTTGTGAGGCAGGTACATGAGCTGGGGGTGTTGTATCAGAATTTCTGATAACATTGACACATTCTGACTTTAGTCTTGTAATGGCTTCTTGGAGCTTCCCTGGACTTAGGAACCCAAGTTTTTTTAACCTAGGGTCCAGCAATGCAGGCATCGTCATCACACTAATGGATTCCATTTGTAATGCATGCTCTCTGGTGCGACGGACAAGGTTGTCAGCCAGTTGCCTTGCCATATTTGATGTTATGCCCTCGGACTTTCTTGCTATTGTGTGGTTAAGCATCTTCATTAGGGGAATAACCTTTGAAGCACACTCTTTTTTCTGCAGAAAGCTCTACTGTGGCCTGGTGGAATGGGGCCAGTAGGTCGAGAGCATCTTTCATTGTATCATACTCCAATGAAGTAGGAGGGCTTACATCTGTCCTCAAAGAGGCTAGAGCTGCCCCCACTGGCTCTCTCAGGTTATAGAGCCTTTCCAGCATGCTGTAAGTGCTGTTCCATTGAGTGTCCACCTCAATAATCATTTTCAGAGTAGGCCTCCCCATCTGCACCTGGGCCAGTCTTTCTTTTCCTGTTGTGCTGGTCCTGAAGTAGGTTTCAAGCTTCCTACATTTGGTGCGAAGCTCATTTAAGCCTGGCACATCATCGAAAGATTTCTTCACAATTAAATTCAATGCATGTGCAATGCATATTGCATGCCTAACATTCAATGCCCTCACACAGGCAATCATATTGGCAGCAGCATCCGTGACAAGGCACCTCACCTTATCCTTTATGCCCCACTCCTCCATGACCATGGTATGGGCAATAGCCAAGTTGTCTGCCGTATGGGTGTTTGGGAAATGCTGCACCCCAAGCAAGATTGTCCCAAGCTGGTCATTGGCATCAATAAAATGACAAGTTACAGCCAGGTAAGCCTCCATGTTGCATGTCGTACGTAAGGCTAACAGCAACAACATTGTCTAATTTTTCTTTGGCCTTCTCTTTAGCTTCCTCATACCGGGTGTCAACCATGGACTTCAAAGCCTGAGAACGAAAATATTAATTGTTACTATTCATTCTGACTTTATAACAATAAACTACTTTAGTCTATTCACATACAGTACCTTTCTTGTTGGGAGAACATAGGATGGATCCAGCACATGCACAAGCTCCCTAAACCCCACATCATCCACAACAGAAAAGGGTTGGGGGTCTTTGATGACCATGTTGACCAAAGCCTCATCCACCATTTTCTTTCTGTAATCTATAACACAGTACAATGCTGGTGTATTGTAGGAGCCTAACACATGATTTAAATAATGAAATAAAGATTAAATATTACTTTGACTAGTGTCTGGTCTGTTTGCAGCAGGTTGAGCATCCTCATGCATTGCACAATAATGCCTAAGCATTGAGGTGTTGTTGCTGTAAGTCAGCTCTTTATGGCACAGCAAACATTTCACCTTCAACATGCAGATAATACACATTGTGACTATACAGCGATATAAGATTACTAAAATAATTTACTCTAATAATCTACTGAACTATGTCTAATTTACTCTAATAATCTAATAAACTAAGTATAATGTAATATAATATATAATACAGGCTATGACATATAATGATAACTATGCTACTACAAACTCGCTACAACTACTACGTACAACCAACACTTCAACACCAATGCAAACGCCTACTGCAAAACCCACGAGAGGCGCGAGGTTTCGAACCACTTTTATCCGGAAACGATACTTAGAATGAAGCAATGACGTATTCAACACAAACCGAGGCCTCGTTTGTCATCGTCACGTGATTTTCACGGAAACGATACAAGCCTTGAAACGGGGCTTCATCTGCAACGCCCCTTTTTGCTCGACACAAGCTCCGGAGCCTCGCTTCAGATGTCACATCACTACTGTAAGTAGTAAGTTTGTAACTGTAAGTTTGTAGTAATAAAACGTATTCGCTTGAACCTTGGTCTGAAGGAGTCTTGCTCTTGGGTCCACCAGCATATCTGTGACCATTTGTCCTGCCATAAGCAGCCATGGGGTTCTCCACCACCATGTCACACTGGGGTCATATAACACTCAGCACCTTCTTACTTTTCTTGCAGGTCTTCAGGATGCTTTGGTAGCTCGGCAGAATGAGTTGAATGACCAATATTGTCATGTCATAATTTGGGACAATGTCAGTTTCAATCGTGGGGCAGTCGTGGCCTACTGGGTAGGGCTTTGGGCTTGGAACCGGAGGGTTGCCGGTTTGGTCCCTGACCAGTGGGAATGGCTGAAGTACCCTTGAGCAAGGCACCTAACTCCTTACTGCTCCCAGAGCGCCGCTGTAGCAAGGCAGCTCACTGCTCCGGGTTAGTGTGTGCTTCATCTCACTGTGTGCTCTGTGTGTTTCACTAATTGGCCTAGAAACCTGATTTACATCGTGCTGCTCAAATAAGGGAAAGCCCCATTCCGCAATCCGATAGAGGAGTTTTTCTCGAGTTGGAGATGGAAGGTGTATGACAGACAACTGTATATCAGGGTTGATCTCCTGCGGGGCAAGGAAGAGTCATAAACGAAGAGTTGTGTCGAGACTGGATACGCCACACAAGAGCCTTCTTCCCCTGTTGCCTCGGAAGGAAGAATATTGTCTGTGATGTTGACGGAAGTCCTGTGGCCTGACCCAGGCCAAAGTCATGATGAGGCCCAGTGAGCAACCTGTTTTCTTTTTTTAATTCCTTATTCTTTATTTTCATTGTGATATTTTATTTTTAGTATTAGAATAATTAAACATTCCTCCAGGAGCCCTGCCCTAAACACTGTGTCTTCCATGCTTCTGCATATGTGTCTTCTCAGGACTGTGACAGCTGGGAACATCATATCGGTGACTGTTGGTGTGCTCAATGCTCTTGGGAAGATTGACAGCTAGCATCATTTCCGGGGTCCAAGCTCGTTGCAATTCCAGCCCAGGCCCCATGCAATTATCCTTGAGGGAAGTATTGTGATGGACAATATTCCAGACTTGCCCCTGGCTGTTTGCCTCCTGTTTGGCCTCACATACGCTTTACATCTCGATTATCCCAAATGCACGTCAAATACCCTGAGATTCATCCAGTCAGCCATACTGTACTCGGATTGGGAAGCAAAACCATCCCACGGAATTTGCATTTAAATAATTGACAATCGAATAACTCAGTCATCCTAAATATTGCATTCTCATAGCTTCACAAGTGTGAAACTTGCAATCTCTTAATTTTTAGAAAATCAAAATACCACTTTGTAAATCTCCTGACAACAGACCAAAAAAACATTTTCAATCCAATAAAAAAAGTAACTATCGGGTCATTGTTGTCTAGCCTGATGTAGTCATACTCAATTCTAGTCAGAATATGAGTCTGATACTGCTCCATTGGGACGTAATTATGGGACGTGTTTTAACCGATACAGGGGGAGAATGCATCTGCACTCAATTGGATAGACCTAACCAATCAGAGCAACGAAATTGCTTACTGTGAGGTGTAGGAAGAAAACACACAAACCATCCTTCTTCTCCACAAATGCCATTGTTTTCTGGTCTTTTGTAAAGGTTAGTGCCGTCAATAACTCCTGGGAAAGGCTGTCGCAAATCCCTCGAACAGGTGGTCAATCAGAGATTTCAAACGAACGAGGGAACATGTCACAATGCAACAGCGCTGTTTTCCCTTGATGAAAGTGAAACCACGAGTTTTCCCACATCTCAACTTTGGCCAAAGTTTTCAGAAATAAATGTTTTTAGTGATAAAACCTTGTTAAATAATATGCATTTTCCATATGGGGTCTTAAAAGCCATGTCTCCTAACCACAGCGTTTTTGTCTCAAACATAAGCCTTATCTATGCGTGCTTAGATGATGTGATAGACCAGCCGCTGTTGCTCACCTGTCCATCATTGTTAAGCCAGATTTGATTGGTCCGCCCGATTTAGGGCGAGCATACTTGCTCTACAATTCATACTTTGCACGTGACGTCACAACCACTGGCTGGCGGGCAAGAACGTCGTTCTCCAGCTAGGAAATCCAGTAAATTAGTCTAGGATCTGGCCAGGACGTCGCCAGTTTTACTATACAAAAGTTGTTTTTTTGAGGTGTAAATAACATGGCAGATAGTCGTTGTGCGATTGGATGCACTAACCGCCGAGGAGATAAGCCGGGGTTATGTTTTTACCGGATCTGATAAGGAGAATTCAGAGAGAAGACAACTATGGAGATACAGGCTATCAGACGTGAAATCGTTTCAGGAAATGGGACCTGGCAACCTTCACAGGCCCTACACGTCTGTGCAGTGATCATTTCATCAAAGGTAATTTCAACATTTGAATACAATGGGTGTATGATCATGTAATTAATCGTGTCTTAAGTTACCCTGTAGTTTCGTCAATCAACGCCACCAGCTGGTTCCGCGAGTCAGCTGTTTGTGTTATGAGTCTAAGCTAGGCTAACAGCTGTCGTCTTTTGCTAACAACAACAAAAGTTGTGTGATAGGTTGTGTTGAGGTTTGTGATATCTATGGTTTTCAATGAGAACCAGAGATGACCCAACAGTAGAGCTAGATTATTTACGGAGGAATTATTACTGCTCGATTATTTAAAAAATAAAAAAAACTTGTCTGCTTCACACAATTTAGCTAGTTAATCCTAGTCCCTTATGCAGCTAGCTTGCTAACATACTTGATAGTTACTTGAAAGACCTGGAACTAACGTTACAAGACTCAATGTTGAAAATACCCAAAACCTTGTGTGGCAATAACGTGTTTTATCTATTATATTATCTTATTTTATTATTTCAGGTGCCAAATCTGATGACCTGCTCCCCTGATTGGGTTCCGTCTGTCTTCTCTCACACCCCTGCCACCAAAAGGAGGAAAAGGGAGAAAGACATGGAAAGCTTGTCCTATCATTTTTATTTTGGCCACAGAGAAAAGAGCTTCGGCTGTCAATGATATTTAGACAAACTTACCCTAGATGTTTTTATAGAAAAACCCAAAGACTTAGAAGCAAGAGCACAAACATATTCAACCTATAAACATCATCACACCATGAAATACCTAATAGGCATATCCCCACAAGGAACAGTCATATTCATATCTAAGGGATGGGGAGGCCGAACAACAGTTTTAGACAAAGTAGCCTAGTCCATGTGTGTTGTTCCCTTACAAATGTGGCACCCTCAATCATTCCTTCTGGTTAAATACTACAATAATACAATGTAAATATGCAATGATTTATTTATACAAACACACACTGTAAATAATAATAATAATGAATATATGACATTTTATATATTACAATAATACATGTATTACATTTTCACTTTAAATACCTTTGTGCATTGTATTTATTTGTATTCATCTGTTTTATTTATCTATGTATGTGCATTTTATTTATTTATTGAATAAATCTGTAATTGTCTGTCTAACAGTGCAATTCAAAATTTAGCACTTTTCATTTGTTTTCTTTGTGCACACTTGCGTTTTGCCAATTCCTGTTTGCAGACACTACACCTCCAATTCAAAACACTAAGATCAGTAGTCTGCAAACAACTTCTGTGCATGTACAGTCTCTTACAGATTCCTGATGTACACTATATGTGAGCACACTTCACCCGGCGATACAGGTGCAGTGGCCAAATTGAATCAGTCCCTCCTTTTCCACAGCAACCCAAGTTGTCAGAGGCGATTCATTCAAGCTGTAGGAATGATGTACCTAACATATAAAAAGGTTTTAGTTAGATAAAGTATATCATTCACAAGCTACAACATATATTTTTTAAAGCTACACATTTCTTTCCTTTTTTTAATTAGGTTACCATATATGTTTACATGTGGCAACACGTGGGTAGACAAATCAGACGAACTGCAAGCTAAGTGACGGTCATGAAGTCTCCTGTCATAGAGACAGTTGACATAATGGATCATTTCAGATTTATGATTCGCTGATGTTATGTTTCATGTCAATCGTGTAATCTTATCTAAACGTGCTTACACGTTCGCCAGTAGGTGGCGAGAACGCGTTATCATCTGTACGTGATTTGATATGATATGAGAGGAAGAGTACATGGTGAATGAATGACACGTTACTGTTGTACTGCGTCTACTTATTACTTACAGTTACTTTGCATGCATACTATCGTACACTTATTACTACTACATTACAGATTGCTAACAGGATTATATGCATTTCGCTGCCCCAACTGCTCTTGTCTGTTGTCTGATGCTATGTGGAGTGGATAAGCAGGTAGGCTACAATGTTGACATCCTGCTAGCCATATATGATACAGTTGGCATACTTTTTTTTTTTTTTAACTACTTATCAAGCTGTCATTCGCCGGCAGGCAGGGTGTACATATGCAGATGAAGACTTCATCACACGATGAAACAGATGTCACTTTGTGTAACTTATAGCTACAAACATGCAAACATTAGCAAACGGGTAATGTTAGCTAGCTAACTAGTAACACTCACCTTTTATGAAGATATTCCTGTTTTTCACCTCCCATAAGACAGCGTTGTTAACCCATCCACTCTTGATAAAAAGATAGTCATCTGTACTTTTGTAGGCTTTCATATTTTGTGCGGTGTAAGGTGACGGATTCTCTACAAGATATGTAGATCTAAATATCTCCAAACTCCAAGTCTGGTAGAGACTTTGCCAGCTTCAAAGCAATGAAAACATCAGCGGGTGCTGTGTAACGTTATGGATCACACGTTCCGAGTATGTTAATCTTTTCTTGATATCTATTTGAACATTTGGTGACATATGGTCTAAATAGTTAATTGATTGTAGTATTGGAAATCTGCAATTCCCCTGGCTGGCCACTGTTCGCCGCCATTTTGTTAGCGTTTCTTGCCCGCCAGGTATCCATGGTAATCACGTGACTGCAAAGTATGAATAGACCTCTGAAGTTCGCCTACAAAAAACCAGCCATCTTTGACATCCGGTATCTGGCGATTTTTCCTATGGGAAAATAACATGGGGATTTTGAATTATCGCACCTGTTAAACTCTTGCAGGGATGAAAAAGTCTGAAATGCAGACGTTTTCCTGAACACACTTTTGTTCTCTTCCTTCGAGTGGATACTGTGATCTCCGGTACGTGAAGGCGGCACACCTAGATTTTTGCTACCCCAGAGCTAACTTGCAATGCAACTTGCCATAGGTAGTTAGCTTCAATTAACAAATATGGGCAAAGATAGCCGTTTTGGTTCTTTTTTGTAGGCGAACTTCAGAGGTCTATGGAGCAATGCCAGACCAAACTTCCCGACCTCAAATGTTGTGGGCTGGACTAAGTTCGGACCGGCACCCAGGCTAATGTTTTCAAAATGCAATCCTACATTGCACTTTGAATATTGAATTGCAAAACGAATTGACAGCTAAATGATGAAACTGAATATTGAAAATTAAAATGCAAAATGAATTGCCATTGAAATTTTGAGACTGAAGGCAAAATGGAATTCAATTCAATCCATGTTTATTCTATTTTTTAACCAAAATTATTCAAATTGATTTTAGGATTGCATTGTCACTATTTGTTGGAAATTATTGCAAATTGCAATATTAAATTGCATAATGAATTGGCAATTGCATAATGTAATGTCTTTATGAACTGCATATTGCATTCTCATTTGAATTATGCAACATATACTGCTCAAAAAAAATAAGGGAACACTTCAATCATACACTGGATTGGTACTCTGACACTGTTTGGCTCTGAGCACAAGTAAAACTTTTGAGGCGAGACATTCTGTGAATGTAGTTTGAGAATGGAGAAAAGGGTGGAAGGTTTCAAAAAATGTGTGTTGAAAACTGTAAGTGTTCTCTTAATTTTTTGGAGCAGTACGAGTATATATGCTTCCATAAACAGGAGTGTCATCAATATCTGACTCCTCTTCCTGCTGCAAAATATCATCACTCCAATTATCAGCAGAGTTCCAGAAGCAAGGTTGCAAAATCTCCATTCTGGCTGGAGTTTTTGGGAAGAATCGTTTTCAGAGGCGAATTCTCCGTTTGCATGTAAACAAAGGACACGATTGCTTCTCGATCAAGTGTAGTATCTGTTCTTATCAGTTTAATATTTGATACATCCTCTACCCGAGGACTATATATGAATCTGATTTTTGGAACAGGGAGACGAAAGAGGGGCTTGCTTCGTCCGCTCCACGCATCAACCCAGTATTGCAGCAACTCCAGGAATGATGCACGTCCCTTGGGGGCAGTTCTGGCCTACTGGTTAGGGCTTCGAGCTTATATATAACCACTAGGAACGTGGGAAGTGTCCTTGAGCAAGGCACCTAACCCCTCACTGCTCCAGGTTAGTGTGTGCTTCACCTCACTGTGTGTTCACTAATTCACAGATGGGATAAATGCAGAGACTAAGGGCCTGTCCCAACACCTCTCCTTCCCCTAGATTTTTGCCCTAACCCTCGTTTTAGCGTGTGCACATGTAGGGGTAGGGTGTTCCACCTCACGATTTCTGGCCAGCGAAATTTCGCCTCGGGGGCGTGATTGCCAAACCGCTAATCTTTTGACTGCAGTGTCTAGCCAGTGGTGGCAAGCGAACTAATTATGCTAATCAGCTAGTTCAAACGTTTAAGTACTTAATGAAGATATCCAGTGGTCATTATGTCTCGACTAAATTGATGTTGCCTATAAACAACAATTCATGTTCATAGAAACAACAAGGTCAATAAGACAAAATATATTTCATACCTGTGTTGCAGCATGTAGCCTAGCTGTCTATCAGAACTCCCCCGCGTACCGTGGGTCCGGTATTTCCGCCGTCTTGTGTGTATGTCACTTACTGTGCATTTCTATTAGGGCTGTCAAAATAACTGATTAATTTCGATTAATTAATTTGAGAAAAAATAACTGATTAAAAAAATTAATTAATCGATGCCGTATGACCTTTGACCCCGAGCCGTTCTAGTCAGTAAAATTTAGACTGTAATATGAAGGAGAGAGAAGAAAACGTGCTGCCTGGATCATTGATTGGAACATTTACTTTTAAAAACGGCCTGATGGTGTTGATAAAAAATAAAGTGTTGAAAATAAAGTCCTCTGCAATGAAATGCTTGTATGTGAAAAAAAAAAAACTTCTTCCCGAAGCACTTTTTAATTTATTTCCTTAGCATATTAGGTCATATCATAGATTATTATGGCAATTATTTGAACAGTGAAAATAATAATAAAAGAGTTTTTGAACTTTAATGTCACTAATGCTGATTATTCAATGATTCATTAGAATTTAAATATTTAAAATACTTTCACAGCAAAAAATATATATGCGATTAATTTAGATTAATTAATCACAGAGTATGTAATTAATTAGATTAATTTTTTATTGACAGCCCTAATTTCTATACAAACCAAGATGGCGGATTCCTAAAGAAACACAAGCACCCACACCATAGGTGTATCTAAATTAGCTATGTACCAAAAATAACATCTTACCGTGACGAAGAGCTGTAAACAGTGTTGTAAGGCGTACACATCCGCTTGGAGCTCCAGTGGAATTTTAATTTCATGACGAGAATTCTCGGTCTGTTCATGTGCTGTTCAAACAGCGTAAATACTAACCTCCGAGCGTGGTAAACAAAATATTAGATATTAGATATTTCAGGCAGTGAATGTTCCCATTAAGAACCAAAACAGATTTTGTTCAAATCTACACACCTATGGCTACTGAAAAATGTATGGTTAATTTATAAAATGTTATTTTGAAGTATTGAAAAACATCGTTGTTTTAGAATATTCGAACGACCTGATTGGTTCTCGAATGGTCCTCAAGTTAAACTTTCGCCAAATTTGTTTCGCCTGCCTCGGCGATTCGCTCTTTGCCCAACCAGGGTGAATTTTGTCTCCATTCAACCTCAATGAGAGCGACGCAAAATTTCAGTGTGTGGAAACTCTCAACCCTCAAAATATAGCCAGGACCGATGCAGGCTTCAAACAAAGTGGGAGATGAGATTACCCAGGATACCGTGCCAGCTCAGCGAGCCGGCCAAATTTTTCAACCAAGATGGCTGACACTGCTGCAAAGGAACAATTGCATTGCTCATATATTTTCACGAAGAAGCATATTAAAATGTTGAAATATGTTGGAATATGTTTGTTTGATGTACATCCAAAGGACTGTCGAGTTTTGAATAGTAATGTTAAAAAATCTCTCACGAAGCTATCTGATAGGGGTGGGCAATATATATTGTCTGCGATAATATCGTGATTGTTGTTTTAACTCATTGAATGCCAAGCTGTTTTCGGAAGCTTAGTCCTAGAGTGCCAGCAATCTAGACCATTGTTGATGATTTTTGTACAGGCACAGAATATTCTGTGTTATAGCTATGAACACATACAATGGCTCGTTTGAAAGGTGGGACTTTAAGCTCTCAGTGGGTGCAAACCGTGTATTTCTACACGCCTCTGTTCCTGAGAAATCCCAAGCTAAACAGTGGCTAGTTTTCATCAAAATTGCTGGGGGTTTTTCTAGAAATGGAGATATAAATCCTAGAAAAGCCTAGAAATCTAGACGCACCCTAGCGGCGGCAAATTAATTTGCTCAGCCTGTACGTCTAGTATCAAACCATAGGGATTTCTATTGGCTGACGCCGTGGACGTCATCCAATCACAGTGCTCTATTTTGTTAGAGAGTCTTAAGGTGGGCTTAACAGGATAACGACAGTCCTGCGACGGTGAACAACAAGGAAGGTGGCTATGGCGAACGAAGAGCGGTTGTTTGAATCGGCGTTGGTGTCAACTTTGGAGGAGTTGGACTTGTGCTTTTCTTTGAAAGTTGAGCAACACAATGCACTTAATCATTCCTTTCGAAGAAGGATGTATTTGCCGTTTTGCCGACCGGATGGTCGTAGGGCTGGCCTATTGCATGCCTAGGCAGTTTGAAAGACAATTCTCTGCCCGCCCCTTGGATTAAGCGAGGTGAATGATTCGATTCCAGACTATACATTTCAATGATATAGGATGGCCCGCCAGGCTAGGAGATATAACGTCTTTCATGAAATATGAAGTGTTGACTGTAAAGTTTCCGGGAAGTGACCTGGCGAGACTGCCACCTAGTGATAGACCCACAAAAATGGCCTGGTTTTGAGCTGACGTGCATGCGTCACTGATTCGACCCAAAGCGGCAACCGAGTTATGATAAAATTTCCAGCTAAAATGTCCAGATTGTGCGTTATCAGTTTTCGATCGTCATATTTATCATTTCCATTCATCACAGAGTTCCCAAAATCACATATAAGGTGTGTTAGTGTCTAGTTTCGGAATTTAAAAAAAAAGCTAAAAACGTAATATTACGTTTTTGGCACTCAATGCATGGGAAGGGAAAACCAACGTAATATTACGTTTTTGGCACTCAATGAGTTAACGATGTGCAATTTGACATTATCGAGTATTTAAATTACTTATGGGGAAAAAACACTCAATCACGCATTGAATACTCATACATTCCCAGGAGGTGTATGCGGGAGAAGCCACTGGCTGCAGTAGAGCAAGTGTCACGTGATTACTAGTGGGTCACAACTAATGTTTATTTTGTGCAGCGAGAGTAGCCTACTTGGGATTTTATGCGGCTACTTTTGTCAAGTATCTGTTCAAGTAGCATTGATGAGACAGTCACGTTTTTTCCTCCACAGTATTCTATGGAGAGAAAACATTAGCCTTTGAGTATTTTAATAGTTAGTTGTAAACAAAGAACTATTCTCAAGTAACTCTTTTGTAAATAAAAGAGTTAAAGCTAACGCATTAGTTTCTATTCTGTATGCTAGCCTACATGAGTGCTCTTAAACAAAACATAGAAGGAAATAACTGCATATACTCTGTTGGTCTGCTTAGTTTTACAGTGAATCCTATGTAAAGGAACTTCAGCTTCAGACTTTCTCTTGGGAAACTGTTAGGCCTATTCATCTTCTCAAATGTAGCTGGCTAGACCATGTCATTGCCACACACCCAAGTGGGGGCAGAATTGGAAATGTCATAGAGTGACAATGCATTGGTTGATTTGGTTAAAAAGTCACATGTTAGGTTATTGGTTATTATTGTAATGATGCTATTCATAAATAATGAGCTGTAAAGTACAGGGATGCAAACACAGGGTATATACAGAAATTCTTAAGTTTAATTTAATACCTTTTTTAATACCTTCACAATATTGTTTAATACCAACATGACTTCGAGCTGCAACTAGCGGCAACCTTTCGAAATTCAGTGTTGGGGGTAACTAATTATAAAGTAACAGATCACTGTCATTTTTGTTACTTAACTTTCTGAGTAAGAAAGTGTAGCAATGCTTACAATTCAAATCAAGTATCTATTATTACAGTTACTGGATACTTTGTTCCTTTTTTGCTTCAATAAAAACACTGGCCTATACACAGTTCTTTGTTATTTAATCCTTACCCAAGATATAAAAGTCATTTCATTGTTATGTGTAGGAGGAGCACACACCACTTCTCCAGCACTACACTCTTTCTTTCACTATAATTCTATCTCAATCAAGACAAAATGACAAATGAAAATCAGAAAAGGTATACTGGACTTTCTTCTAAAAAGGCCCACGACCATACGCAGTACACACACACACACACCCACCCTTGCTGTCTCATATAATTTGCCAGTCAAGGTATCACATTCAAAAATAGGCTGTCACATTTTACAAAAATACTAATTATTAATTGGGTGCTGCTGGAGAATGTGGGCCCCATGTGATAAAATACTTTTGGGCCTGCATGCTCCCTGTGACGAAACTTTTGAAAAATAACCCCTTAAATGGTGACTTCTGGGGAATTTTGTGGAAACTAATTGACAAATTGACTTAAAATATTATATTATAATATATTGATAGCATATTACAATACAGCCTATACAAACCTACACAGGTTCTTATATTCAACTAATTTTAAGCAAGTCTATTGGGACTTTGATCTCATCACATACTACATCAAGGGAGTAACCCTATAGCTCCTGAGCAAGCTTTGAATAATGTAAAGGTAACACCTGTTAAACTAACCTTAACATGACATTTACTGAGGGTAGAAAATGTTAAATCTTATAGCCTAAACCTTATCTTATAGCCTAAACAAAGCAACACTGTCAGGCCTATATTTAACCTCTATTCTGTAGTCAAGGCAGGGGTAGCTCATTGCAAATAACCCCTTATAACATGTGCATATGTTTACATGTTATATTCTTGTTTTTTTCCCCTTTCATTTAATTATATATTTGTTTGAATGAAAAGGCCTTCTGCCTTTATGGGGACTTTTAATTTGAAAATGGGTTATTGTGATACTGTATCTAGGCTAGGCCTAGTTTAGGCTATGTCTGCTGCTCTTACAGTCATTGAAAACGCGATGGCGCAAATGATTACTTTTTTGGATGACAATGACAGCTGGTAGCGTAGACATAATCGATTCAAGGACGCATATTTATGTGGAGACAGTAGCCCTACGTGGCCGATGATCCAGGCAGTTGACTCTTCCACCTCTGATTACGTCCGCCCATCTTGTTTGCTGGCTAGTAGACTCCAGAGCGGTAGAAAAACGGCTCTGGTAGACTCCATATGTGACCTGACGGCATTCACTCCCATCCAGGGGCATTTATTGTCTTTTTACAGACGTGGTAATAAGCCTCTTGGCTGTTGCCAACTAGCCTAAGCCAGTCTTTGAATCTCAAGTCCTCTAACCAAATGTCTGAAAAAATTTAATTTCCCATGACATCGTCAATGGTAGCAAACTTTTGGCAACAAGTTTAGGCAGTAAGCCAGCCGTATATCCAGTTTGAACATAGAGTTTGAGGGGGCGCTAAAAGTTTTTACCGCGAACGCACACTGACATATCGCTCAGGTCCTACTCGCACATATAATTAATATAATATAAATAAATTCACGTGAATTTTAGGAGATAGGCCTGCACTTAACACAAATGGAAAACATCATAGTTAGTGCTTCGAAAATGTAATACCTAATCAGATGACGTTTATTACTTTTTAATACTTTTAAATGGCCTTAAATTTGGCTAATTTCATTTACTACCTTTTAATACTTTTTACAACTCCGCGGACACCCTGAAACAGAGGTATGGTCAAAAAGGAGTGAGATTATCGAAGCCCACGCCCCCGCAGGAAATATCATATAATTACATTTTGCCACCACCTCTGCCATCCAGGGCTCACCCTATTCACACAAAAGTGTTCTTTATATGAAAATGCACTGTCCCAGTTCCTTGGCAGTGATGCAAACACATGTGAGGTTACTCAACTCATTACTCAGCATGGTTGCACAGTGCTTGCATGAGAAATACTTCCCAAAAACCTTCCCTAATTGTAAGGATGCCATATAGGGGTGTAAATCACAAGTTTCATCACGATTCGATACAATATTGATTCTTTAAGCCAATGATTTGATTATTTTCGATCCTTCAAAATTTTTACAATTCCATGTCTTACTGGGGTCTGTTGTTCATAGGAAATTATAGATTTTGATTAATTTTCATGGATTCAAAAATGGCAAATATTATAGGCTTAATTATAGGCCAAATACTGAACATTGACTGTGGAATCAAGTAACACACTTTTTTCTCTTTTCCTCCCCTAAAACCTCCTGTCACTTGCCAGATGCTTTTGAATTTAACATGGTTTAACTCATATGTTGCAGTCGAAGTGAAAGGAAACTAGCCTATTTGGAGTATTCTGTAGGCCTGCTGTTCCTTTTATGAGAGCAATTTAACTGACTGAACAAGTTTTCATCAGGCTATTGAATCCTTTATATGTGAATGCAATATACTTAATTTACCATTAGCTATATTAGAATGGTTCTATACGCAGTTGTCATATAAATGCTTGTTTTTCGTGTTTTGTAGTAGGCTATTCAAAGCATTTCACGTTCATCACTCGTGGTGCAGGCCTATGTCTTGAGTGATCGCTGTCCCTTTAATATTCAAGGAGCTAAGCTGCTTGACTCTGATTGGCTAACAGCTAGTAGGTTTCGTCCATAACATGATGACAGCCATTACTAATTTTAGCTTCATGGCTAGGGTTGCCAACTTTCTGATATGAAAATAAGGAAGGGGGGGGGGGGGGGGGGTTTGATAATACACTTCAGTAAGTACACCGGCATCCACTTCAGTTAGTGGGGGGGGGGGGGGGGGTATTGAAATTATGTATGTATTATTTTACTAAATAGTGCATCATTTTACAAAATTGTGAGCTATTATTTACTAAAATGCGCACATAATATACTACATTCTATAGCCACTAGCCTACTCATTTTCTATCTGGTGCAAAACAAGAATTATTTCGATGCAAAAACACATGATAAAGAAATAACTGTTTGTAGCCTATTATACTCAAACCAAATAACTCTGAAAACTGAACTGGCGGATATGCTGTCATAGAAAAAAATATATTGAACATCACAAGCAGCTCCAGAAGCTCTGAATTTGGTGAAGCCTTATTTTATTTCTGGCTTTTTTCTGTCTCTGCAGCAAGTAGGCTAGCCTATTTGTTTATCTTGCACAGATGCACTGTAAAACTCATGACAAGACATGTCATCTCACGTTACGCTATCAGCGTAATGTACGTGACTCGCAGTGGCTCAAACGAAAAGTGCATTCTCTGTTGGGATAGTGATGACAGACGAACTGAGAGGGATAAATGACAGCAGCAAAGTTTCCCTTTATTTCATACAAATTGTGTATTTTTCGTTCATAGTCTAACTTATAATACTGATCTGTCATGGATTTGCACGAGTTGATTCTCAATAATACGGAACAAAATGCGTTCCGTATCAGTTCAATACGGAACACATCTTTTCCCTTGCAAATACGGGACGATTCCGTATTTTACGGAACGGTTGGCAACCCTATTCATGGCATGAACTTAGCTTGGCTAGCGAGTGCTAGCAGTGTCCAAATGTACATAAATAAAACCTGCTAAGCTAGCGAGTTCATTAAACCTGTATAACATAGCACTTCCTTGAGTTCACAATTACGTTTTACTTACAGGCACTGGTCGTAGACTGCTCCAGGCTTCAACAGCAATCTTTTTGCAAAGCCTGTGGCATTGTTCCAAAAAATAAACTGAAGCCATTTGACCCTCAAGTCTGGGTTCTTGGGCAAAAGAGGGCCGTATGTCTCACAGCAACTTGTTTCTTGAAGGCTATTGTGGTGATTTTATCTAGACATAATAATAATACTTGTGTGTGTGTGTGTGCTGGTTTATTGGAAAACATTCCATTTACTATAAAGGTGTTGTTTGTGCAACTGTTATGCAACATTTACTGGAAGTCATGAGACTGAGCTGTCAAAGGCTAAGAGTGAAAGTAAAAACAGGGCCTGGGAAAGAAAGGTGCTTACCAGAAGGGCATAAATAGAAGGGGCTAGCAGAAGAGGAGATGCAGGGACCTTCCAGGGAGGGGAAGTGAAACCAAAATTGGGATGACACATAGAACCAAATCAAAACATACCCTGCCTGGCAACAGATTACACATAGAACTTGATCACATGTATTCTGCCTAGCAACACACATTTTTTAATGTTTATATGAGAAGGAGTTTCCACCAATATCTCAAGTCCCAAAACGTTCTGATTGGCTAGAAGGGGCCTGGTGACGCTCCTGATGATAGGAACGCCTCTCAGGCCCCTGAGAGCATAAAAGAGAGAGCTCAGGCACATTCAGATCAGATCTCATCGGGGTGGCAGCTGCAACTCATCACTCTCTTGCCTGACGGTTCAGTCCTGACATTGTTTGGATTGTATCATCACTGCAATACGGTGAATAAAGGATCAACAGTCGTCAGCATTTCTCGTCTTGGTGTTCTCCTTCGGGTCTTTGACATCAGAGTGCTAGTTGGATTGGAGGTTTCGGGAAGTGGATGATTTCCACGACAGATCTGGAGGTTCCTACCGAGATTTGAAAGGATTCAACAGGGGAAGCAGTTCCGTCCCGGGTGAAGCAGACTTCTCCAGTGCAGCTCTCAGGGCCAAAAACAAGGTAAGCGTTTTGCTTATTATTAGGAGAGCTGTACTGTGGGAGTCGGTGGGTAGGCCGGGAAGGGGTGTTTTACCGGAATCCTCAAAAGAATAGTGGAGACACAAGACAGAGATTGGGTTGTACTGTTGATCTTAAAAGCGTGTTGTGATTGTGAAAACCGGTTAAAAATAGTTTTCAAGGAGAAAACTGAGTTAAATGGCCATGTAATGATTTCCAAGGAGGAAATCTAGTTTTCAAGGAGAAAACTGAAATAGTGTTTTAATTTCCAAGGAGGAAATCTAGTTTTCAAGGAGAAAACTAAAATAATATTTTGTGTAAAGGGAGCACGGGCTGCCCTAAAATATATGTGTGTTTCAGAGAAAAGAACGGGTTAATAGGTAAACTGCAATATTAGCTGTGAGTTAAAATGTGTAAAAAACCGTCCTGAACAAAAAGGGTGATGAACAAAATATATTTTATCATAATTTGTTGTTGTTTCTGTAAAAGCTGAGTGTGCGCCGTTGTGTTTTGTTTTGTTGCCTGGGCATGGGCCCACAATAGATGCAAGGCAAGTACACATACACATTTGAGGTAGAGGAGCTCGGCGAGGGAAGGAGGATCGTCACACTGACAGACGGACGTCAGACTCACATAATCGAAGCGGCTGCGGGCATTTTCATAAGAAGGTTGCACAACAACCATAGTCTGAACATAAGAAGATTGTTGCAGCTGTTGGAGGTTTTTGTAGATGCCCCCCCCGAGCCCCGTGCTAGAGCAACGGTGCCTAAGCTTAGGATTGTGAGAGACCATAGGCCAGAGACCCTAGGAGAAATCCTTTACCGCCTTGAGGTTTCCGACGATTCAGGTGAAGGAGAGCCCGACACAGACTCCTCAGAGGAGTTCACTCCAAACAGTAGTGTGGGAGAGATAGAGGTAGACATTGGACAGGGGGAGGCCAGTGCCCCACCAGAGACAGGCTACAGCAGCATAGGGTCAGAAGAAGAGGGGCGCCAGGAGCCAGATCAGGGGGGTCCAGTGAGAGCTCCAACTCCCTATCCAGGTAACACCGTATCCCACCAGTTGATCCACAGCCCATTCCGTATAGCCAATAGCCCAGCCACTCCCCGATATAACCCACCACCCTCTGTAAGCTACAGCCCGACCAATCCCCAGTATAGCCCAAGCCAAAGCCCCACTGTGTCTCAGCCTGAACAGGAGCCAGGACAAGAGAGAGAGCAGGGAGAGGTTCACGGCCCGGCTGAGCCCCAGTCAGTGCAGGATATAGAGCGGGAGGTGAGGGAGATAGTTGGCCGAGACAGAGGTAGGCTGGCCAGTTTTATGAGAGGGTCTTTGTCAGTGTCAATATTCTGGAACAAGGAAGGAAACAGCAGGGACAAGTATTCAGTTCACATTGATCAGTTTGACAAATACGGAGGAACCCACTCCAGGCTGGGCACCCGCGTAGCGCCATTGGCCCTACAGACAGTGATAGAGCAGGTAGGAAAGTTTGTGGGGGTAAACACAAGGCCAGTGGTTGACCAGCTCTTTGCCCCACCTGAGGGCAGAAAGCGCAAGTTTGAGAGAGATTCTCCAGCTACAAGGAGGAGAAGGACAAATAACTAGGGAAGAGTAAGAAGGGGGAGGTACTGCTGCAAGACCTCTAAAACGACTGCTTAGCTGAATAAAATTCTATAATAGCTGCTTAATAAAAACTTGTAATCTGCTGATTTTGCTTAAAGTGAAAAGTTTTGTACTTGCTTCAATAAATAAAAGGGGAAATAAAGCCAATAAATGTACTTTGTGAAAAATAAAATAAAAGGTTAAAGGATAATTTTGAGTGAAGAAATATTATTGAAAGGAAAGGTAAGGGCTTAAAGTCCCCACTGATGAAATAGCGGTGGTAAAATAAAGAGGATAGTTATAATAATAGATAAAAGTAAGAATTTAGAGAGAATAGGCAGAGTGACGCCCACAAATAGCGAATGAACTTAGAAAGTAAGTGGCATATCACTTTCATTCGACAGCGGGACAATAAGTGGTGCGTATTCACAAGAAACCGAGAGGGCCTTGTGAGCGGTGCATATCGGTGCCATAGTTACACAGAGCTACTAGAGAAAGTAGAACATCTGATAGGGAAAGCTTACCCATTAGAATTAGGAACGCCTATGGACACAAGGAGTGACGATAGCGATACATCAGATTAGCAAAGCTCAGAAACTCAGCAGCTAGGTCCAGGAAAGACTTTGAGAGTATATGGAACATCAGCGACAAAACGTAATCTGGACCATAGATATCACTGAGTACGGCGAACACGATTGGAAAATAAGCATCCGAGACCGAGAGGATCAAGAACAAGTGGGGTACGTAGGGCGGTTCCCCCTTGGGTGCAGATTCCCTTTCAGGTGCAGATACCGGGACGAAATAGACGAGAAGGCAGCACTTCCCCTGGTGTATGAGCTGACCCCTTTTACCCTGCCGCAGGAAGAACCGGAGGGAGCACAGCCCCAAGCAGCCGGGAGTGAGGAAGGGGCCACATCTGGCGACTCGGAAATAAAAGAGACGTGGACAATAAGGGTCGCCGAAAGCGGGAACAGGGGGTGGAGCGTGAGCGCCATAAACAATAGAGGGGAGGTACTCGAGGGAGGAAGAGCTGAACTAAATACGGTCCTTGAAGATTGGGGAGAAGTAAGGGACACCATATTGTATACGGTAAGCGACCTCCGACTGGACTGGGAGGAAAAGGACCAGAACAGGTGCCAGAGGGAGAGAGAGAGGCAAGACAGAGAGGACTCCCTCAAGTTCAGCAGTAGGGAAGAAGAAGTGAGGGAATTTGAAGGAAACAGTTTCAGGTATATGTGGGGTAATAGGACCTACCAGTTTACCGAAGACGCTGACATCTAAAAGGAAAGTGACACATCAGACTGGCAGAGACTCAAGAGCTCCTTGGATAAGGACAGAAGGGATTCTAAGAAGTGTATGGAACAGGGACGGCGGAACGTGCTCTGGGCCATAGATATCGTTGAATACGACGAACACGACTGGGAGATAAGCGTCAGAGACGGAAAAGGCCAAGAATACGTAGGATACGTGGGCGAAGTCCCCTTTGAGTGCAAATTCCCGTATAGGTGCAAGTATCGAGATGACATAGACCTAAAGGCAACGATTTCTTTGTTGGGGGAACTAACCCCTAATAGCCTGCCAGTAAGGAAGCAGGAGGAACCACAGCCCCTCGCAGCCGGAAGTGAAGGAGGAGCTACATCAGGTGATCTGAAAATAAAAGAGAAGTGGACGATAAGGATCTCCGAGCACGGGAGTAACGGGTGGAGCCTGAGCGCAGTGAACAATAAAGGAAGGACATTTGAAGAAAGAAGAGGCAAACTAAATACTGTCTTCAAGGAGTGGGACGACGTGCGGAATTCTATACTATACTTAGTGAGCGACCTACGGCTGGATTGGGAAGAAAAAGACCAGAACAGGTGCAAGAGAGAAAGGGAAAGACAGTACAAGAAGGACCATCTTCTGTTCTGCACGGACCGGGAGGACATAGCAGAACAGGAAAGGAGAGACTACGGTTTGGACCTCTAAGAAGGATGGCGACTAGAGTAATGACACCCTTGGAGGAAGTAGTAAAGGAGAATGCCATTGCTGAGAAAGACGTAAAGAACATCAACCATAAATGGTTCCTGAGATACAAAGGAGACCACACAGCATGGCCAAAGGAAGGATCACTCAACCCGACAATAATCGCGCAAATGAGGGAGAAAATTATGAACTACAAAGGCTATGACAAGAGCACACGGAGGCAGGAAAAGAGAGAGAAGGAGTTGAACACTCTGGAGGCCTTCGCGAAAATATCGGAAAGGAAGAGGAGGCAGAGGGCTGACCAGAGTGACACACCGCCCGACACTCCGCCCACAACGCCCATTACAGAAAAGTGCCCCCAACTACAGCCCACGAGAAGGGAACTGGATGCTTTGACTCAAACATCAGAACCAGGAGCTCCACCCGTGGAGGAGCTACGTCCTCCCCCATACAGGGAAAAGGACAAACTATACCCGGATGTGCCACGAGAGGAAGATAACGCGCGGGAGATATTCCGACGCCTGGAGGAAAGAAACCCGCGGGCCCTGGCAATACAAGCACCAGTGTATGGACCACAGGCCCCAACGGTGCACCTGGCAGTGCAGGCCCCGCTAGTAGTGAAAGGAATCACACTGGAAGGATCGATCCTGCGCGGAGGTTCTGAAGGAAATAAAGAGGATAAGAAGAGAGCAGGCTCATCCCCAGTCAAGACCATCAACACCCCAGCCGGCGTCTGCACGACCATCTCCACCATCATCCCCCACCGGGACGACCATCCCAGAATACCTCCTGGAGGGCACAGTGCCGGATGAAAGGAGGGAATGGACAGGAGGAGAAGAAGCTACGGAAGAGCAGGTGGTGAGTGACTTCCACGCAAGCACAAAAGGACATTGGGAGACAAGTGGATCTCCGGTAACCAGCCCCCAAAAGCCCTACTGGGAGAGCCAGAAGACGGGTGCGGGTGACCCGGAAGCTGAAAGGAGCGAACCCCCACGCCTCCCAGACCAAAGGAGGGAGCAGGCCCCTGGGGGGAGAGAAGAAAGACAGAAACAGTGGTTTGAAGAGCTGTGGGACCACCTGGAGGCAGTCATGAAAAAATGGATAAAGGCCACAGAAGAGGAGGAGAAAGAGGCCCGAGATGGAGAGGCCCTGGAAACCCTGGCCTGGGTGAGGTTGCAGGTGGACAAGGAACCTGTGATGGAGGGGTGCAAGGAGCTATGGCGGAGGCTCAAGGAATACATCCAGGCATGCTGGAAGGAAGTGGAAGAGGCCGTTAGACAAGCAGAAGACAGACACCGAAGAAAAAGAAGAGAGGAACAAGGGAGTGAAGAACGGTATGAGAGAAAAATGATGAGAATGGAAGAAGGTCTGAAGGAGTTGAAAGCCGCTAAAAGAATCGGATCAAAAGAAGGAAAGCTGGCCGAGGAGATTATGGAGGAAATAATAGAGGTGGAAAGGTGGGGAGACGGAGGGGCAGGCCCAGGGAGCACGCCAGAGCATGCCAAGTATAAGAAGGCCTGCAGGGAATGCTGCGAGAGCCTAAATAGAGAAATGACAGAAGTCCTGAAAAGAATGAAGACCATGGTAGCGCAAGAAGAAAGGGAAGGAAAGCTCAGAGAGGAAGAGATGAAAAAGAGCGAGGAACTGAGAAGAAACCGTCAAGGACTCGGACGGGAGTCCTCCGAGAAAAAGGGGGCCCGCCGACTAACCTTCAAATTATCCTGCAGTCCAAGTACGATAGCGGAAGACCAAGAGGAAGACATGGACGGAGCAGACAGCCAGGTTGGCTCAGGAGAAGACTATGAGTCGGCGGAAGATGAAGAAGAAGGACTGGGTATCATGGAACAGTTCCTTGTAGAGCAAGTTCGGAGAGAACTGCCACAGGTCCCGAAAGAAGCGGACCCCGCAGTGTGTCTCGGCTGCGGAAGAACATTTAGAGGAGAAAAGGGTGTGAAGACCCACCAGCGACAAGTAGAGGCATGCAGAGGAAAGGCCGGAATGCTCCCAATGATGATCCCACCAAGTGTACTCGCCACAGGACTGTTCGGAATCAGCAGGATGAAAAAAGGAGTGGAGAAAGGCCTGGACGAGATCAGAAAAGGGGTACGGAAGGGACTCAACGAAATTGAAGGGGGAGTGAAAAAAGGCCTGAAAGAAAACAAGAAGGAGCTGGAAAAATTGGAAAAGGAGGGAAAAAAGGAGAGAGAGAGAACCAGAAGAGAAAAGGAAAGGAGGGAAGCCATCCCAGAAGAATCGGATGAAGAAGAGACAGTGGTGATGGCACCATTGATAACAAAAAATCAAACGGCCCACTACCAGCCGTGGACCCACTCAGATGTGAATGGCCTCATTTCGCGACTCCCTGTCCTGCATGAGGGTGCGGGCCGATGGATAAGTCGGCTAGAATCAGAAACTCAAGGCCGAAATCTGGCCGTGGGAGACATAAAGTATCTACTCGGCCTGATATTGGGAAAGGCGGACACAGAGGCTGTACTGGAGAGAGAGAACCTAGGGCGGTTGATGAATGCCAACAGGGATGCCCTGTGTTTCGACAGTGTCCGAAATGATGTATGGAAAGCCTTGAGGGCAGCATACCCCAACCAGTACAGCCCCTCAGCCGTCTGGATAGAGAAGCTCAAAGATAGTGATAATCCCGCAGCCTTCGTGGAAAAGGCAGCGCAGGAATGGACGATAAGGATGGAACAAAGGCCAGAAGATTCAGGACCTCTCACCATGCAATTCAGGAGAGCGGTCATGGACGCCCTGCCAAAGGAAGTGAGAACACAGTTGGAAAATGACTGGCGCGTGGCAGCCATGCCCAAAGAGGAATTCAGGCTGGCAGTAGTGCACCATGTAACTCTGTATAGACAAGGGAAAGACAGGGAGGAGCAACAAGAAAAGGAGACCATAAGGAAGCTGACCCATGTGCAGCTCCAGGAAGCAAAGGGGGCAAAGAGGGCAGCCACCCAAGCTCCAGTGATGCCCACTACAGCCCCCGTCCCACAGCCACAACAACCAGTGGCACAACAACCAGTGGTACAACAACCCATGATGCAGCAGCCAGTAATGATGCAACCACAGCCTGTGCAGCCCATGATGCAGGCATGGCAGCAAGCGCCATATGGACCCCCACAACAACAGCAACAGGGACAACAATGGTACCAGCCAAGAGGCAGAGGAGGATCCCGCCAGGGAAGAGGAGGACAAGGCAGAGGAGGCTATGGAAGAGGACAATACCAAGGCCAACAAAACCAAGGGAACAACATTGAATGTTGGATATGCGGAGGAATAGGCCACATCTCCAGGAATTGCCCAACAAAAGCCAGAGGCCAGAACAACCAAGGAGGACAGGCAAACCAAGGACAAATGCAAGGGGGAAATTATGCTCCCCAACAAGGGAGAGCTCCACCGCAAATGCAGGCACCCTCTGGTCCAGTCTCCCCTTACGGGGGAAGCTGGAATTGACGAGGCCCAGAAAACCCAGGGGAGGGTCAGTTCCCCGCCCTGACAAGGGGAGCTGACGCAGAACCAATGCTGCAGGTTCTAATCGAGGGCATGGAGGTAGAATGTTTAGTGGATACAGGGGCAACGTATACTTGTCTTCACCCAAAAGATGCCCAACACCTCCCCAGGTCTTCAGGAAAGTTTATGAAGACAGTGGGTTTTTCGGGGAAAACGCAGCTAATTCCAATGACAGCCCCAGTATCAATCCAAATAGAAGACAAGGAAATCAGGATACCAGTCTTAATAGCAGAACACACACCCGTCAACCTATTGGGACGAGATGCGCTGTGCAACCTAAGACTCCAAATTGAGTGTTCCCCAACAGGAGTACAGATAACAGGACTGGCAACACAAATGGCCCTAAGAATAAGTGCCCCATCTCAAACTGAAACTCACCAGGTCTACTGGATTGGACGATTGGAACCAAACATAGAGCGAGTGGTCTACAACGAGCATGCCTTTCAAATAAACAGCCTTCATGCTCAGTTGAGGACGCCAAGATGCCCTTTTCACTGCACAATAAAATTCGACCAAACGCCAAACAAAGAGAGAGAAGAAAAATGGAATAGGGAAGTGGGTAAGTGGGGACGCATCCCACTTGACATACGCGCACTAGTGGTGGCCAAAGAAGGAGTAGCCGCTGAGGTGAAATTTGTGGAAGGATGGGATCTAGGCGTAATCTTCAACATGCCCGGAACAATGCCACACATCACCCTGAGAGTGGCCAGGGGTCACAGAGCAAGAGAAATGGGCCTAGTAATGCTCGAGGCCAAGTGCATCAAATGGAAAGATACAGGGAATGACCGACTACAAACGGCCATAAGCTGTGAAGGAGAACCAATGTTCAGGATAAAGTTGGACAGACCAGTCACCGTGTGGGGAGTCCCACAAGTGATCGAGATCATGGACACAGAACCGCAGGAGAAAGAGGAGATACCCTACGCTAAAGGGTGTCCATATGGGAATCAGTTCTGTCTCTACCGCCTATTCCCAGGAGCGGGGCGCCGCTGCTGGGACAAAACGAGACATGTGCCATTCAGCAAAGAAGATGCGGAGTGGAGCACATACATGCGACAGCTGTCATGGTGCCCCAAGAAAAGGGCAGCACAACCAGCAATACACTCCCAGGAAGGCCATCAGGGCGGACAAATGGCCTCGGAGGAGGTTCATGACATACCCTACGTTAAGGGATGCCCCTATGGCAACCCATACTGCATGTATGGCCTACTGGGAGGAGCAGGATATCGATGCTGGGATAAGGAGAACCATGTGCCCATCAACAAATCCGACCCAGAATGGGAGGAATACAAGAAGTACTACATAGACAATGAGACGGATAAGAAGACAGGGAGGCCGGGACCGACCCCCTGGAAAGTGATGATGCTACAAGAAGCGACAGAGACAGGCACCGAGCGAACAGAGAGAATATTGAGAAAAGTGCCGCCTGTGGTATGGTCACAAGGGGATGGTGACATAGGATTGGTCAAGTCAGCAAGCCCTGTGGAGTTCAGACTGAAACCAGGAGCGACGCTGCCTTTCCAACCACAGTACCCCATTTCAGCAGAAGCAGCTGAAGGAATAAGAGGAACAATTGAAGATCTCCTGGGAGCAGGAGTCTTAGAGGAAGTCCCAAGTGCGAGGTGCAACACACCCATATTTCCTGTGCTGAAGGCAGACGGAGTGCGATGGAGAATGGTCCAGGACCTCAGACCTGTTAATGAACGCATCGAGGACTATCCAGCGGACGTCCCACATGCTAACGTACTGATGACCAACATCCCGGCGAGTGCAACAACGTTCTCCGCCATTGATCTGGTTCAAGCATTTTTTACCATACGAGTGGCACCCGGAAGTAGGGAGTTCTTTGCATTCAAATATCAAGGCAAGACGTTCCAGTACACAAGGCTCCCACAAGGGTTCAAGCACTCACCGCACATTTTCAACCAGGCGCTCAAGGAGGACTTAAAACACATTGTGTGCCGGAGCACGATTCTGCAGTATGTTGACGATGTCTTGGTATGCTCACCGGACCAGGAAACGTGTGAGAAGGATACAGTCTACGTACTGACCGTTCTGGCCGAAGGGGGGTACAAAGCATCAAGGAAGAAGCTACAATTTGCACAGCCCCAGGTGATCTACTTAGGTCGCCGAATTTCGCATGGGCACAAGGGCATCGCCCCAGAACACATTGAAGCAATTACCAAAGCACCGAAGCCAAACACAGTGAAGCAAATGATGTCGTTCATTGGACTCATAGGTTTCAGCAGCGACTGGGTGGAATGCTATGAACAAAAGATAGCCCCACTACGAGCCATGATCGTGCAAGCTGGAACCAGCCACCTGAGGAACCGCCTCACATGGACAATGGATGGAAATGAAGCGTTTGAACGCATCAAAGGAGAACTACAGCAAGCACCTGCACTTGCACTGCCGGATTACGGAAGACCCTTCTATCTGTACGTGTCGGTCAGGAAGGAAGCAGGAAAAGACGCGTACATGACCGCGATTGTGGCACAGACACAGTGTCATGGACGCGGCAAACAGGCAATCGCCTACTACAGCTCAAAGCTGGACGCGGTGGCCCAAGGCTACCCACCATGCTTCCAGGGTCTTGAAGCAGTATATTCGGCATACGTCAAAGCTTCCAACATTACCATGGGATGGCCAGTGGTGGTACACACCAGCCACGCAATAGCGCAGTTAGTGGAACAAGGGAAGTTCTGCGTGACGCCTTAGAGGCAGTTGAGGTACTACAATCTGTCACTCTGCCCAGATGTCACTATAAAGGCATGCGACACGGCAGGAAACCCGGCGGATCTCATCCCGCTTGATTATGAGGGCGAGCCACATGACTGTGTGGCGGACTCAATCGCCTTCTCCAAGCTGAGGGAAGACCTGCAGAGTGAGCCGTTAGGACAAGGAATCACCTACTTTGTGGATGGTTCTAGCCATAACTATGACAACAAGACGCATGCAGGGTTTAGCGTAGTACAGATGAAAGGTCCAGAAACCTTTGTGACAGTTATGAGCGAACCGTGCACACAACCATGTTCAGCGCAACTAGCTGAATTAAAGGCGCTGACAGCAGCATGTTCTTTAGCAGAAGGGCAGGATGCAACCGTACACACAGATAGCGCCTATGCCCACAATGTTTGCCATGTGCATGGCGCCCAGTGGAAACAGAGAGGGTTCAAGAAATCGGATGGGAGCCCAATTCAGCATCTAGAGCAGATTCAGTTGTTGTTAGCAGCCATGATGCGTCCAAAAACACTCGCAATATGCAAATGCAAAGCGCACTGTAAGGGACAGGACTACATTACCCTAGGGAATGCACAGGCAGATGAGGCAGCAAAGGAAGCGGCGTTAGAGGCTAGGAAGTTGAATACAGCCCCTAAATCCCCACAGGATAATGAGCCGCACAAAATACTGCTTAACAGGGCGATGCACAGTATGCCTTGCCCTACAAAATGCCCCTACCCCTACAATACGTGTATGTGGTGCTCCCAATGGTGTGATGACGACCATGAGCACCAGGTAGATCCCGCCTGTTGCGCGCTATGCCAGAGGGCCAGCTGCCCTGAGTGCTGCGACAAGCCTTGTGAAGCTAGATACTCACCGAGCGTAATTGATCGCTATTTCACAGCAACCGACACAGTGATACAAGCCCCAGTGGTCCGAACCTTGCCTGACGAACGAACCTTTAGAATTGTGGATCCTTTACTCACGCTTAGCGCTATTAAAGACGCACAGAATGCAGCTCCGCAGGCCGAAACATTGTTATGGGAGGAGAGAGGTGCGTCGAAAGGCAGGAATGGCGTGTGGAGGAGTCATGACGGAAGGGTGGTGGCCCCAAGTGGACTCCTTGATCTCCTCATTCATGATGCGCATGATGTGGATCATTGCGCAAGGGGGGAGGTCAAGCGGCAGATACTTGACAAAGGGTTCTGGGCCCCATACCTTCAAGATCGCATCAATTACGTGTTAAGAAATTGCCACACTTGTGCCACACACAATTACAGAAACAACATAACAATAGGCATAGGACCACGGCCCCTGGGACACGTGCCACTCCCAGAGGGACCGTTCAAACACCTGGTAATGGACTACATCGACATGGGTCGAACGGTGAACACGTACAAACACGTACTGGTAATAATATGCCGCTACTCACGATGGGTAGAAGCCTGTCCAAGCCGAGGGCAGGACGAGAAAACGGTGATTCGATTCCTAGCGAGGGAGGTGATACCCAGGTTTGGGATCCCAGAAATAATCAGCAGCGACAATGGCCGAGCGTTTACAGCCAACACGTGGAAAAAGATTGCACAGGCGCTGTGCATCAAGACTCGGTTTGGTTGTGTTTACCACCCACAGTCTCAGGGGATGGTCGAAAGAGCGAACGGAACGCTGAAGAATAAAATAGCGAAGATCGTCCGAAGCGCGCACGACGATCCAAATCTACCAAACCTAAATTGGGTTGACGCACTACCAATCGCGCTGATGAAAATGCGCTGTGAAAAAAATCGAACCACGCATCTGACCCCGCACGAAATGGTGACGGGGCGGGCGATGCCCACGCCACGGTTCAGAGGGGATCAGAGGCCCCCGCTGGAAATTCTAGAACAAGAGGTGAGCAGTTATATTAAACAGCTTTCTCAAGTTCACAGGGCAGTTTTCAACGAGCAGAAGAGAAGAGAGAGAGCGCGGGAGCGGAGGACTGAGCCAGGACCGATCCAAGTGGGAGACTGGGTGTACCTGAGGGTGTTTAAGAGATCGTGTCTCGACCCCAGAGCAGAGGGGCCCTACAGAGTGACCCAGGCTACCCCCCGGGCGGTAAGAGTGCAAGGATCAGATTTGTGGTATCACCTTAACTCTTGTTACAGGGCGGTGCCACCAGAAGGAGCGAGAGGTCCAGAGGAGTCGGAGGACGATGACGGGGACCAGAGCCCGCCAGGACCCCCACCAGACTCCCCTGGGGAGGATGATGGTGGTAGGGAACAAAGGGGAGGACCAAGTACGCGTAGGAGTACGAGGCGGAGGATACTGCCGGCTCCTGCTGATGGCCCTGGGCGCAATGTACCTAGGGTGCCTGCTGTTCTCCCTCCCCTATCTGTGCCTACAGGTGCTGGCGATGCTGGGGCCGAGCCAGGCTCGAGGAGGAGAAGGCGACATCCACCTGAGATGGGAGCCACTCCCGAATCCCAAGTATCCAGACCTGCCACAGCCCCAACCAGCGGTGATCCACCAGCCGACCCTGCAGCCCGCTCTCACGCCACGGACGCACCCGACCTCACAGGAAGCGACGCCGAAGAAGCGCCGAGGCCGGAAGAAGAAGCACCGCCACCGCCACCATCACACCAGCAAGGGAACGACACCATCGACTTTGGGGACTTCTACAGCGACTGGGGTTACCCATACCCAGCCGACGCCCCTGCCGACGACCAGAGTGGAGCACAGCAAGCTGCCGCAGAAATGGCCAAGGCCCTCGACGCACTCAGACTACCCACTGTCCATACGCCTCCCCCCCGGACACCTCCTCAGCAGGGCTCGCGGCTTCCTGCGGAGCCTGTGGTGGAGAGGCCGACGGACTCAGGGCACAACACGAGCGGCCCCCACTCCGGGGATGACCGCCCAGGGACCAGCCAAGAAACAAGACGAATTCTCCAGAGGACCAACTGGGGCAGTTCCCCCAGTACCCATTGGACTGGAGGCTTCGAAGAGGCCCTTGACTGGCCCCTCCCGGGCTCCCCGGAGAACGACGAGAGCGATGGAGGGGGCGCAGACTGCCACCCCCAATGACGCTCTGCGAGGAGACGGAGAGGAGATGCTCGACGACAGTGCCCTAGACACGGACAATATTCTGTACATAGAAGGATCAGGAGATGAGACACACACACCAGAACCAGAAGCATCGGGAAGTAACGAGTACATCCCGGTGCTGGACAATGCAGTGACTCAGAGCAAAAATAAGAGCAAGAATGTAAATAGTACAGGCATGCTTCCCAAGGTCTTGGAAAAGGAACAGGTTAATGGGACTCAAACCAAGAACAGAAGGAAAAGATCCACGGGCGCTTTGGGCGCCTGGGAGAATAATTCATGGATGCAATGGGCCAAATACACAGCAAAGACAGTAAAACCAGAAGGAGGGTGTTACGTGTGTTCGGCGGTGAAACCAAAGCTGACAGTGCTGCCAGCACCAGGAACTGGAGAAGAAGATATAGTGCACCAAGAGTCAGGGAAGCAGTACACAGAAGACAAGTTCTCCCCGTTTGGATGTCTCGTGCGACTGGGAAGCGAGGAGCTACGGAAGATATGGACTAAGATAGGCCCATTATCCGGAAAACAGACAGGGAAAGCGCATGAGCTCCAGCAGAACGAGGCGAGGTGCAGGAAGGACTACCCAGGCATGGGGACCAGGGTGATAAAGAAAACCCATCATCTCTACGAGATTCCAGAGGATGTAGAGTTCGAGTGTTTTGAAGTACACCCCACGGCAAACACAGTCAAGGAAGGTGTGAAGGATGTAGGAGCATTCGAAGGACGCTGTGCAGCCAAGTGGGTCCACGAACTCAACAACTTCTACTTCCGCCTGGTGGAGAATAGCGACCACGGGAAGAGGATTGGAGTCGAAGTAAATACCACGATGCTGAGCGTGAATTGGATGTATGAACAGGATATTCCGCTGGCAGACTTATGGTGGGCCTGTGGAAGACGATGGGGACTGCGAAACACCCTTCCAAAATACTGGAGAGGAAAGTGTGCCAGGGTCACCCTGGCCCAGCAAACCTACATAGTCCCCTGGTCAGAACGCAACTCAACATTGAACTCAACCAGCCCAGGGGCCAACCAGCAAACGCCGATAAAAGGGAACCTGAGGAGAAGCCGAAGAGACGCTGACGATGGAGTGTATATGGACGTATTCGGACAACCCCACAACGTCCCGAGACAGTTCAAGGCACGGGACGAGGTACTCGCCGGATTTGAAGCCGCCCTCCCCTTCTACGGAGCATCCGTAGGCATCGCCAAGAATGTTCAATGGATCAACTACATCCACTACAACGCCCTGCGGTTCATGAATGCCACTATAGACGCGTTCAACGCGTTTGACAGGAGGTTGAACGCCACCACAAAAATGGCAATGGAAACCAGGATAGCAGTGGACTGGATACTAGCAAAGGAAGGTGGGGTGTGCGCGATCGTTGGAACAGACTCGTGTTGTACGTACGTCCCAGGTGAAGGCGAGAACATGGACGACTTCACAAACGCAATGAAAAGACTCAAGGCTGTAAACAAGGAAGCCCACGAGAACTCTGGAAAAGGACTGACGTTTGATGGAATCCCGGATATCTCAGGAATCTTTGCCCCTGTAACCCGGTGGCTGACGGACACCTTTGGGTCATGGGGGGGTAAGATTGTAGCATTTCTGGGGAAGTTATTGCTAGGAGCAGCCTTAGTGGTAGGAATGTTTTGCTGTATTACTCAATGTTGTGGAAAAGTTTGCTCAAAGGTGGTTGCTAGACAGCTCTTGGTCCAGAATGTAATGACACCATGGGGTGAGGAGGATGAAAGTGAGAGGATTCTTTTAGTGCAAACTAGTGTGGGACGAATAATGGAAGACGAGTTCAACGAGGGTCATGTAATGGAGAGCGACTTCCTCGCTCGAATGCTGGAACAGGAGCGGGAGCAGGAACAGGAGTTTCCTCCCCCGGAGTTTCCTCTCCCGGTCATGTACGAGTAGAGGTGGGGTCCTGCGAGTCACCCATCTCTACACACGCACACTGACTCACGCTCACATACACAACACTGACAGGTAATTCACAAGACACATGCCTGCACGCCCAGGTGACAGAGTAAAAAGTAGGGTTATGGGCTGTGACCTGACACGAATAAGTCGCACGAATAAGTCGCATTAAGTAATCTTGATTCAAGTTTATATGAGGTTTTAGCCCTCAACTGCAAGGCCATCCAAACCCGGCCAGGTATAACCAAGGCTTGCTACTAGAAGCGCTCACCTCACCCCAACTTACCGTACGTCGGGCCTGGCCCGCCTAGTGGTGTGGCAGGTGTGTGGCGCGGTCAGTGCTCGAGGACGGGTACGACCCCAATGGCCAGCAGGGGCAACCTAAGGCAGAGCATGGCGGCCCGTCCCCTCGGTGTGGCGCGCCTGCGGCCGGCGCGCTCACCCGTTCTCACGCTAGTGTGAATGCCCGGAGGAATCCGGAGGAGTAAGGGGATGACGTTGCGAGTAACAAAGGGGGGTGGTGCGTAAAGGCCAGACAAGGGCCATATATACACCATTTACATATTCTATATAAGAATTTACTTAAGGAGCCATATACCTGGGAGAAGGATGGGTGAGTGACGAGTGGGAGCATGAAGTTGTTATGTAACTCCGATTTGGCACCGATGGCCGTTGCATGAAAATTCTTTTATGCTCAAAGTGACTAGCACATTAGCCGCTTTGGGGACAAATCCGTCTCGGGTCCTAGCCATATGTTCATAACAAGGAATTGGTCGTTCTGTCACCTGCTCTGGGCGTCCAGGGCTCTTGATTTATCATTTACTCTTATATATAAGGTTTGCGGAATAACCTTGCGCCCGTAGGGTATAGATGAGTGACGGATTAGGCTGCGCCAATGCCTGATACCATGCCTAGTGCATTGAGTGCCATGAAGCATGGGGTTTTACTTAACCTCGTGTGCAAAAAGTGACTGGTTGAAATATATGAGGTTTCAGGCCACTTTGGGGACGTATCCGTTTCGGGTCCCAGCCATTTGTTTTAGTCAATAAATGGGGAGATTTCACAACTCGTTCTTAACGAGCAATTGGCCTTTCTGTCACTTGATCTGGGCGTTCGGGGTTTGCTTACCAATGTTATTACTTACTCACATAAGGGCAGTGATGCCGACACATTCTTATTAGTTCTTACATAAGGGTTAAGGTTTCATGTTTAACATTAGGTTTTTAATAATAGACACTATTCCCCTGTAACTTGCTCATGTGCATCTAGCCTGAGGTGTCGCGACGATATATAAGGGGTCATGACACACTCCTGTGTTTAAATACTGCTTATGCTGCATAGTGAGGCTGATTTAGCCTCAAAGGGGGGAATATGTGGTGATTTTATCTAGACATAATAATAATACTTGTGTGTGTGTGTGTGCTGGTTTATTGGAAAACATTCCATTTACTATAAAGGTGTTGTTTGTGCAACTGTTATGCAACATTTACTGGAAGTCATGAGACTGAGCTGTCAAAGGCTAAGAGTGAAAGTAAAAACAGGGCCTGGGAAAGAAAGGTGCTTACCAGAAGGGCATAAATAGAAGGGGCTAGCAGAAGAGGAGATGCAGGGACCTTCCAGGGAGGGGAAGTGAAACCAAAATTGGGATGACACATAGAACCAAATCAAAACATACCCTGCCTGGCAACAGATTACACATAGAACTTGATCACATGTATTCTGCCTAGCAACACACATTTTTTAATGTTTATATGAGAAGGAGTTTCCACCAATATCTCAAGTCCCAAAACGTTCTGATTGGCTAGAAGGGGCCTGGTGACGCTCCTGATGATAGGAACGCCTCTCAGGCCCCTGAGAGCATAAAAGAGAGAGCTCAGGCACATTCAGATCAGATCTCATCGGGGTGGCAGCTGCAACTCATCACTCTCTTGCCTGACGGTTCAGTCCTGACATTGTTTGGATTGTATCATCACTGCAATACGGTGAATAAAGGATCAACAGTCGTCAGCATTTCTCGTCTTGGTGTTCTCCTTCGGGTCTTTGACATCAGAGTGCTAGTTGGATTGGAGGTTTCGGGAAGTGGATGATTTCCACGACACTATCCTTACCTCCAAATATCCACATCTAAGGTCGGCAACTATCCAATATACCCAGTAGCCTACTATTTGCAATACCCTCGATATACATATTGTTGGAAACAGGGCCGGAGTGGGGCCACTTTTCAGCCCGGGAGTTTCAGGCACAAGACCGGCCCACTTTTTTAGTGGTGGTGGAAATTGGATGAATAAGGCAAGATTTCAGCTCTTACTATCCTGTAGTTTTCATTATAGGCTACCAATATTCCACTATTCCACAAGAATAAGTTGATAAGTTAACAAAAATAGGAAGGAAGAAATAAAGCATTTGAAATGTATCCCACAATTCCACTAAGAGGCATATTGAACTATTGTTTACATGTTTTTTCTGCATGGGTCAGCTATCATGTTGTTGTTTGGTGATTTGCTCCTTTACTACACCCACTTCTGAGCAACAAGGCATATAGGTTGATCATGTAGCCTACTGCTGTCATATAGCCTATACTGTTCTTTCTTACATAAAATAATTTTAATTAATATGGTTAACTTTATTATTATCCTTTCTACTTGTCCCTGTAGTCATAGCTAATTTCAGGCTCATCATTTTCAGCGGGGGACTGTCTGATCTGCTGCTCAGGCGCTATAATCATGGCTAATTTACCAGTTGCCACTTATTCTGTCCTCTTCAAAAAAAAATCTGGAAGCTTGGCACATTTGGCAGCATTTTCCTCCAATACTTTTCGTCTTTTTTACCTGGCCTTTCCAGTCCCTCATGGCCTCTTTCTACCATCCATCCTCCCTGACGCTTATCACTACGGTAGGGCCGGCCCAGCTGGTATCTGAGAAAACTTTTTAGAAAAGACGGGCTATATGGACCCAACCAATTAACTCTTCTTGGGAGGGGAAAACAACACATGCAGAGGCTGCGGTGTTAGGCATAGGATGCGAACGTGTGTAGCCAACTTTAAGAGAAGATAGATTAACGTGGCAAATGTTAATATTTTTCCCTCGACCGGCCCAAAAGTGAAACGGCCCACCGGGAATTCTCCCGATTCTCCCGATTACCCACTCCGGGCCTGGTTGGAAAGCTTATGACCGTTTGTGTGAGTAGCCTACATAACTTAATTTTGTAAATTTTACCAAAACGACTGGTTTCGCCTTGCAGGGTCACATTTAATTCGTTGTCTTCATCTTTTTTTTATTCAAAACAATTCGTAGGTATCCATACTCATAAGTCTAATTACCACCAGACACAAATAATCATCACCTAGGTTAAATCCTCTCTCTCTCCAAAATCTCTTCCTCTGAGATGCACGCGCTATATAATTTAGGCTACCCGACATTTCAAATGTGACTCTCTAATCAACTTTTTTTTAGCTCTTAAACACGAAAAATACACTGTTCAACGGAGCTGGTGTGTGTAAGGCGCACTCTTGGACTCATTGAGACGCAACTAACCTTTCGGCTGAAGTTCTTTTGCTTAGGCTATTATAGAATCTAATCCGGTTGCCCCTGCTATTTATCAATGTAGCCTTTTATTGATTTTTTGCCATGAATCGTCTGAGCTGTGATGAAATCGTGTGTTGTTTAAAGTTGGGATGATTAAGGCCTAGGCTGTCCATATTGGAATAAAAAAATAAAGGCCCACCCTTCGCAAAAAAAAGTTAATGACCTCATATCGGAATGGCAGGACGTTTGAAAAAAGGTCAAGTGCCGCTACTCCGACAATGGAAAAAAAATTGTCGCAGTAGTGGGACGCTTGAAAATTAATGTTAATGCCGCCACTTCGACAATTAGACGCCAATGTCTAAGTAGCGGCATGTCGGAATAGCAGCATAACCGCGGAGAACCGGAGCCGTCTCGCAACAAAGACGTGTAATGTCAACAAGAGGTAGCCTGGCGGGCCATCCTATATCATTGAAATGTATAGTCTGGAATCGAATCATTCACCTGCTTAATCCAAGGGGCGGGCAGAGAATTAAGCCCGCCTTAAGACTCTCTAACGAAATAGAGCGCTGTGATTGGAGAACATCCACGGTGTTAAGCCAATATAAATTCCTATGGTTCGATACTAGACGTACAGGCTGAGCAAATTAATTTGCCGCCGCTAGGGTGCGTCTACATTTCTAGGCTAAACAAGAGGAGCTACAGCTGGAACCGCTACAACTGTACAAGGTCCCGAAAATTGGTGTTTTTGAGAGAGGATGAGGAGAGAGTGGAGGAGCTCCAAAATCTTTCTTTTTCACTTTCCACCCATGGGCAAAATGCACCATTGAGATCAATATGTTTTGTATAGAGCTACCACAGGTTACTCTATACAACCACAGGTGGCCCTGTGGTAACTCTACACAAAACATATTGATGTCAATGGGGCATTTTGCCCATGTTCAGGGTGGAAAATAAAAAAGAAAGATTTTCATAAGACAAGTCAAATTGGTGTTTTTAAAAAGAAGGGATCATGGAGAATAAAGAAAAACATATAAAAAAATATTTGTATATTCCCACAAGGTGTTTGGGCGCTCTGAAAATTATAACCAAAATGATTTTTCAGACTTGTGAGGTCTGCTGTTCAGACCCTGAAGGGATTTATTTTCTGTTCATTGCTTTTTGTGAGAGTGTTTCTACTTATCTCAGTAAGGAAAATAAATCAAGAGCCTATGTTGAGTACAAATATTTCTTCTGAAGGCCTAAACAGAGCCCAGCCAAAAACTCCAATACAATTTTGAGGGACAACTATGACCATGCAGGATCATCCAGACCAAGCGTGAAGATTTTGCTACATACTATTCTTATTTATGTACCAGCAAGCAAAATTTGAGCCTCCTACATGGTTTAGTTATTGCGCTGTGGGCTTGTGAACTTTGACAAAAAAAAGAGGCCGACCAAATTCGACACCCCCCTCCCCCTGTAAAATAGGCTGTATCTTGGAAAGTATAGATTTTACATAAGAGTAATTTTACAGTGTGTCTCCTGGATAACATAGGTACACCTGGTAATTTTTTCAGAATTTTTTGAGACCTAGGTGCGTGGGCCCTGGTTCAATTGACGTGGAATGACCCATAAGTGACTATATAAGGCTACGGGAGGAAGTGTAGTGATTGCAGAGTGAAGATGATTTTCACGGGTGTGGTTAAAGGTGTGAAAAGGGTAATAATATGTACAAATATGCCTGACGTTTTCGTGGTGTAGCCGAGGCCTGAGAGATACGCAGGTAGCCTACGTGAGCGGGAGAAAGTTGATAAGCCAGTTAGCGATAGGGTGGCCATACGTTCGAATTTAGGCCGGTCCGGCGCAGCCTCCAGCCGGACGCTCATTTGTCCTCCTTTTTGGAGTTGCGCTGGGCATCTAGAATCTTTGTTCGGATGCAGCATGGTTTCACAAACTATGGACGCGAAGACTGCTGGTCAAATTATGCGCAGTGCTTCTGTCACTCGTCTGATAATTTGCTGCGCAATTTATGAAGGAACCACGGACTGACTTGTTGCTAGGTTACGGGGACGCTGGCGAGACACGCCGCTCCGTCTGGCATCAAGTTTTTGTTTGTATTTATGTAATGTTCGTAATTTTATGTAATGTTCTGTTAATTTTTTTTATTTATTTTTCTAGTTAAATGTAATCACTCTTTATTCATGTTATTTTCGATCGTTTTTGTGTTATTCTTAGTCCTTTTTTCTGTTTAACAAACTCGGCTGACACCATCAACGTCAAGTTAACGTTAACCAGCTTCCATTGGGCTGATGAGCGCCTTGGCTAGCCTGCCTTATGTCTCTGAAGTCCCTCATGCATCCGTGACGATGCACATCCAATGTCTGGACGGAGGGATTGCTCAGCAAGGGGGCCTAACGTCAATCTGCAAGAGATCTGCAGCTGCCACGACCACCGAGCTGCGGCTGACTTGCGAGCTGCCATGCTAGCATCTACCGGTGCCTGGAGTCTGGATTGAGTGCTAAGAAACTCTGATGACAGCGTCAACCATGAAACAACAAACGGTCACTGTCTAGGACCACCGAGTTGATAATCAGCAGGGTCGCCCATCACAAATTCGGACTGTCTTGTCCTCCCAGTGCTCTCCAGACTGCCAGTGAATTCTCCGGGTTGGTCAGTTAAAGAACTTTGTTGGTGTTGCATCGTGAAGACACAGCTGTGCGCAGTTTTCACGCGGGTCATCTTTGCCCTTGGACATTTTCAGCCGGTTGGAAATTGGACTAATTTTATTTTTAATGTTTATTTATTTTATATATTAATTTGTTTGTTGTATGTCTTGTATGTCTTGGTGTCACGGGTACGCTGGCGACTACGCCGCTCCGTCCGGCATCTATTGTCTTTGTTAGTCTGTGCCAATGACAATGTCTTATATGTGGAGCGCTTTGGGTTGCACTCTGTGCATGTTAAATGCGCTATACAAATAAATCTGACTTGACTTGACTTGACTTTTCGCAATCAGAAGGAAATACTGTACATGTTAAGTTGATCTGTTTGCATCTTTCCAGCGTGTGTTGCTGGCCTAGCCTAGGGAAGAAAATATCTGTCTAAGTTATAATACCTGTAATATCTGTCTGCAGCTTGCTTGTCAGCCTTTCCCAGTAGGCATACTTCGCAAAAGTTGTGAAATATAACCGCATATTTTTTTTGATTGTCGTCGACTGGCTACATAAAAAAAAAACGTGCGTTCATAATACCTGCGTGCTCGATGAAACCAGCAGTTTTCATCAGGATCCGAGGAGGACCTCTCTCTTAATTAATTTAAAACAAAACAATGGTTTTACAATGTTTCAGTCAAGCTTTGGTTTGTTTAGATACAACTGGTATACAAAATGTAAAGTAGTGGATTAACTTTAATTTGCTGTGCTGCATATTGGACAATAGATGCACGTAGTAAATTATTAGGGGTGTTGTGGGACATAGACAAATAATAGGAGACGGCCAATAATGAAAATATAATTCAACAATATTTATTTACAAAAAATTATAAGCCTAAGAAAAATACGGATGAACGAAAAATAAGGCTGCCCAAACGAAAGGCCTCCAAAAGTAGGCCCAGGTACAGTAATCCCCAGCCTTCTCCTCGACTCTCACTCGGGGACCAGGCAGGAGCGACAGCAACGGCCAAGAAACAGTGCGCGTGGCTTGCGCAGTGGAGCAGAGCGGTGTAGCGGGGCGTTGTAGTGGCCAACCCAAATTCCAAGAATGCGCCCCCTGTGACGTAGAAGGCCCCCTTTTAAAGGGCGGAAACCCAATCACTGTTCACGGCAATTAGTAGTAGTTTGCCCACCGTCTGAAATTAACAGAACACAAGACACACAGAGAACAAGCAGACAGAAACACAGAACACATGCAGACGTAACAGTGTGTCTGTGTTTCAATAGCATCTGTGTGAAAGGCATCTATGACCATCAAACCCCAAGCTACTTCTGCAGTCAGAGTTAGTGCTAGTGGAAGGTGTTTCAGTTATGCAAGTGTGTGTTTGCACTGATTACTGTCTTCAGTCACACAGTCGTTTTTCAACAGCAAGGGGAGCCCTCCTCCTCACTCCTGAGCTGGTTAATGGGGGTTCCCTCCTTTTCATTGTCTTTAGCTTTACGAGCAAGAGTAGAGGAGAGGGAGACGGTGCGACAGTGCAAGGGTCAAGTTGAGCAATGTGCTTTACGTGCCGGTAATTTAAATGGGACAAGATTAAAAATAATGTAAACAATGCGGCAACATGATTTCATTGTCAAGTTTACGCTTTGGGTAGCCTCATCAAGTTTGCAATCAGATGATTTTCAATGTAGAGCCGCCTAAGCTTACTTCTCAGGCCAAGATATTTCCATGCGGTTTGGCCTCTCATTTACACGAAAACCTCGTTTTCAACACAGAAAATTATTATTTCTAAAAACTCCGGGGCAAGTGGAGATTTTGGGAAACTCCATGTAAATAGGGAAACCGGCGTTTTTGCATTGTGACACGTTGGTCTCTTGTTTCCCATTTCTGATTGGCCACCTGTTTGCTCGAAGCGTTCGTGACACCCTTTCCCGGCTGTTTTTATCATTGGTGTACACAGGATTATTTTTAAAAAACAAAGGAAGGAAAAATAGCCGTTTTTAAGAATACCCTGCCATGTATAAACATGGCCTCACCCTCATTCAACTTTGCGTTTGCCTCAGAGTAAAATGTTCAGGTCAGACCACTCTTTTTCTTCATTATATCTTAGAAGTTTTTCCTACGTGGACCATACTGTAGAGTCTAGGGCTGCAACGATTACTCGAGTAACTCAAATAGCTCGATAACAAAAATTCCTTGAGGCTGCAAGTAAACCATCTGCCACACCAATTCAAAAGAATAAGTTCCCTTGTTGCATGGATTGTGCATTGTGCTGTATGCCCATTTAAACAAATTTGTTTTTTCTGTGTTTTTAAAATATAATTTTCACATTTTCTCTTGCTCGTTGGTGTTATTAAAAATGCATGTTTTGAAGTCTTGTTGTAACTTTGTAGCCTGGCTAGCGCCACCACTTCTCAATGAGACGTGGTCTGGGAACCAAACGTCCATTTTCTCGTATTTGAAAAAAATGCCCAGATCCGTTTATTGGGTGCCACGGATGTCTATCAAATGCGTCTGTGCATAGCTCATCATCGTCTTGCTTTCCCCCTTGTTCTGTGATTGGTCCCCTATCTCAGGCGAAAATTTGCTCCATGGTCTCCAGGCTGCCTTAGCAGCGTGAATCAAATCGCGCGCAAGGCAGCATGGGAACACCCAGACAAGTAACTTTGGTTCTTCAGGAATTTTGACACACATTACTGCATACATGAAGTTTAAATAGAATTTATTCAGATTCAAACATATTTACAGTGGCTCAGTAATTAATCTTAGATTGGAAGCACAGATAAGCCTGACTCAATGCTGCTTAATGATTTTTCATCATCCTCATCATCAAAGTACCCCGTAAAGTCATTATCTGGCTGCAGATATGGCTCTTCAGGAGTGTCTGGGAACTTGCATAAATCAAAGTCTTAAAATACTTGGTGAACAATTTGTAGGATTTCCAGTCCATGGGTTATGTCGAATACAGGTAGATTCTGCATGACATGACTAGTGAACACTTTCAACAACTGACTCAATTAGTACATTGCTGAACCTTTGCAGAATGAGGCAGGTGTTCATCTGGTGGAATTAGACAAGATTACAAGACAAGTCCCTGCTCATCTAATGTGACTTGTCTGCATTTGAGATGTGATGGAATCTGTTTTGGCATCTCGTAATTGGGTGTTGCTACAAAGCAACTGTCAGAGCTACACTTGTGTATTGAATGGTATAGCGGACTGCTCCATATTCTTTATAGTAAAAACATATATCTCTAGTCTTCACTGGGCTTATCCAACCGAGTTGCGTAAACGTAATTAGGTTGTTAACGTCACACAGTCAGCTGACGATAAAGGCTGCTTGGCCTAACCTGCGGGAGAGAGCGCTAATTACCAGAAAGCTCTATCGGAGAGAGTTGTTACTGAGGGCCTGCGAGACATGGCGGGAGCATTTTAAACAGAGATTTCACACTGGATGTAGTACCATTGGATTCCTTGGTTACACTAGGGGATAGGTGCAGCAAGAATGTCCAGGCTCAACACTGGACGTATCTGTCTCAAAATGTGAGTATAGGGCCTTCCTAAAACAGACAGTTATTGCTTTGTCTGTGTTGGCAAGCTGTTTGTTGGTAGTGGTGTAAGATACTGTAAAATTTGGTTTCGATCCGATACCAATTAAATATAGGGCAAGTATTGCCGATACCGATACCAATACTGATATTTGTAACTAAAAGCAGTTTATATACTTTTATGTAGGGGAGAACAGTGCGTCATGATTTATGACGTGAATAAAACATCAATATGCTAAATTTTGATACATTTCCATGACCACTAATGGTTTTATGATTTCCACTGTTAATAATTTACAAACATTTCAGCTACGAAACATTGCAAAGCAGGCATGCAAGTTGTGAAAGGAATGGTGTTTGCATTACTGTAGCCTAGCCCTTGGTGAAACAGGAACAATGCATTTTAAACAAGTTGAGAGATATTGAAAGTGAACTGAAATTAAAGTATTGATCCCATCACACTGGTATCGATCCGATACCAATGTCGGTATCGATATGCCCACCCCTATTTGTTGGCATAGAGAACAGCATGAGCGGTAGAGCCAACTCTGCCTGCTCTTCGAAAGTGCTGGAGAATGGCCTCTGGTAACATACATGACCACATGGGAGACCTTGGGGAAATGTAGGCCAACTCCAAGTGTTGTATAGCCATCCTGATCTCGTGAGCTTCAGACTTTCACTCGCAGATCAGTCTGGCATCTTTCCGATAGAGAACATTTGGAGCAGTTTACCAAACAAATGTCCAATCAGCGTTGGTTTTGTGGCGGGTGTAGGTGTGACGCATGGAGAAGCTACGGTTTAATTGAAACAAAATGGCGACTTCCACGGATGAGATGAGCATCGCTGAAGTTTTATCCGAATATTCGAGTATTCCTGGGGAAGCTAGGAATCTCTGCAATGTAGCTGGGAGGAATGAAGGACAGACATCCTCCACGGCCAATTCCAGTAAGTGTTAGCTCTGAATCTTAGTTACTTTAACAAGAAGGAATATGCTTTCTGCAGAAGTGTAGCCTACCATGAAAACTTTTGTCGTTGATTAGGTTCATGTCACATACAAATGGTAAGTTTAAAAATGCTAACGTTAGCTACTAACCTAACTTGTATTAGGGTGACCAGACGTCCTCTTTTGCCTGGACATGTCCTCTTTTTGAAACCTAAAAAGGTGTCCGGGCGGAATTTCAAAATCGTCCGGGATTTTGTTATTCTAGCCTCAAACGTGTTTACAGCAAATTTGCATTGCTCTCTCTTTCATTCACATACGAGTCACGCCCTCCCCCCTACAGTTTGCTTTGCATTGAGTGGAAGTGTAGGGCCTGACCTTAGAGCTACCGTCATTGGTCGATAGTATTCTCTGTAAACATAATTGGTCAGTCACCTCAATAGCGCAAAGCGCATGGCTACCCGGCATCTTCAGCCATGCCGAAACGCAAGTGTAAGTTCACTGAAGAATTAAAACATAAATTTCCATGTTTTCGTCTCGGTCGAGATCAACATGAAGCTGAGTGCCTGACCGGCAAAGCAGGCACTTACGTGTCGGTCGCAAATGAAGGTGCCCACGACCTACAGGCACACATATGTTCAGCAAAGCATCGAACAGCGGCGAGGGGCGAGAGTTCATCAGCTAAAGTGACGGAGTTTTTCGTGAGTAAAAACGAGAGTACAGCTGTCACTGCTGCTGAGGCTGCCTATGCTTTCCACACGGTTAAGCACCACGAAAGATACAGGTCAATGGACTGCACTTCTGGCTTGTTAAAAAAGGTTTTCACAGATTCTCCAACAGCTCAAATTATCAAGTGCTCGAACAAAGACAGAAGCAATTGTAAATGCCGTGATAGCCCCACATTCTGTTGAAGTTGCGCTAGAAGCACTTGAAGATATCCCCTACTGTGGCGTGTCTAATGATGGCAGCAATCATGGAGTAGTGAAAATATTCCCTCTGCTCATTCAGTATTTTGATTGGAAAAATGGTGGTGTGCAAAGTGGAGGAATCCGGTGTAATGAGGATGGAAAGAATGTTTTTACAAATTTAAAAAAGTCCTTGCAGAACACAGCTCTTATTGGTATAGGCTGCCCAGCACATATTCTGAACAATTGTGTTCACCACGGAGCAGACACACTGGATGTTGAAAATGAGCAAATAATTTTCAAAATGTATCAGCACTTCCACATTTACACTGTGCGCACAGAGAGTCTGAAGGAGTACTGTGAGTTTGCTGACGTTGAATTTAGAGCTCTCCTCTCTCATAGCAAGACACGATGGCTGTCATTATTCCCAGGAATTGAGAGATTGCTACAGATGTATCCAGCTGTGAAAGCGTTCTTTTTGTCACAGGAAAAACCACCAATGCATATCAGGAAGTTTTTTGAAGATGAGTTCAGTGAGATTTACCTCTGGCAAATGCATGTGTGTATTTCAGTTGAAAATTCAAGAGATGGAGAGAGAACAAATCAGTTGTGGAAGTAAAGAGGATTCTAAACAGGGTCCATAGCATGCTTGATGAATGCAAGAGGAACAACTTCATGCCTCTTAAAGTCAAGAGTATGCTGGCACAACATCAGGGATCAAGGATGGGTATGGTCAAAGGTGTGAGCATTTCAGTGCTCAAGTACAGGGCCTGTACAGTACATGTTTGGACTATCTAGAGAGATGGATGGCACCCATGGAGGAGTTTTCCACTTTTATGTGGATGGATCTAAGTGAGATTCCTGACTGGAATGACGTTGAGGGCTGTATCAGGCACCTAGCTGGGAAAGGGGTGGACATTGATGATTCAAAGTGCTTTGATCAGGTCACCAATCTAAAGAATTTCATTGAGAGAAGTAACAGTGATGCAGACTTCAGTGATCTACAAGCACACCAGAGGTGGACCAGATTCTTTGAAAGATCCAAAAGTGCTCTGATTTTCATTCAGAGCTTAAGATGGCACAGTTTTTTTTTTGCCATACCTGCTCACAATGCAAATGTTGAGCGTATCTTTTCACTGATGCAAGCCCAATGGACCAAGGAGAGGAATCGCTTGTCTGTTGATTCACTGAAGGGGATTCTTTGCACCCAGTACAATTACAAGAACATGACCTGCAAAGACTTCCATTCTTACTTAATGAGTAATCGTAGACTGTTGGGAAAGATTCAGTCCTCTGAAAAATATGCCCCATATGAGGAGGACTGAAAAGTATCAGCCATTGTACAACTTTTCAATTTTAAAAAAATGTCTTATTTTGTGCAATATTTCATTATTTTTTATTTAGTTAATAGTTTATTTATTATTTTTTACCATTGTTGTGACTATACTTTACATTGTATACAAATGTATAATTTGTTTTCGCACATTTAAAACTTTCAAGTGTTCAAAATCGCCTTTTGAGGCAGTGTTTTTCTGTTAGCGTTGGGCTGGCCAATAAAGCTCATTATCATACATAGTCACCATGTCTGTTGACAGATTTGTATGAATTCACATGTTCATAGTTGCATATGAATATAGCATATGCAACTATCCCCCAAAGGCCCCCCCACCCCGCTCCGCTGAAGTGTCCTCTTTTTCACAAACTCAAATCTGGTCACCCTACTTGTATGTTAAAGCAACACTGGAAGTTTTGCTCTCAGGGTCCCCCTACAGTTGGGAAACAGTACTGTCGTAAAATCTGTCATGGTTACACTAGGGGATACACATGCATTTGTTGACAAGCCGATACCCCCGGGCCTGTGTTGCATGTGAAATGTCTTCATCCCAGGTACAGTGCCACATATTTCAGCATGTCATATGAATTTTCATGGGTTTTATTTTTTTCAAACGCCAAAAGATCGTAGCTCACGTTTACAAGCCAACAGTAGCCTAGCCCATTGGCTACTGTTTTACATAATGGATTTGCTAATTCAATTCAATGTTTGTGTGGTAGGTAATAGCTATATATCATCAATATTATAATATCAAGCTACCATAGATTAATTTGCAAAGTTGAAAAGTCACTTTCACCAGAAAAAATAAATAAACAAACATGACTATCAGCCTGCAGTCCTTATGCTAGTTAGCCTAAAAGATGATTTTGTCCGTCTAATTTACTTGCACGAATGTAGTCCCTACCGAACTTGTACACGCCGTTTAGACATATAGGCTTACTTCTGACTTTTTTGTCCTAAAAAAAGGGGCTTCGTCATAAAACACTACTCCAACATTAGGCTGTAGGCTACAATATTTTAGATCAAACATTTGCGATTTGCATGTCATCGATTGCAATGCTCAATTCACAACGAGAATGCTAGCGATTTTAGATCAAACATTTGCGATTTGCATGTCATCGATTGCAATGCTGAAGTCAGAACGAGAATGCTATCTATCTACCAGATTGATAATTCGCTCCTCTACTAGCATTAGATTCATGAAGATAAATGGAGGACCAGATAGCTTCCGTAACATAGCTAGGCAGACAACAAATTTGAAAAACTAGAGCAATAGGCCTACACTAGTCCAACAGCATGACGACCAAGTCAGCATCGGTTGGGCACCCCTCCTCCAGCTCATGCCAGGGAGCGAACGCTGATATTGATCCTTGTCCGGCCTTTGATTTTGTCACTCCCTTTCTCTTAAAACCTATGCCTTTTTCGGTTTCATTAGTGCTTCAGCCATGACAACAACGTACATGCGTGACGAATTTTGTAGTTCTTTTCGTGCTTGGGTTAATACCCGTACCCAGAAGTTCCGTAGTGCCAGTAAAAGTGATACAGACCCCTTCAGGCTATGGCATACGTGTCATTCAACCTATTGTAAGTCAATGTACCATCACAAGGGTCTTGGACATATATTATGAAGGTTGAAAAACTCTATAGTGTTGCTTTAAAATATGGCATTAGAAGAACACTTCGTTGATCTGATTGGTTGATTTGGGCCGTCTATCTATAACATAGGTGGTGATAGACAGATGGTTTATCCGATCAGCTAACCAATATTTTCGCCCCTTCCCAAACATTCTCCAACGGAAAGTTCCTAGATGGATATGCGGAGCAAATACCGAAGCAATCCATCTGGCGGAGTCAGGTTATGGCAGCCTTACATTGTACGATTTTGGTCTGTTTTCAGTCGGCGACTAAATTTCCAAAGTCGGACAGAAATCATGGGAGTCCAATTCTCCCTTATCATACCCGTTCGTTCATACTCGTCGCTCGACCTATCGTGACTAAATTCAAGATGGTGTCGAATGGTAAAATTCCTTAAGGTACTGTCTGTATAAACGTCTTGTAAATAAACTAACAGTGCTTTTTCTCAATGTCTCGTTTTAAATGTCAAGGCCCTCGGAAGTCTACCAATGAAGTATGGAGCTAGTTTGAGCCTTGTAAATGGTGTAAAACAGTGATTTATTTGCATGGCTAGGCCGATGCCCGAGGCACCACAACGAAACACTGTTGGTAGCATTGGCTAACTAGCGCCAGATTTCTGAGTGCAGGGGACAAGCCGAGGTGAGCTATGAGACATACGTTCGGTATCATGTTTCAACACACTTTAGGTCAAAATCATACCGGAATTATCCTTTAAGTGTAAGGTGCCAATCTTACCGGTTTTAAGTCAGTTGGAGTCAGTCCTTTTCTAGTTTTGCCGTTACAACAATATCAAACATGTTTGATATTATCGCAAGTCTTTCTAGTCGTGGCTCATGCAAATAGTGACGTGAACTATAAAAACCAATAGTAAACTCTCTCCAAGACCAAACAGTAAGGGGCAAAGTAGGCGACAGCTGTAGCCTATATGATTGTTTGTTATTCTTATAATATTTTTCATTTCTTATACATATTTAGTCGTCTATTCCACGTGACAGAGTAGGAGTCTTATTGCTGAGTGTGTTGTAACACGCTCTGGAAATTCACAATTGCGTCGCCGTTTAAAAAAAAAAAAAAAAACATAGTCCAGTATTTCTTTCGAAATTGAAATGAAGTTGTATGGACTGGACTATGTTTTTTTTTTTTTTTTTTAAACGGCAACGAAATTGTGAATTTCCAGAGCGTGTTACAACACACTCAGCAATAAGACTCCTACAGCAAAGATGGCAACATTTCCGGAAAGGTACTGGCTTGATGAAATTCATTCTGGACTCTCTATTCGACCACATAAAGACCTCGGGATACTTCGGTTTGGCTTTAGGAACTCTCTACTCACTACCACGTAAGTGTTATGTTGTTTGGAACTGTAGAAGAGGTATAAAAATAGCGTTTTGTAGCGGCTTCCAGGCTACGAGTTGTGACCTGAAAACGGTACAATCGAACTTTCTCAAAACACATCTGAATGACATGATTTTGATGTCAACTCCAACGTATGTACCCCCAATCATCCGTAAATCGATCTAAAGTGCATTTTACTCCGGATAATTCCTTTAAAACTCTACTACTTGTCTTTAGATGTGAGAGGGTCTTTGCAAATCTTTCCAAAGTCTGTCAGTGTAAGGAGGGCTTTAAGTGCTGTAGTTGCCACAGTCACTCTGCAGCTGCCTTCTCCATTAAATGAAGAAAGTACCCTGCTCTTGTTCACAGGTAGAGTCTGGCTGTGGAACATCCCAATTAATACGTTTTTACCTATTTTTTCTGCACCACCCAGGCACTCCCCAAGTTCAGCCTTGAGGTGGCAGAATACTTGTGTAACAGTGTTTATTGTCCGGCAGTATATGATGATCGGTAACATCTCCAGTCCTTTCTCTTTTAAGTCTTTTACCAGCCAGTCGAAAGAGTCCAGAAAATCTGTTGTAAGTCGACTTACCCCAAGTCTAATGTTGGGTCGATTGGGGCTAACAGTGATGTTGTTTGCGTTTTGGGAGTGTAGCAGTCTCCTGACAATGTCTCTTCAATGGAAATTCGCAGATGCAGTCAATGCCAAATTGCCAATACCGGAGTTCCTAAAAAAGAATTAAATACAACAACTCAGAAATCTTTAAGTCATTCACATTATATTCATCCCACTGCATAGTTTTTTTTTACACTGAAGACTGAAATTATAACAGTACTTTGAAAGTAACAAGTGACAACAAGTCATTAACTGATGACACTGTTTTGTAATTTTCGATAAAATGACAGGTTACAGACAAAAATGAGGTGGTGTTTCTTGAAGTCCAGCAGTCAGTGGTCAGGCACACTGCTGTTGCATTCCTCACTCTGACCTTGACTGCGCTGTGCTCTCTTTCATACTGTACAGTAGCCGTGGTACTGTTGTGTTAGAAAGCGTCTTCCTACTTGTCAGTACATACACAGGATTGAGGGCATTGGTAAACTCGATGAAACCACAATCTTCTAATAAAAAAGAAAAATAGGGCACTCAATAGTATTTCATACTTTTATTTTACAAAGTAATGAAAAAAGTTGCAAACAATGTAACACACAGACATTATGCACACACAGGCATTAAGCCAGTGGTTCTCAAACTTTTTCTTTCATTACCCACTTTGATCATGTGTAAACATGTAGGGACCCACCTGTCCCTCATCACTCTAAGAAAGTGGTAGGTCAAGCTTAAAATTGTCAAATTTATTGAAATAATGACAAGTTCTAAATATACATCAGTAACAAATAACATCAGTTAAAAAATAGAGAAAATAAAAATCTAAATCAACGACAAATAACATCAGTTCAGAAAAATAAAAATAAAAGTGCAATAGTGTCAATCCTTGTCTCAAAAATAGTCTGAGTTCAAAACATAAAGAATAAGGGCCAACTACAGGCTACCACTGTTTTATAACTTTGTTTCAATCTATCACAAATACATTTAGCAATGTAAATGACCAAGTGTATGCCTCATCACTGATTTAGTGACTGCAATGGGCCTGTTTGGCACTGCACATCTTTTCAAAACGTGGTTGCAGGCCTGATAATGCCACTCTCAAGTTGTGTTCAATGTTGAGCTTAGACCTGTACTTTGTTTTCAGTGTTGCAACAGCTGAAAACCCTATCTCACAGAGATAAGATGTAGCAAAGGGAAGAAGAATGTGCACAGCTCTCTTCCTAATTAGTGCATACTCCCTCTCCACTCCTAGCCAGAATTCACTGTGTCTGAGCTGTAAACCTCAGCCTTAGACTACGTTTACACGAAGCAGGGTATTTTCCTAAACGAATATCTGGCCATCTACGTTTGCAAATAAAACTGCATTTACACGAGACCGTTTTTTTTTTTTAAATGTGTTTACACGAACCCGTGTACATACATGCTGTCATGAGCACGCCAAACCACAGTTGCAGTCTAACGATAAGCTCAAGCTCACATTAACCAATCAGAACCCTGAAAAGTCGCACGTGAGAACATGTAAATGAAACATTGGTCGCACATTTGGTGTACTTCTGTCGCATACTGTGTGTTGGCATAATGTTGGCTGCCCAAAACTTACCACAGTTGACAACCAAACGCATAAACGAAGTTTTCCAAAAAAATTACTTTGGCCGGAGTTTTTTTGGATAACCGTTTTACGGGGCGAATTCTCCGTTTGCGTCTAAATGAAAGGCTCAAACGTAGGGAAATGTCTTCGTTTATAAAAATACACATGCTCGTGTAAACGGGGTGTTAGTGTTGAGTCAGAGGTCAGCTCAATAAATCGGTCCTCTTCAGCAGAGTTAAAATCAGCTGGTGCTGCAGATATAATATAAATAAATACATAATGTGGCATTGTAAGTTAAACACATACATTTCTGTTTTCCAGCAACATATTAGCAATAGGCCAATATTCTACAGCATTGTTCAATATTAAAAAAAAAAAAAAAAACAACCTGCTGCATTAAATGGAGCCATAATCCAGTCATACTGTGCACTGCTGGTTGGGAAATATTTTTCAAATAAACTCTGCAGGGATGTGATGTGCTGTTTAATGAATGGAATCACAAGAGTGGCTCCCGAATCAGACGCTTCAGCGATTTCTGTCAGATTCTCAAAGGCATCAGTACTGTCGCGATCAAGGCGCCTGTCCCATACCTCGAGTTTTTTGACGAATGCAGTAATCTTATCTGCTAGGTGAGGTAGGTGCTTGTCTTTGCCTTGTAACTGCAGATTTAACTCATTGAGCTTTCCAAATATATCGCTGAGATAGGACAGCTTCATCAAGAAATGTTCATTTCTGAACTTGCTTGCAGATTCATGCATGCGCTCTTCCTCCAAGAAAAGGCGGATCTCTACTCGGAGCTCAAATACGCGTGACAGTACTCTCTGGAAAGCCACCTTGCCTCGCTGTGAAACAGTACAGCTGTGTGGTCAGCCCCCATCTCCTCGCAAAGTGCGGAGAACATGCGCGCTTTTAAGGGCTGGGTCTTGACAAAATTCACCACTCTCACAACCTCGTTCAAAATGTCATTCAGGTCGGGACTAAGCTGCCTTGACGCGAGCACTTCCCTATGAATGACACAGTGCGTCCATTGCGCATCGGGTGGTACCCTTTTTATTAGGGCCTGCAGGCCATTTCTTTTACCTGCCATTGTCTGTGCGCCATCCGAGCAAAATCCCACACAATTTTCCCATTTAATGTCATGTTCTGTCAGGTAATTGTTGAGAATGTTGAAGAGCTCATCAGCAGTGGCCCTACCTGTGACATACTTGCAGAACAGAATATCAGAATATCGCTCAGTGTCAAAGAATCAACAAAGCGGACATAGGCAATTAATAAACAATCTTTGTTGCTGTCAGTGGCCTCGTCCACTTGCAAGGCAAAACGTGAGTGTTTGAGTTTGTCAAACAGTTGTTCTTCAAGATTGTGAGACATGTCATCTATGCGTCTAGAAATTGTGTCGTTGGACAGAGGGATATCCTTCAATTTCGCTGTGCTTGTCTCGTCGAGCATGATTGACACCATGTCCATTGCTGCTGGCAGAATGAGCTGCTCAGCTATTGTGTGTGTTTTTTTGGCCAGGGCGATTCTGTGCGAAACTTTATATGAAGCCATTTGTGCTTTGCTGTTTACTGAAACAGCTTTTATCATCTGATGCTCCTGCTGCTAGCGGTTTTAGGCAAAGAACACACATTGGTCTTTCCTCAGCCCCTACAGTCGCCACCGTGAAGCCAATTGCAAGGTATTCCTCATCATATTTTCGTTCACATTTATTTTTTGTTGGCTCAGCAGTCTTTTTAACCACTGGTACTGAATCAGCAACCTTTGTATTTCCTCTTGTCACAAATTTATCCATCTTAACTCCGACCCCACTAGGCTACACTTACATTCTTTGAGAAAGTTTGTTTCGTTCCGCTGCAATTACAATTCCGACCTCAATCATTATTTGCGGACTATGGTTCCAGGCATTTCCTTGGGTTCCTAGGGCATTTTTATCTAATTAGTAGCCTAATACAAGAGTCTAGATGACATTGTTTGAGTGTGGTTTTGTGAGATGGAGGTGTATGATCGTTATTATCAATAAAGGAAGGCCTAGGCTACAGATAAAAAAAAGAAAACTCCTGTTTTTCACGTCAGTTCGCACCCCACCTGGCATGTCTCTGCGACCCACAGTTTGAGAAACGCTGCATTAAGCACAACAATGTAACACACAGGTATGGAGCACAACTAGGGATGTAACGATTATCGGTATAATGGTAAACCGCGATAAAAATGTTGACGATAACAATTACCGTTTTCTTTTGAAATATCATAATTATCACGGTTGATTACCACGGTGTGTTTAATCCTTCCCAGCTTCACCCTAGCCTGCTTTTGACATACAGTAGGCCTGGTACTAGGGTGACCAGACGTCCTGAGCAATTCGGGACAGTCCTGAAATCTAAGCGTTTATCCCGAATCCGGCCCTAATTGGCCCGAAAATTATACTCAATCAGAATACTACGTAGAGAGGTAGAGTCGACTGCATGCAGCCCCCGACGGCAGCTATTGCTAAGTGTCTGGATGCAGCCCCGGCAACTTTGTTTCTTTTTTGATGTTCTATATTTAGGCGCGAATATGCACTGATTTCGAACACTTACTTTGGTCTCACTCATTGGATCCAAAAAACAGAAATAGCAAACTAAACATAAGCACATAGCCAATTAAACATGAAGAAGTGAATGGGACACTTTTTGAAACTATTTCATTTAGTCACTATAACCGTGAGGTTAAATTTTCATACCGTTACATCCCTAAGCACAACAATGCCGTCCATCATTCTTTCAGTCATTCATTTATTGTGTTCCTGCTTTGTTTTAGAATTCTATTTCCACTATTGTTCCCGCTTCGTTTTAGAATATTGATAGATTGGCTGCTGTCATAATAAAACAATGTGTGAGAAATGTTCGGCAGGCATAAATCTATTCTATTAAAAGAAAAACAGAAGAAGGCAGAACAAGCAGAGTTTTTGCAAATACATAACAGCGATGTGGTTACATGTTTAATATTTAGCAAACGAGGAGTGGCGTAGAAAGTGATCGGCAGCCTATCATCTCAGCGCAATGTCAATGTTCTAAACATGAACGTCAAAATCCAAGGATCGGCTCCCAGAGGTGAGCCGTTACACATCATTTATTTCAAAGTGCCAGCACATAGAGCCGGCTCGTTCACAAATTACACACCACTAGAGATAACCATAACGACTGGGGTCTCGCTAAGTCCCATTGCCTTAGCCATTAACAGGGCTATGAGGCTTTCCGGAAAATCCGGAGTAAAATGGATTTTGGATATGCACCTAGTCATAGAGTTTGAACGTTCGTTGGGGACAAAAAACCCTAATCCGATGCATTCTAAACTAGCCTGTTTTTAGCCGATGCTTCCAAAATGCTAACACTGGTAGCGATAGGACATTTTCATGGTAAAAAGGTTGCTAATTTTAACCATTTACGAGGCTAAAAGTAGCCCGACACTTTGGTAGTATAATGAGGGTTTTAACATATAAAACGAGGCATTGACAACTTTGTAAATGTGCAGATGTCTGCACTGCTTGATCGTTTCTTTTTGCAAACAAATCAAAACACTAAGGAAAAAGTTTTAGTTTCTGTGGCTGAGCGTGTCCGGTGAAGCACCCGATTTGGTTTCCCCAGAATTCCTGTTTCCTTTACGCCACTGTTTTGAAGTTCTGATGTGTAAAGATCAAGGGAAAACACGAATTGCATGGGGAACCAAATCGGGTGCTTCACCGGTCTTTTGCTAATGGGGCTCTCTGGATATGTCAACGGGGTAATCTGAGGTAAGTGACTCCATGCAAAACCAACGTTTGTAATATTTCGCCACACTATTTGAGTTAAACTAGCACGGTGGTGTCTCGTAAGGAAACAACTCGTGTTCCATAGGTCTTGAAATGGTTTTCTGAGTGTGTTTAGAGTATAGGTTAGCTTTATATCTAATTTCGAAGCAATGCAGCTAGGGCAGATCTCCGGCTTGATTGAATCAATTTTTGTCTTTTTTTTTCTTACCCCAAAACGGGGTGACCCCAAGAAAAACAATTTTGGGGTTAAAAATGGACGGTTTTCCCCTTAAATAATCTATCTATAAAGCATGCATACTGTATCTCGCTGACCGTTTGTCAGACTGACCTAAGATTTCGTATGTTGCTCGCACGTGGCACAAAGGTGTGCAATCTCGATTTTGAAGATTTTTGAATGCATATTTCAAAATATTCTTATTTATGTGGGACGTTTATCGCTGCACTGCATTGTTTCCAAGGGGACCAGTTTCAGGGGAGCTCCACCCCATGTCTATTGTGTGGCTGGTGTGGTGATTTTATTAAGGCATTGTCGTGGAAAATGTCCACTTCCGAATCCAATTTGCCAATTAACAATTACCACTTGACTATTTAGTAATTTAGCACTCTGGAACAAGGCGTCTGAAGGAGACAATGTAGACAGAAGACTTTCTGAAGACTGTTGATCTTTAGAATCCGGTGCTCACCAGCTGGATAACACCCCCCTTCCCTTGACCATGTAAGGAGGATGCTCTCACCCAGTACTTTTCCACTCACCCCACTCCTCTGATAGTTGGTCTGGCCTACACAAGATACAATGACCTCACCCTGCTCACAGCACATGCAGTGACATATAACCATATGACACTCATGACTACATTCTTCTAAAACATGAAAACCCATGCAATATTATAAACCCTTATGAAACCCGTGATTACATCCCTTTAAATCATGAAAATCCACCATATTCCCCCCTTTGAGGCTAAATTAGCCTCACTATAACAAACATGAATGACATGTCCCAACACAATATATCATCATGACATGTTGTATCCAAACACATGTGAACATCTACTGGGGAATATTGCAGATGATTAACACCCTTAATAAGTGATGAGTACATGAATTATCACTACTTATTTAATAATGACTAAGTGTAACTAGTACCTTTAGGGAATGTATCTGTATGTCTATCATTATATATATATATATCTATCATCTATGTGAATGATAATTACGTGATCAAACTCCGGACGCCAGATCAGGTGACAGAAAGACCAATTCTTTGTTATCAACAAATGGCTAGGACCCGAGACAGATTTGTCCCCAGAGGATGACTAATACATCAGTCCTCTGAACATAAAATAAAATTTCATGCAACGGCCATCGTGCCAATTCAGAGTTACATCACAATTTCATGATTCCATTCGTCCTAATCTGTCAATACTTTCTTTCCTCACATTTGTCATAAAGTGATAAGATTATAGTTGCAATTGTATGCAAACAATGAATATATATTGGTTATAGTTTGGGTATTTTGCATGCCTCACCCCCCTGTTTTTCGCACCGTATCCCCCTTTTGATGTCTCTCAAGTGTCATCACACTAGTGCCCCTTCCGGGCTAGGGGACGTCACCGGTCGCAAGTGTACGCTCCCCATGGAGTTGGGCCGCCAGCACCCTACCTTAGGTTGTCCCTGCTGACCAACGTGGGATCTTACCCGTCAAGGGGTGCTGCCTGAGCCACAAACTCCATCACACCTTTTAGGCGGGCTGGTGGTTCCATTGGGGCAAGCCAGGGTGAGGGCATTTCAATATATATTCTTCAAGCAAGCATTACTCTCCAATTCCTCTGGATGACCTTGCGTGAGGGCTAGTCCTCCACAACTCTAAGTTTCATCTATGTGTAATAAGTATTTGTTAGTAGTATATCATCGTCCCCTCACTCTTATTCTGTTATGCTATGATTACTGAGGCGTCTATTCGTATCAGGTCACAGCCCATAACTTCTATCCTCTTTTCCTCTGTCAACCGGGCGTGCAGGTACATGTCTTGTAAGTTACTTATCAAGATTGTGTGTGTGTGTGTTTCCCCATGGACCCTATGTGTTATTGTGTATAGGTGTGGGCACCTCGCAGGGCCCTACCCTATTCTTTCCCACTCGAGGGAGGAAGTTCCAGATAAGCCTGGAGCCCTTCCAACACCATCATATTCTCATATTCACTTTCTCCTATACATACTTTTTCATAACCATCTTCTATAACCATCATTGGCCACTGCCTGTGAGCAGATCCTTCCACAACATTGGTAATGCCACAAAACAGTCCTACAACAAGGGCAACTCCAAGCAGCAGTTTACCAAGAAATGCCACAATCAGTGCTCCCAGTGACCCAAAAGTGTTCTTCAGCCACTGAGTCACTGGACTAAAAATACCTAACACATCACCTACATCTAACATCAGTCCTTTCCCCAAATTTTTTTTGAGCTTCCTTGTTAAGGTTCTGAAGTCTATTCATTGCCTTTTACAAAGTCCTCCATGTCTTCATCTGTTCCTGGGATGCACGTGCAACATGAATATGTCCCCACTGTCCTGTTCTCTACTACCATCCTATGAAGTCCTCTCCTCGGCTGGTCTGTCACTGGGAAGGTCAAAGGAGTACCAGATTCCCCAGTTGATTGTGTTTCCGTACTGGTGCGGCGGCGGTGTCGCTTCCCCTGCTTCTTCTTCCAGTCCCGACGCTTCTTCGGTACATCCTTCATCGTTGTAGGGGCTGTGGAAACGACTGTACAGCCAGCTCCAGCTACGGCTGGAGGGCTGGCTCTCGGGGCAGCTGTCATGGTCTCGGATACCTGGGGATTCGGAAGTGGCCTCAGTGCTGGGTGGAAGTATCCACCTCCTCCCGCTTGGGCCTGGCTCGACCCCATCATCAACAGCACCTGCAGAAACAGATAGGGGAGAGAAAACACCATGCCCCCTAGGCACATCACACCTAGAGCCAGTATCGGAGCCGGCAGTATCCTCCTTGCCGTACCCCTACTCGTACTTGATTCTCCCCCGGTCCCCACCACCATCATCCTCCCCAGGGGAGTCTGGTGGAGGTCCCAACGGGACCTTGGTTCCCATCATCATCGTCTGGCTCCTCCGTTCTTCTCCATTCTCCCTTCTTCTGCTCATTGAAAATTGCCCTGTGAACTTAAGAAAATTGTTTAATATAACTGCTCACTTTCTGCTCCAATATTACTAACAAGGGTTTCCAATCGCCACTGATTCACAGAGTAGGTATCAGTCTTCCAGTGACCATTCATGCGGTGTTAGGTGCGTGGTGTGATTCTTTTCACAATGCATTTTCAACAATGCAATTGGCAATGCATCTACCCATTTTAGATTTGGCAAATTTGGATCTGCGTTCAAGCTCTGCCATTGTCCCTGCTAATTATTTCTGGAATTCCTAACCTGGGGATCACTTCTCTTGACAAAAAGCAAATCAGGCAGGCTTCCACCCACCTTGAATATCGACATACTCTCACCAAAATTTTGGTTAATTTTCCTGAAGGGGTTTTGGGCTGCATTATGCCTTCTCGCCTCAAGGGCAGCCTCCTTTGCTACCTCATCTGCTGTTGCATCACCTACAGTAATAGAATCCTGTCCCTTACAGTGTGCTTTGCATTTGCCTATAGCTAGCCTTTTTGGTCGCATCATGGCAGCTACTAATAACTGAATTTGTTCCAAATGTTGGATTGGACTTCCATCTGATTTTTTGAAGCCTCTTTGCTTCCAATGGCAAACATTGTGGGCGTATGCACTGTCAGTGTATATGGTTGCATCCTGTCTTTCAGCTAGTGAGCATGCTGCTGTTAATGCCTTAAGCTCCACCAGTTGAGCTGAACATGGTTGTGTACAGGGCTCGCCCATGACCGTAATGAAATTTTTGTGATACACTTTTTTGTACTACACTGAACCCTGCATGTGTTTTGTTGTCATAATTATGACTAGAGGCATCTACAAAGTAAGTTATCCCCTCCCCCAGTGGCTCACTCTCTAAATCCTCTCTAAGCTTAGAGAAGGCCACTGAGTTTGCTACACAGTTGTGTGGTTCATCCTCATAGTCAAGAGGAACAAGATCCGCTGGATTTCCTGCTATGTCACATGTCCTTATGCTGACATCAGGGCAAAGGGACAGATTGTAATACCTGAGCTGTCTCTGGGGTGTCAGGCAGAACTTTCCTTGTTTGGCTAACTGAGCTATTGCATGACTAGTATGTACTGTATTATCACTGGCCATCCCATGGTTGTGCTTGAAGCCTTAACATATGCTGAATACACTGCCTCCAGTCCCTGAAAACATGGTGGGTAGCCCTGAGCCACCACATCCAGTTTAGAGCTATAGTATGCAATTACCTGTTTGCTCTTCCCATGACACTGTGTCTGTGCTAAGATAGCTGTCATGTAGGCCTCCTTTCTTTCCTCCTTCTTCACTGACACATATAGGTAGAAGGGTTTTCCATAGTCTAGCAGTGCTGGTGCTTGCTGCAGCTCTCCTTTGATGCACTTGAATGCTTTGTTTCCATCCATTGTCCAGGTAAGGCATTTTTTAGATTACTGGTTCCTGCGTTCATGATCATAGAAGAGTTCCCTGCTCGCTGGGGACACTCTAATAAATAAGTAAGCCTGGCTCAAACATATGGCGGAAAACGTGGTAGCGTCAGCTGGGTCGTTGGTCAGTAACACGTTAGCATGTGGGACGTCTGCCGGATAATCCTCAATGCATTCACAGGCCTGAGATCTTGGATCATTCTCCATCTTATTCCATCTGCCTTTTGTATAGGAAAGATAGGCGTGTTACATCTGGCACTTGGGACTTCTTCTAGGACTCCTGCTTTCAGAAGGTCTTTAATCGTTCCCTTAATTTCTTCAGCTGCTTCTGCTGAGATTAAATACTGTAGCTGGAATGGCAGTGTTGCTCCTGGTTTTAATTTCACTTTCATGGGGCTTGCTGATTTAACCAACCCTATGTCCCCATCTCCTTGGGACCATACCACGGATAGCACCTGCGATAATATTCTTTCCATGCGTTCCTCATCCGTTTCCCCTGCCTCCTGCAGCACCCTCATCTTCCAGGATGCTCGTTCTGGCTTTACCAGCCTGTCTCCTGATTTGCTTAACATATCTCTCCAAGTCAGATCAGACCTGCTAAAGGGTACGTGATTCTTCCTGTCCCAGCATCGGTACCCTATTCCTCCCAGCAGGCCATGCATGCAGTAGGGATTGCTATATGGACATTCTTTGACATAAGGTATATCGAGGGCTTCTTCCATGGCAGTTTCTTGACCTTGACATCCTCTCTGCTTCTCTTCAGTACCTTCTGGTTTTAGGTCTGAGGTGTTGGTCTGGCAGTGCCTTAGTCCCTTTAAGATGCCATGACAGGTGTCACATGTATGTGTCCCATTCCATGTCCTTGCTGTCAAAAGGTTTGTGTTGCGTTTTGTCCCCACAACGTCATCCTGCTCCTGGAAATAACTTCTATAATCAAAACGCATTGCCATGTGGGCATCCCTTGACATAGGGGATCCCTGCACTCACCTATTTGTGGGACTCCCCAGACAGTGATAGGATTGCCCAGCTTTATCCTGAACATTTGACCATCTTCTGGCTCAGGCTATTTGGACACCTTCAGTCATAGTTCCCTTCCATTTGGTGCATCAGGTTTTGAGCATTACTGGGCCCATCTGTCTTGCTCTGTGTCCTACTGCCACTCTTAGAGTGATATGCGGCATTGTTCCAGGCATTTCAAAGTGTGTTCCCATGTCCCATCCTTCCACAAACTTTACTTCAATGGCCACTCCCTCTTTAGCCACGATTAATGCATGTATATCCAGTGGGATACGTGTCCATCCTCCCACCTCTCTGTTCCACATTTCTTCTCTTTCCTCATTTGGCATCAGGTCATACTTTATTGTGCAGTGAAAGGGGCATCTTGGTGCTCGTAGATGGCTGTGGAGGGTGCTTATTTGGTATGCCAGCTCGTTATAAATCACATGTTCCAGGTCTGGTTCCAGCTGACTGATCCAATAAACTTTGCTGGACGTGGCTTTGTGGGGGCCGTGTCTCATCATAGCCATCTGAGTTGCTAAACCTGTTATCTGCACTCCTGATGGAGAGCATTCAATTTGGAGTCTTAGATTGTACAACACATCCTGCCCCAGCGGGTTAAAACCACCGTCTTCATACATTTTCCTGAAGACCTGGGGAGGTGCTGGGCATCTTTTGGATGAAGACAAGTGTACATGGCTCCCATGTCTACTAAACATTTAACTTCTCTGCCCTGTATTAGAACCTGCAGCATCGGTTCTGCGTCAGTTCCCCTCGTCAGGGCGGGGAACTGTCCCTCCCCTGGGTTTTCCGGGCCTCGTCAATAGTAGGCTCCCCCATAGGGGAAGACTGGGCCTGACTGGGTCTGCCCCTGTGGCGGGTCTCCCCTATAATGGGTAACCTGGCTGCCCAGCGGGGCCTGACCTGGTGGTGCAGCTCCACCATACACATTTCCTTGTGACGGAGCTCCTCCATATTGAGGAGCCTGACCACCTAGCTGTATTTGCTCTTGTGGTTGTGCTGGTCCCCCGTTTTCTCCCAGCTTTAGTTGGGCAGTCCCTAGAAATGTGCCCTACTCCTTCAAACATCCAGCATTGGATATTGCCTGGCCCTTGATTCTGTTGATTCCGCTGTTGACCTCTTCCATAGCCTCCTCTTCCTTGCCCAAATCCTCCCCGGCCTCTTGGCTGCGGATACCATTGCTGGCCCTGCTGTTCATCACTGACACACTTCATACAGACACATCACTGGTTGAAGTGTCTGTACCATAGGTGGCATTGGCTGTGGCCGTATTATCACAGGCTGCTGTACCCCTGGTTTTGCCACAGGCTGCTGTGGGGCAGGAGCTTGGCCAGCTGGCACAGGGTCTGCAGCTGGCATCACTGGGGCTTGAGTGGCAGCCTGTTTTGCACCTTTTGTCTCCTGGAGCTGCATTTATGGTGCCATCATATGTGTTTCTTCTGGGTCTGAATCTTCTTGGGCATCTTTCTGCATTATTTCTTTCTCCTTTCATATCCTCTCTTTTTTCTTCTTCTCTTCCTTCTGTTTTCTCCAGCTCCTTTTTGTTTTCTTTCAAGCTCTTTTTTACTTCTCCTTCAATCTCATTTAGTCCTTTCTTCATTCCTTTTCGAATTTCCTCCAGGCCATTCCCGACTCTTTTGTTTACTCTGCTTAGCCCCAAGAGTCCTGTCATAATCATACTGGATGGGATCATCACTGAGAGCATTGTCATTCCTTTTCCTCTGCATTGCCTTCTTTTGCCCTGATTGGTTCGCACTGCTTGTGCACGTTTGAAGTGCCCGTTGCACCCTCCACATGTTGCCCCTCGGCTTAGTAGATTTAGCTCTGTTGCCTGTGTCTGGGCCTGCTCCAGGGTTCGCGGTTGCCTCTGGATCAGTTCCATGGGGTGATAGGCTATATCCTGCTCTATTCCCAAAACGTATTCCTCATCGCTGGGCCCTTCGCTTTCATTTATGCTCTGATCCACCTTGGACTCTTCCATGCAGAGTTTCAGTAAAAACTCTTCTTCCCTGCTTTTGTTCCTCAACTTTCGGATGCGCTCATATATTTTTTCCAGGAATTCATTCGTTCTCCCTTTCAGCTCTTCCAATTTGGTCCTTTCAGCTGCTAGACTGATTAGCCTCCTCTAATTCTTCCCATCTTGTCCACCTCAGATGCTTCTCCTTGTCTTGTTCCAGGAGCTCTGCCTTCACCTTTTCTTCTTCACGCTTCTCCTCGAGGCTCATCTCTTTTATGACTTCTAATTTCTCCCTCTGTTCTTGCATGAACTTCAAGAAGTTGACCTTGTATTCCTGGTGCTTTTCAGATTCCCACATGCTTACTCTTTCTTCTATCCATTTCATAGCCTCTCCCAAGCTCTGGGCACCAGTTATTCTTTTCCTGGCTCATTACCTTCTGTCTTTATCAGTTTATCTATTAGTCTTTTTGCTTCCAGCGCTTTCTTCTCGCTCCAGTGCTCGAGCATTCTCTCGGCCTATCTTTGTGTTGCTGCAACATGTTCTTCCTCTGTTGTCTTCTGTTGCTCCTGGGTTGTTCCTCTGTCTTGTTCTTGATCTCTCATTTCCATACCTGTTCTTCTGTCCTGTTCTTGTCCCTTGGGAGTGGTGATGTGGTTTATCCTACCTTCCCATCATCCTGCAGCTTTTCCAGGGTGTACCTATGGTTTTCTGCCACTTTCTCTTCACTCCGAAGCGCTTTTCCCCACCTTCTGGCCACTTCTGTTTCAGTCCTCTGTCTTCTCCCTGATCTCTTTAGGTCTGTCTCCGCCTCCTTCAATGCCCCTCCTGATCCTTCACCCCCCGGGGGAAAGCACGGGGGCCACGAGGCTGAAGGAGTGTGCAGTTGGTTGTGAAAATGGTGATACTTCTGATGGGGAGTCTTGTTGCATTTCCATCATTCTCTGTACTTCCTCCCACACCTCCATTCGGTTTCCCAAAGTGACTTCTCTCAATACTAGGGCCTCTTGGACAGCAGGGACCTGTGGTCCTTCTTCCCATTGGCTCATCTCCCTTTTATCTTCTTTCTCTTGTGGTCTCTTGGGGTACAGTCTGTCTTTTTCTACATATGGAGGTGATCGCGGTTCCTCCATAGGCGGGGTTCCTGGTTCTGGAGCCTGATCAGGGGTGCTTGTCCTTGTTGAGTTGTCTCCATTTGGGCCTATTCCTGCCTTTCCTGTACATTTGGTGTTGGGGGCGATACCTTGTCCTGGTCGGCCTTCTCCTTCCTTTGTTTTTTGTAGTTGTGTTGTTCTTCCTTGTCCACTGGGTGGTGTTCCTTCTCTGCTATCTCTCTTTGAACTTGAGGGCCTGGAGACATAAATCTCCCCTCCCTGTTCTGTGACTTTGCTTGTTGTATCACTATCTTGCCCTGTCCCAGGCTAGGCCTCTAGTTTTATATATTTTTTGGAATTCACCTCTCCATGGATAACTCTCAGAGCTCTGCTCAAATAGTGTGGTATGTGGTTGCTCTCTTTTTCCTGTATTAAGATCAATCCTAACTTATCTCCTTCCAATGTAGTTTACCCTAGGAGCCTTCTTAGAACTTTAAATATTGTCTCAGTCCTGTATTGGTAGCTTGACCCTCCACTCTAAGGTGATGTTTGCTGCCTACCCTTTAAAACATTACATAACATTACAAAATGTTTATTATAAAAAATATACATTTTCTCTTTCAATAGTACCTGTGCGTGTGAGAGAGGCCTGCTCTAGCCTGCATGTGTGTGTGGGACTTCTTTTGCTCTTCTAGGGAGTCAGCCAACTCTGTGTTATCAGTTAATTCTGGGCAGTCAGCCAGCTCTGTGTTATCAATCACCTCTTGACATTCAGCTAGCTCTGCAACTGGCCCACTCTGGGCAACCATGTGCCCCCACCTGTGTGCTTAGTGTCTCTGTTCAAACACTCACTCTATACATTTGTTTCTCTCTTCCTTATTTTATTTCCTTAATTTATCAACTGAACACTTTTACCAACTTCTACCAGGTTACAATCAATTTCCTTATTGATATGAGTATTGTTTTACTAGAGTGAATACATTAACCTTCTAGCAGTTTTATACTTTATTTCTTTATTGATGTGAGGATATTGTTCTACTGAAATGAATACATTTTGCCATGTGCATCACAAACTTTTATTATTTTTTCCTGTGTGTATTACAACCTTTATTATAGCAAGGCAGACTGTAAGATTTTATAGTGATGTTTCTTCTAAGTTTTAATCTAGTGTGAGCCTTCCACGTCTCCTTACAGGGGGAGAATTTCTTGCAAACCTACATCTCCTTCCCTTAGAGGGAGAACACAATTAATCAATCAAAGGCTGGGTGTTCACTCTCACAAACCTTCCTGCCCTCTGGGCCGCTTCCTGAACTACCACTCTTTCAAAGCTAGTAGTCAAGTCTGTCTTACTCCTCCCGTACTTGTCCAAAAGTATAGTGGTTATCTGATAACAATCTCCCTCTCCATCAACTCCTATTAAAAATACTAAAACCTCTAACACTTCCCTTATGTAGCTAGGCAGTAAGTCACTCCTATGATCTGACAGGCGCCACTGAGGCTGAGGCACCTCCCACAAGCTATGCTCTCTCTGCACCTCTCTCCTCGATCTCACTTTGAGGAATTGTGGGCGTATAATCTGGGCTGGCCCCGGGCTGAGCACTAGCTGACTCTGGCCTATCCCACGTTCCTGCCTCATCTAGCTCCTCCCAATCACTTTCCACTGTGAGCACCGATTCAACTTCCCAAAACTCGCTCACACTCTCAACTGGTGTCACACTCTCAACTGGTTCAAATAGTTTTTAGGAAATATCAATGTTCAATGTGTATATGTGCTGAATGGTCTCTGCACCTATGTGCACTGCACTAGTAGTAATAATAATAATAATAATAAAGAAAAACATATACTTACCAGATGAGAATGCTTATTGTGAACAGCAACAACAGGCTGGAAATGTCTGTACTTGCATAAATTAATTGCATTAATTGTTTCTCACAGAAATTAGAGGGACAAGTGGCAAAGAAGGCCAAACCAGAGCCGGCAAAATCGCGGCTGTATCTTGAAGAATATGTTTTATTTGGATTTACGTCAACAAGTTGTAACCCACCCAAGGCACTGTGTTTTTTCTGTGGGGAGAAATTAGCGAACAGTAGCATGAAGCCTGCACATCTGCAGCGTCATATTAAAACAAAACATGGGTGTCACGTTGGAAAGCCACCTGACTTTTATAAGAGGAAACTATCTGAATTCAGATCGTCTCAGGACACGATGCGGAAGGCCTCCACAACATCAGCCAAAGCCCTGGAGGCCTCTTATGCAGTGTCTTTACTGGTAGCTAAAGCCAAGAAACCATTCACTATCGCTGAAGACCTGCTCCTTCCAGCGGTTGTAGTGTTGGCTGAGACTATGCTGGACAAAAACGCAGCGGAGAAATTAAAGACTGTGCCTTTGTCAAATGACTGTTTGCCGCAGAGTAGATAGAATGGGAACAGACATTGTCGAGCAAGTTGTGGGAAAACTTAGCGACTCCTTTTCACTCCGGCTGGATGAATCCACGGATGTCAGTCGAAATGCACAACTTGTTGCTTTTGTGAGATACGTTGATACTGACGACATTTATGAGCACATCCTATTCTGTAAAACTTTGGAGGGTAAAACAACAGGAGAGGACACATTTGGTGTTGTCAATGGCGTTTTCTGTGAAAACGGTTTAAGCTGGAAATTAGGGGTCGACCAATTATCGGCCTGGCCGATTATTAGGGCCGATATTTAGCATTTTTATAATAATTGGTATCGGTCATTTTTTCCACGATAAGCCGATATTGAAATGGATAAAGAATGAAACGCGCTACTTTGTCTGTAAAGCGTCTCTCACTCCCTGAATTTGCTACTATGTGGTCAAGAGCATTGTCCCGCCCACTACACCGTCTGATTTGTTAGTTAGCACGAATGCAGCCAATCAGGATCGAAGACTGAAGACAGGCAAAGTTTAGGATTCTCACTGAGGCAGACTGGGCTTCAGCTGTAGCCTACGGAGCTATTTTTCGAAGGTAAGGAAGGTAGCCTACATTGCTGAAGTTGCAGTGAATCACAATCATCTACACTGAAGTTACAAAAACACCACTTTGTAAGCTATTGTCTCTTTGATCCGGATCAATAAGTAAAGCACCCACTTCCTTCATTTAGCGAATTCCCAATTGATGCACGTTACTGATGCTGTGTAGTAGTTATCCCACAAACTCGGGTGCTGCGCGTCGGGAGTTCTCTGCCTCCGCCTCGTTCGTTAATGGTGAATAACTGGACACCTCGGCGGACATAGTACAGACAAGCCCTAAATTATGCGATAGCGAACGTCAGAAAGTCTAATGCTCCTTTTTGAAACGGACTGTAAGAAAAGACTACATGCACCCAGGGCCAACCGTAATTTAATCCGACCTGAACAAAATTGCATCCTGAGCTGGCTATTAACCCATTGGTGCCGGATGCAGCACGACGCAACATTGTATCTCCCGCTGGTTGCTGCATAGCGCAACATTGCATCTACCGCAACATTGCCTCTTCACTTTCATGACAAGTGCGGCATTTAACTCACTGTCATTGGTTCAAATACACATGAGGTGGGTCTTGTTGATTTGTTAAAGACCACGTACCACCAAAATGTGCTGTGGTTTGCTGAAAATCACGTCAATCAATCAGACATACACGTGCGGTTTTGTTTATGTTTTTAGTGACCGGCTGGCTAGTGACAATTAGCGAGTAGCTAGGCCTACTGTAGTACAATTAGAGTAGTTAGTAGCAATGGATTTTGACAGCGAGGGCAGTGATATTGAAGTAGGTTGTAAGGTACCTGATCATGAGAGGGAGGACGAGGATGATTTTGTGCCGGATGATCCTCTAGATAGGGCACAGGAGTGGGATCTGTGGGACTCCGACGAAGAGGGGGATGATGACTTTCGGGAATTCCAGGTTGACTGGAGAACCGAGAATTACGAGCCTCGGACTAAGAAACAATTCACTCGCACACCCGGGGTGAAGCAACCGATCGATCCCCGTAGATGCTAGCCCCCTGGATGTCTTCTCGATGATATTTACGGATGAATTGTGGGATACGTTGGTGACCGAAACTAATCGCTATGCGGAACAGGCGCGAGGACAGACCCCCACGAACTCAAAGTGGACACCAGTCTCAAAAACGGAGATGAAAACATTTCTCGGGCTGTGTCTCGCTTTTGGCATCCTAAAGCTGCCAACACGCCGAGACTACTGGAGGCAGACTAAATGGTTATATCAAACCAACGTTCCCAAGGCAATGTCAAGGGACCGTTTTGACATGATCTGGAGGTAATTATTATGTTTATTTGTTTTCTTGTGCTCCCTTCCGAGTTTCGTTCTCTTCTCTTAGAAAACGGAATGGCCAGTAATAATAGTGGTGCTACAGCAATTACTAATGGTGATGATGGTTGATAATGATAATAATAAATACAATGATGTTAATTATAAATACAATACTGGCGGAATTAATGCATAGCATAATAAATAGTAATACATTTATGACATAATGAATAAATAACATAATAAATAGTAATACAATAAATAACAATAAATACAAACACTATAAATAACATAATACATGTAAATAAATAAAATGATGGAAATACATGTTAAATTCTTTATCGTATTTTCAGATATCTCCACCTACAAGATAACTTGGACTCTGCCTTGGATAAATCTGACATGCTTTGGAAGATCCGGCGGTTCATGGATCTCCTCCTGGTTAGATTTAAGGCGCTGTACGAGGTCAATGGCTTTGTGAGCGTGGATGAGTCGATGGTCAAATACAAGGGACGCCTGGCCTTCCGGCAGTACCTCCCTATGAAGCCGGTGAAGTGGGGAATCAAGGTGTGGGTAATGGCGGAGAGCAACACCGGCTACGGCAGCAATTTCCAGGTGTACACGGGGGCCATTGCGGGTAAGACTGAGACAGGCCTGGCTTACCGGGTAGTGTCAGACCTGGCTAAACCTTACTTTGGGTCAAACTTGTGCTTGTATATGGACAACTTTTACACTAGTGTGCAGTTGTTGGTGGATCTGAAGGTCAGGGGGGTGCAAGCGTGTGGCACGGTGCGTGCCTTGAGTAAGGATCTCCCCAAATATAAGGAGCTTACCAAGAAGGCTGACCTGAGCAAACACCAATTCAATGTGGCGCAGCGGGATGACCTGACCTTCTGCGTCTGGCAGGACACCAAGACAGTGATGGTCCTGTCCAACTATCATGACCCAACTGCTCATGGGTCAGTGAGGAGGAAAGCCAATGGTCAGCGGCAGACAGTAGTTCGGGTGCCAGCTTGCCTTGCTGACTATCAGCAGCACATGAAGGGGGTTGATCGATCTTCTGGACCAGATGGTGGGCTACTACCAGGTCCATCATCGGTCTACTAAGTGGTGGAGGAGGCTCTTCTTCTACTTTGTTACTGTGGCGGGCTACAACGCCTTTGTCGCTGCCAAGTCTGCTGGAGGACCCGAGTGGACGTACAGGACAGGCGGCTACAAGGACTGGCTAGAGCATACATGGGCAACATACGGCCCGCGGGCCACATCCGGCCCGTGGGCTTTCCCTGACTGGCCCGCGTAAGGTCCGTGAAAGAACAATAGTCAAGAGCCTAGCATAGAGATAATGCACGCAAATCAATATCGTTGTTTTTATTTTGAAAGCGACTGCTATTTGTACGCCCATACATTTGTGCGTGGATGCATACGACGTAAACACCCTCACTGATGTGCTGGTGAATTTATGCTTCTGCGTCGACACAATGCAGTTGCCTTTACGTCGGCGTAAACCTTTCAAAGTTTTGTGTCTTATGTCCGCGTCGCTCACCACCGCAAAGGTTGTTAGAACGAACTCCTACTGCTGCTCGTTGGCGATACGAAGTGTTAATTTCAAAACGTTACTGGCAGATAGACAGTTTACAATCGGATAACCCCGTAATTGTAACCAAAATATGTCTGAGATTATTTGCAAAGCTTATGTTAGCGAACTAGTATGATGCTACTACCCACAGGTTGCTTAAAGCAGCCGGCTCAACACACAGAGCGAGTTGACCAATCACAGTTATGTGCATAAAGTTAAAGCAAAAACATAGCCTACATTTTTAAAATAGTTTTCTTTGTGCATGTTGATTAACTAATGACAGCCTACTATTGTCTGCTCCACATTTTCGTAGTCTAATTCTGCATAGAGTTAATTTAATGATGGTAATGATTTAATGATGAAATATTGCTGAGTGTTGATGAAATGGTGGCACAGGCCTATCGGTTGTACTGACTCCTTCACATTTTCATGACCTAGCCTAATTATATAGATATTGTAGTACTTTTTTATATCAGTCTTTGAAAACTGAAAAAAAATGTCAATGTCAAAAAATCATTTTCGAGAATGAGGATTAAATACTGGACATAGATTGTTTCTCTCACATTTTCATCTGTTCTTACGACTAGTAAACAAAACCATATGATTTACTTAATGTTATACAAGAACAGAATAGAATTGAACAGTATTGAGTTCAGACTTCAGTTCGGTATTTTGGGTCCGGCCCTCCTCAACAGTCCCAGTTTGTCATGTGGCCCCTTGGGGAAATTAGTTGCCCACCCCTGGGCTAGAGGATCTAATCCAGGAGCTGATCATCCCAGTGACAGTGAGAAGTGCTCCCTGTGTGCTCCCCACCAGCCCAACAGGAGCTTCAGCTCAACATGATCTGGTGCAGATCAATAACAAGAGGAAGACCTGCAGAGAGTGTTCTTTGAAGCACAGCGGCACCAACGTTCGTCCAGGGTCAACTCTGATGGGGTGCAAGCAGTGCAACATTGCTCTTCACCGCGAGTGCTTCATGCACCACGTTGGTCGCATAAATGACACTGTGTGTGTGTGTGTGTCTGTCTGTCTGTCTGTGTGTGTATGTGTGTTAGTTAGTTAAGCAGTTAGTTATTTAGTTAGTGTGTCTGTCTGAGACTGTTCCCTGTTCAATCTCAGGACTTTCCCCACCCCTCCCCACCTCTCCCTCATAACAAGATGCCTTGTTCAATGTTGACATGTTTAAAATTTGTATTTATTGTATTTTATATAATATATTTATAATGATTTTGATGAATTATAATGATTTTGAGAATGTTTAAAAAAATGTGTTGGTATGGTAGTGCTAATGGAGCATGGTGGAATAAACCTGTGATTCTTACCTTTACAATGCTTTTTATTTCATGTTTCTAGGTGCTACAGAGGCTTAGATATTAAGGTTTTAGTAGACGTTGACAATTCTTAGTATTTTTTCAGAAAACCCTCAGGAAATAAGGTTATTTAGTCTAGAATGCCATAGGATTCTATAGGTGTTTTTAGCAGGCTTTTTAGGCGGAAATGGGTTAACGTGCCTTTTGGGCTCTCAAAAGTGTAGCTTATAGCCTACACACGGACACAAATTGCAAGCTTAAATAGCCTAAGAACTATTTTAAAACTCTTTTGTTAAACTATTCAACCGTAACACTTGCCATCACGCATGCACCTCTTCCTCTCCCTCTCGTGCACTCACACACACGAAGGCAAAGCATCATCTTTGTGACAGGTCCCTTAACAAGCACATAGCCCATTGTGCAGGCCTACTCTATGAAAATAATTGCTATCACTCAACTCTTGGATTAACATGATACACAGGATTTACACTTGCAAAGTGATGCAAGTTGATAGACAATTGTGTATCAAAAGAAGAAAGAAAAGTTTGCATAATTAAATGATTTTGAATTAAATTTTTGCAGCATATAGCCTTTTCTATCTACCCCCCTTTTTGACAACTGACATATCGGTTTTACATATCGGTTATCGGCCTCTTGTTTTGGTAATAATTGATATCGGTATCGGCCCTGAAAAAACCATATCGGTCGATCCCTACTGGAAATCCTGCATCAGCGTCTGTACGGACAGAGCAGCATCAATGACGGGCAGCGCAAAAGGACTAATAGCGCGCATTAAAAAAGAAAACCCCGACGTCATACACAGGGAGGCATTGGCGTCCAAGAAAATGAGCCCTGTGTTACATGAAGTTTTGAACAGCAGCATCAAAGTGATCAACTTCATTAAGTCAAGGCCACTTAATGCACGCCTGTTTCGCTGGCTCTGGCTCTCTCGTGGGAGAATACTCAACCGGCTGTTGGAATTAATATCCGAAGTACACGCCTTTCTGATTGAGCACACATCTCCCCATGCCACCTTGTTCCAGGACACAAAGTGGCTTGCGAAGCTGTGCTATCTGGCAGATATATTCAGCAAACTCAACGAACTGAATATATCTCTGCAAGGACACCAGCATTTTAAACATGTATGACAAGGTGGGTGGCTTCCTGAAGAAAGCAGAGCTGTGGAGAAGGGCCTGTGACAAGGAGGATTTCACTTGCTTTCCTCAGCTGGATGATTTTCTCTCTAGTGAGGATGTGGACAGAGCTCCAGTCAAGTTGGTTATAGTGGGACATTTGACTAAATTGATTCAGGATTTTCATTCCTACTTTCCTGACATGGAGGAGAAATCTGCACAGCTGGATTGGGTGAGAAACCCATGTCTCTTATCTGAAGCAAACCGAAGCAAGCTCCCAGTCACCTATCAGGTAAAACTCTTGGAAGTGCCATCTGATCGTGGCCTCCAGATGAAGTTTGCCACGTTCACACTTACACAGTTTTGGGTGTGTGTGAAGCAGGAGTACCCTGACCTGGGACAGAAAGCTTTGGAGCAGCTAACGTGGGTGATTCTCATGAAGCTGTAGTTAACATGTCCAGGTCCTATTTTCCGAAAAAAATATTTTATTAATAGTAACTATGATATTTTCTACAAAGACAGTAAAGAATACTATAGGGACATATGTTTTTTACTATCATTATAACACTATTTCATAGCAATTTAACCAAAAATCACAGTGAATTGTCATTACCGAAATGTGTCCGGATCCATTATTCTATTGTTTGTTTTAATTTCATGAAAAATCCTTTTTACATAAATTGAAGAAGATTATGCAAAGTTGTGTAAAAATGTCTATATTTATGGTTAATATTTATATTTATGATATTTTGCAAAAGGAAAGGTTACATTTATTGTAAAAATATTGTGTCCACACTAAATGTTCCTCATTACCGTAATGCGACTTGCCTGCATATACAAAGTACACTGTTCTATTAAATTAACAAGCAGACCCATGATGCATCACTTGGGACAAAAGGTTTAAAATGGAATCAATTTCAGTTGTTCCCTCTTCTCTCACATCATGATATTTTTGTAAATGTCAGAATCTTTATTCTGTAACACTGTTGATTATCATTACCGATATGCTGCGATACTCAATGCTTTTAAAAATATTTGAAATTATATTTTATGATGATAAAGACAATATAAGACTTTAATATTTTGTAAAGGTTAAGGTTACATAGCTTGCTAGCATTTTGTGTTATTTGCCAACTTAGTCAAGGACATCTCATTACCGTTACTCCAATTTCTCATTACCACGCATTTTAAAGGGTAATAACGGTAATGAGAAGCTGAGTTGCGGTGATGATCTTGATTAGGGTTGGGTATCGTTTGAACTTGAACGATTCCAATTCCGATTTCTTATTTTGATTCCGGTTCCTAACGATTCTTGATTCCGATTTTTTTAAAAGGCAGGGTCAAAAAAAGTTTAGGATATTTTAAATGAGCTAGCTAACCAACGGTCTTTCTCAGGGTATCTGCACATTTTCCAAGTGCAAATTTAAAGACTTTTAAGACCTTTTCAAGACATCTAAATGAAACTTAAGACTATACCACGGCAAAAAGATATATATGACTGTTTATGCAATTTTTTCCTACTAATTTTAACCCCCACCCCATTTTGGAGGTCTACAGAAGTTACCAAATATATTTTGGCGAAAGAAAAATAACTGTGTGTGAATTACCTTCAAAGCTATAAATGCCCAATTTTAGGGTCTGGGCTGCTTGCTTTTGAAGCTGGCTGTACATATTTGGTTTTGCTTACTGCTGAGGCTGACTGTTCTTCACCTGTGTCTGTAGTAGCCTAGGCCAGTGGTTTTCAAAGTGGGGGCCGCGAGGGGGTGCCAGGGGGGCCTCAGGAAGTTGGAAGGAAAAATAAAAGCAACAAATAAATACATTTGAATATTTTAAAATATACCTATTACTATGAGTGTTGTCATACAATGCCATTATTATAATGTGTCGCATATCTGAACATTATATTTTCCATGATAATGACTGTGAATAATAGTAGTGATAGCTCTCATATAGCAGAGAGCCCCAAATACAATTTTTACACACTGTATGCTCCATCGCGAAGTGTTTGTGGCTAAAATAATTATTAGGATTACCCTAATGTATTTTTACATTTGCCGTAGTATCCTCGATGGGTTTAATAACACATCACGGGGGTCCTTAGCCAGAACCTAGTGGTATTTGGGGGGCCTTGTCGTGGAAAAGTTTGGGAACCCCTGGCCTAGGCTACTTGCCAAAGACGTGCACTGGACTGAATTCCCTTCAATATTTTTTTTCAAAGTTAGACTAAGCTATTTACATATTTTAATAAGCCTACTTTATATAATTTACTATGTGCACCTATTGTCCAATATGCAGCACAGCAAATTAAAGTTAATCCACTACTTTACATTTTGCATACCAGTTGTATCTAAACCAACCAAAGCTTGACTGAAACATTGTAAAACCATTGACTTGTTTTAAATTAATTAAGAGACAGGTCCTCCTCGCATGATCCTGCTGAAAACTGCTGGTTTCATCTCAAGCACGCACGTATTATGAACGCACGTTTTTTTTTTTATGTAGCCAGTCGCCGACATTAAAAAAATATGCGGTTATAGTTTAGCCTAGCCTACTGGGAAACGCTGGCAAGCAAGCTGCTGGCAGATATTACAGGTAGGCTATTATAACTTAGACAGATATTTTCTTCCCTAGGTTAGGCCAGCAACACATGCTGGAAAGATGCAAACAGATCAACTTAACATACAGTATTTCCTCCTGATTGCGAAGCACTGCACATAATTTGACCAACAGTCTTCGCGTACGATGCTGCGTCCAAGCAACGATTTTAGAGGCCAAGCGCAACTCCAAAAAGGAGAACAAATGAGTGTCCGGCTTGAGGCTGCGCCGGACAGGGCTTTTAAAATCCATATGTCCGGCCTAAATTCGAACGTATGGCCAACCTATCGCTCTTTCTCCCGCTCATTCTACCGTAGGCTTCCTCATTCCACGTAGGTTACCTGTATATCTCTCTGGCCTCAGCTACACCACGAAAACGTCAGGCATATTATTTTGTAGGCTACATAGGCCTACTGTTTTATTACCGTTTTCACACCTTTAACCACACCCGTGAAAAACATCTTCACTCTGCAACCACTACACTTCCTCCCGTAGCCTAATAGCCTATTCACTTATACAATTGCGTTTTAAATACACGAAACTGGATTGAGACATCACTCGCTCTCTTGCACTCGCTGGCGGTACCATACGCACATTTAATACCTCTCTTTCGAAAATTCAGTTGTATTTAAGACTATTTAAAGACTATTTTTCTCGTTTTTTTGCTTCTTTTTCGCTGGCTCTGTCATGACGAATGTCTGAGAAACTCCATAGCTACCTTTTTCTAGCCAGTGCCTGGCGTGTATGTGTATTTGAATGCAGTAAAGCAATTCGTTACACTCGTTATACTTCCTGACACTGAGGCCGTCGGCCCGCCGGCCCACAGTTGCAAGGGTGTTTTTTCCGCTCACAGGCGCTAGGGGGAAGCGAGACGGCCACCATTCAACCCGAAAAAAGTCATATAACCATTCCAATGACTCTGAAGCTGTTAAATGAAGGTAAATTAAGCTAAAAAACTTGCATATTAACCTAAAAAACCTGCATAGTGTGCCTTTAAGGATCCGCGGGAACCCTGCTTTCTGAATGAAATAGTCTGACCTTCAACATGAATTTTAATTCTATGAACTATGCGCTTCTTCGTTGGTGTTCAGACGTTTCTTCTTCCGGTCGGGGGACTGGAAATCGAAACTAGGAATCGAAATGTAAACTTTTGAACGATTCCGGGAAAATCGCAAAGATAGTCCCGTTTCCAACCAATACTCGATATTCGATACCCAAGCCTAATCTTGATATAAGATGACCCGTTCCCTCTACTAGTCACGTTCACCTAACATCTAGTGTTCTCTCCACTAACTTTTTTCTCAGCCCGTTGTTAAAAGGCGTTAAAACAGTTGATGTGATACTGCTTTGTGATTACGCTTTGTCCTCCCCAGATGATAATTTTTTCAAGCGTAGGCTATTTCATGTTAAATCTTCTTGGATTTTTGACTAACTTAACTGTTTTATCTACAGTTTCGCCCGGTCCCTTGATATAATTTTGCCCCGATTGTCTGGTCTGCTCTGTACTGGCTGTGTTTTTGACTATGGATTCTGTCTAATTTTTTGGTGCCAAGTTTACTTGCATGGCACACCACAACACAGGCATTAAGACCAATGATAGTGTTTTAATCAGTTGCTTGTGTTTTTTTCTATCTCTTGTCAATCAGTAATGTCATGTTTTTTTTTTGTTTTTTTTACCTACATGACCAATGTACCTGTGGCCATGTATCCGTCGGCTCCATGTACCCGTAGGCCAAGTTGAATGATAAAATGGATAACAAGGATATAACCTAGCAAATGTACAGGTGTATCTATTAGGAGAGGGAAACTAGTGGAAGAAAAGTTGTATATTGATGGCGATGTGATTCCGTCTATTGTGAAAAACATGACGAATTTAGGGAGGTGGTACAATGTTGTTGGGCAGGAGCAGAAAAGAAGAAAAGAGTTTAGTCTTGGTACCAGTTGGAAAGTGTGGGGTACTGTAGTCCAGGGCCCCAACCTTTTTTGTACCATGGACCGGTTTGGGGGTTCCATGTTCCATATGTTGTGCATGCATTACTTGAAAAGAACGAGCACCAGTTATGTATGAACAGTGAAGGTAACAAACTCTTAACAATGTGAAAAACGTGAACTTGAAGTGAAAATTTAACAATATGAACTATGAAAATTGAACAACTTGAAGCTACATCTATCAAGTGTGAACATATGCTTAACAAAATATGGGAACAAAACATGGGAACTAAACGTGCATTACGAATAATCAGTGGGAGCCCTGTGCTTGTTTCCCTGCAACAAGAAGGTTCCATCTGGGGGTGATGGAAGACAATGACACCCTCAGTGTGTTCGAAATGTCCAGTCGATTGCGCAATTTGCTCTTAGTTGCAGTCAATTTTCGAAAACCCGGCCTCGCATAGGTACGTGGTGGGAAATGGTAGCAACGTTTTCAGTGCTTTTACGGCTATCTCTGGATATTCTGCTTTGGTTTTTAATCCAAAAACCCGCCAGAGAGGTTTGCTCAAACACACTTTTAAGACCACCGTCATTTGCAATTTCGATCAACTGCTCTTCCTCCTGCGCTGACATGTTAGGACTATTCGGGATATTGACAAATGGGTTGCGGACCCACTCATTGGTTTGCCGTGGATCTTTGGAGGATGGAGGATGGGAAGTAACGCTCAAATTCATATGAAAGCGCAACAAGGTGATCGCGCACCAGCTGCGAGAGAAAGGGCCCTGCCTCAGTCTCTCCCAAAACCCCCACTACTGTTTGGAACATATCAAATACACCCCGGTCCACTCGTCGTCCCCACAAATCAAGCTTGGCTTTAATTGCAGCGACTTTATCTGCCAGTTTAAAGACAGTCGTCATTCTCCCCTGGAGTGACAGGTTGAGGTCATTAAGCAACCCGAATATGTCACACAGGTAAGCAAGTTTTGACACCCAGTCCTCATCACTAAAATGTGCAGCTAACGGTGACTTTTTTTCTGTAAGAAATCTCTGTAGCGGCTCTCGCAACTCAAACACTCTGGCCAGTGACCTGCCCCTTGACAGCCATCTGACCTCTGTGTGCAAGAGAAGGCGTTTGTGCTCTGCATCCATTTCTTTACAGAGCTGCTCAAATAAGTGAGAGTTGAGTGCGTGTGCTTTAATGTTGTTGATCATTTTAACTACATCAGTTAATACCCCATTCAACTCGGGCGACAGTTTTCGGCTAGCCAGCATTTCCCTATGAATGATACAGTGTGTGGGCTCGCAGTCAGGGGCAACCTCTCTAACCCTTGCAGTGAAACCGGACAGCCGTCCGGTCATGGCTGCAGCCCCATCAGTGCATACGCCAATACAAAAAGACCAGTCTAATTTTCCAGACACATACAACCATCCAAAGCCCGGAACAGTTCTGCAGCTGTGGTGTTCGTTGGAAGTGACAGGACACACAACAAATCCTCCTGAACATCCTCCTCAAATATGTACCGGACAAACACCAGCAGCATTGCCTTATTTTCAACATCAGTTGACTCATCAACTTGGATAGCGTACCACGGTGACCCATTCACCCTCTCTAACAACTGTGCCTCAATATCCTCTGACATATCATCAATTCGTCTATGGACAGTGCTTGCAGAAAGCGGTACCTGAGCAATTTTTTTAGCTGCAGCCTCCCCAAGGAGTTCATTGCACATGTCTTTAGCAGCAGGCAGAATGAACTCTTCCCCAATAGTAAACGGCTTCTTAGCTTTAGCAATCCGACTAGCCACTAGTGTTGTCACGATACCAAAATTATGACTTCGATACGATACCTGCCATAAATATCATGATGCTCGATACTAAAACGATACTACGGCGAAATCCTAAGATATCTGGAGAAGAAAGGACTCATACCTCCTCCAAGTGTATTGAGTCATTTGTGTTGAATTTGGTGCACTTTTGTAGTGTGTAGGTCAATTCTGGGTTCTAAACTTCTAAACTTCCTACATAATGATTATTTTTTTATAGTCAGTAAAATAGTAGGCCTACTTTCTGTGATTAAGTCCTTTATTGTTTGTTATAGTTAATTTACTTTGTGTTGTGTTTTGGCAATAAAGTAGCTTTAAATAGCCAAACTAGGCTAGATCAAGGTCAGTGTTCAAATTACTGCATGCAAATCACTGAATGCTATGCAGAGGGGCCTAATATTTAGGCCATCTGATGTACAGTATAGGCTACCCTAGGCCTTCCCGTGTTCATGGGATTTCTTTGACAGTTGCAAAGTGTGAGGATAGTCTTCTTTGCGCCCAGTGTACAAGTACGACGTTCCAACCACTCAGGTCTTCGTCAGATAGGCCTACACCATTACCTGTTGCAATATATCTGTGTGCATTACTACATTACGTCTATTTCTTTGATAAAATGATTTGCTAGCACGTACTGTAACAATACGCCGCTATTATTATTAGGACTCAACACGCTTTGGTGGTATTATGCTGTGGGCTTTAATTAGCGCATTTCGGGTAGCCTATCCTACATCTGGGCAATAATTATTGAACAAATTGCAGTCTACATGCCATGACAAATATTACCAGTAGTAGGCTACTGACCGAACATGAAATAGATCGTTTACAAGTTATGGTAATGTTATTCTGGCGTGAACATCACGTTAGCACCCTATGATTACAGCTCGTTGTCTCGTCAAAATGATTACAGCTCGTTATGTCTCGTCAAAATTCATTGATGAAGGAAGGTTCGCTTTATCCCAGAGAACCATACTCGTTTCACTTAGGCTAGACTAAAACATAAGAGAAGAACTTGGCACTAACCATGTAGTCGTGTTTTCTATAGCATATTCGTTAACCTGTCGTTCTTTGAACTCTTTAAAAATGTTGGGATATGTCTGCGAGGTGTTTTGCCAAGTTCCATGCGTAGCCTACTGCTTTTAAATGACTTTGTGTACCTGATGGCTTGCCTTAATTTGCGATGTATCCGAAATAGTTGCAGATTTCACTGCACCTTTTGTTTTATCCACAAGGCCTAGAACTGTCGGCAAAGAACTATGACGTTGGCTGCGCACTCACTCACTCAGAGCTGCCTGCTTGACACGCCCACTTGCCTAGATGCGTGAAAGGAGCAGTGAGAACAGCAGTTTACACAGACACAGAACATTATTATTTTAATAAAGTATCGATTCTAAAAACGTCTGAAATCGTATCGTTTTTTGCGTGAAGGCATCGCGATACCTTTTTAGTATCGATACACCGTGCAACACTACTAGCCACTAAGTATGAGGCTTTTGGCGCAGCCACGTTCACCGATGTGGTTGCTTTAAGCACTAGTTTTTGTCCTTCTTGCTCGCTTTTCTTACGCTCAAAGAACTCAAGGGGTTTGTCTTTCAGTGTAGGATGCTTGGACTTTAGATGTCGAATTAGCTTTGATGGTTTCATTGCTTCGTTTGACAACTTATCGCCACATACCACACATAAAGGACTTGGTGCATGCGAGTCACCGGTCTCTGCTAAACCATATTTTAAATATGACTCGTCATATTTCCTATTGAATGACCCCTTCTTTTTCTTTGAGGTATCTGGCTCACTACCATCATCAGTGGGTATTTTTTCCCCACTACCCTTCCAAAGAAATGCTCTAAAGATTGTTGTTTTTTGTTGCTCATTCTAGCAGTTTAGCTAACTTCGTGTGACACTACCGTTCGCGAAGAACTGATCAAGTGAAGTGAGCTGACGCAGCGCTGAAGGGAATATGTAGTGTTGAAGGCGGGACAGACAGACGTAAGAAAATAGACCTTGCGAAATGCAAACATGCGTGCAATCAAACAACTGCATATAGGCCTATGCCATGTAAAAACGTGACATTATTGTGAATTAAATTGAGTTTATTTGGTTTGCATTTTTTTTTTTTTTTTTAACTCATGTCGTAGGCTACGGCCCGGTTAGGAATGTCCCGCGGCCCGGTGGTTGGGGACCGCTGCTGTAGTCTACAGCACAGGAGAAGAGACAGATGGTTACCAGCTTGTTTTGAGAACAAGAGGAGCAAACTAGACGTTCAACGGCAATGCCTCAAGCAAAACAAGGAAAATGGATGATGTGGCATGATGTGGAGAAGAAGATCAACTGAGAGAGCTAGGGCCTTGGATGCTACTGCAATTGGAGAGACATATGGGGGATGGATGTGACTGCTTTGAGACCAGACGTGACATTTTTTTTCAGAGAGTAAGCACATTGTCTACTTTATTGTGCTAACTATTCTCTTTTGATGATGTGATGGAGAAAGCCTTTGAAAGTTAAAGTATGCAGAACTGGTATCAGAGGTAAGGGAAGGTGGCTGACAAGCACACACAGTGAAGATAGGTGTTTGAGGCTTTGTAAGTCGACCACAACACTTCTGTTAGATTTTAGTATTCAAATATGGTCACTGAAAGGAGCTGAAAAAGGAAGTCAGTGGCCATGACTGAGGCCCTCATAGCAACCTGAATTGACTCTGAGATGTGTTAAATCTTGCTGCTGTGTTTCCAGAGTGGTAGTTGTTGGTGCCCACTCTAGGGCTTGAGGTTTGTCTGGTTATGTTGTTGATTGGATCATAAACAGCCACAGCAATGAACAGGAATGCCCAAAGAATATGTTGGTATTTGTTGGTAGAGAACCAATCAGGAGTGTGGAGGAGGGTGGATCTGGGAAGTGTCGTGGAAATCATCCACTTCCCGAAACCTCCAATCCAACTAGCACTCTGATATCAAAGACCCGAAGGAGAACACCAAGACGAGAAATGCTGAAGACTGTTGATCCTTTATTCACCGTATTGCAGTGATGATACAATCCAAACAATGTCAGGACTGAACCGTCAGGCAAGAGAGTGATGAGTTGCAGCTGCTACCCCGATGAGATCTGATCTGAATGTGCCTGAGCTCTCTCTTTTATGCTCTCAGGGGCCTGAGAGGCGTTCCTGTCATCAGGAGCGTCACCAGGCCCCTTCCAGCCAATCAGAACGTTTTGGGACTTGAGATATTGGTGGAAACTCCTTCTCATATAAACATTAAAAAATGTGTGTTGCTAGACAGAATACATGTGATCAAGTTTTATGTGTAATCTGTTGCCAGGCAGGGTATGTTTTGATTTGGTTCTATTTGTCATCCCAATTTTGGTTTCACTTCCCCTCCCTGGAAGGTCCCTGCATCTCCTCTTCTGCTAGCCCCTTCTATTTATGCCCTTCTGGTAAGCACCTTTCTTTCCCAGGCCCTGTTTTTACTTTCACTCTTAGCCTTTGACAGCTCAGTCTCATGACTTCCAGTAAATGTTGCATAACAGTTGCACAAACAACACCTTTATAGTAAATGGAATGTTTTCCAATAAACCAGCACACACACACACAAGTATTATTATTATGTCTAGATAAAATCACCACATATTCCCCCCTTTGAGGCTAAATTAGCCTCACTATGCAGCATAAGCAGTATTTAAACACAGGAGTGTGCCATAACCCCGTATATTGTCATGACACCTCAGGCTATATGCACAAGAGCCAGTTACAGGGGCATGGCGTCTACTAGTAAAAACCTTATACTAAACATGAAACCTTAAACCTTATGTCAGAATTAATAAGAATATGTGTCGGCATTACCGCCCTTATATGGGTAAATACTGATATTAGTAAGCAGACCCTGAACGCCCAGATCAAGTGACAGAAGGACCAATTACTCGTAAGAACGAGTTGTGAAATCTCCCCATTTATCGACTGAAACAAATGGCTGGGACCCGAAACGGATACGTCCCCAAAGTGACCTGAAACCTCATATATTTCAACCAGTCACTTTTTGCACACGAGGTTAAGTAAAACCCCATGCTTCATGGCACTCAATGCACTAGGTATGGTATCAGGCATTGGCGCGGCCTAATCCGTCACTCATCTATACCCTACGGGCGCAAGGTTATTCCGCAAACCTTATATATAAGAGTAAATGATAAATCAAGAGCCCTGGACGCCCAGAGCAGGTGACAGAACGACCAATTCCTTGTTATGAACATATGGCTAGGACCCGAGACGGATTTGTCCCCAAAGCGGCTAATGTGCTAGTCACTTTGAGCATAAAAGAATTTTTCATGCAACGGCCATCGGTGCCAAATCGGAGTTACATAACAACTTCATGATCCCACTCGTCACTCACCCATCCTTCTCCCAGGTATATGGCTCCTTAAGTAATATTCTTATATAGAGTATGTAAATGGTGTATATATGGCCCTTGTCTGGCCTTTACGCACCACGCACCACCCCCCTTTGTTACTCGCAACGTCATCCCCTTACTCCTCCGGATTCCTCTGGGCATTCACACTAGCGTGAGAACGGGTGAGCGCGCCGGCCGCAGGCGCGCCACACCGAGGGGACGGGCCGCCATGCTCTGCCTTAGGTTGCCCCTGCTGGCCATTGGGGTCGTACCCGTCCTCGAGCACTGACCGCGCCACACACCTGCCTCACCACTAGGCGGGCCAGGCCCGACGTACGGTAAGTTGGGGTGAGGTGAGCGCTTCTAGTAGCAAGCTTTGGTTATACCTGGCCGGGTTTGGATGGCCTTGCAGTTGAGGGCTAAACCTCATATAAAACTGAATCAAGATTACTTAATGCGACTTATTCGTGTCAGGTCACAGCCCATAACCCTACTTTTTACTCTGTCACCTGGGCGTGCAGGCATGTGTCTTGTGAATTACCTGTCAGTGTTGTGTATGTGAGCGTGAGTCAGTGTGTGTGTGTAGAGATGGGTGACTCGCAGGACCCCACCTCTACTCGTACATGACCGGGAGAGGAAACTCCGGGGGAGGAAACTCCTGTTCCGGCTCCCGCTCCTGCTCCAGCATTCGAGCGAGGAAGTCGCTCTCCATTACATGACCCTCGTTGAACTCGTCTTCCATTATTCGTCCCACACTAGTTTGCACTAAAAGAATTCTCTCACTTTCATCCTCCTCATCCCATGGTATCATTACATTCTGGACCACGAGCTGTCTAGCAACCACCTTTGAGCAAACCTTTCCACAACATTGAGTAATACAGCAAAACATTCCTACCACTAAGGCTGCTCCTAGCAATAACTTCCCCAGAAATGCTACAATCTTACCCCCCCATGACCCAAAGGTGTCCGTCAGCCACCGGGTTACAGGGGCAAAGATTCCTGAGATATCCGGGATTCCATCAAACGTCAGTCCTTTTCCAGAGTTCTCGTGGGCTTCCTTGTTTACAGCCTTGAGTCTTTTCATTGCGTTTGTGAAGTCGTCCATGTTCTCGCCTTCACCTGGGACGTACGTACAGCACGAGTCTGTTCCAACGATCGCGCACACTCCACCTTCCTTTGCTAATATCCAGTCCACTGCTATCCTGGTTTCCATTGCCATTTTTGTGGTGGCGTTCAACCTCCTGTCAAACGCGTTGAACGCGTCTATAGTGGCATTCATGAACCGCAAGGCGTTGTAGTGGATGTAGTTGATCCATTGAACATTCTTGGCGATGCCTACGGATGCTCCGTAGAAGGGGAGGGCGGCTTCAAATCCGGCGAGTACCTCGTCCCGTGCCTTGAACTGTCTCGGGACGTTGTGGGGTTGTCCGAATACGTCCATATACACTCCATCGTCAGCGTCTCTTCGGCTTCTCCTCAGGTTCCCTTTTATCGGCGTTTGCTGGTTGGCCCCTGGGCTGGTTGAGTTCAATGTTGAGTTGCGTTCTGACCAGGGGACTACATAGGTCTGTTGGGCCAGGATGACCCTGGCACACTTTCCTCTCCAGTATTTTGGAAGGGTGTTTCGCAGTCCCCATCGTCTTCCACAGGCCCACCATAAGTCTGCCAGCGGAATATCCTGTTCATACATCCAATTCACGCTCAGCATCGTGGTATTTACTTCGACTCCAATCCTCTTCCCGTTGTCGCTATTCTCCACCAGGCGGAAGTAGAAGTTGTTGAGTTCGTGGACCCACTTGGCTGCACAGCGTCCTTCGAATGCTCCTACATCCTCCACACCTTCCTTGACCGTGTTTGCCGTGGGGTGTACTTCAAAACACTCGAACTCTACATCCCCTGGAATCTCGTAGAGATGATGGGTTTTCTTTATCACCCTGGTCCCCATGCCTGGGTAGTCCTTCCTGCACCTTGCCTCGTTCTGCTGGAGCTCGTGCGTTTTTCCTGCCTGTTTTCCGGATGATGGGCCTATCTTAGTCCATATTTTCCGTAGCTCCTCGCTTCCCAGTCGCACAAGACATCCAAACGGGGAAAACTTGTCTTCCGTGTACTGCTTCCCTGACTCTTGGTGCACTATATCTTCTTCTCCAGTTCCTGGTGCTGGCAGCACTGTCAGCTTTGGTTTCACCGCCGAACACACATAACACCCTCCTTCTGGTTTTACTGTCTTTGCTGTGTATTTGGCCCATTGCATCCATGAATTATTCTCCCAGGCGCCCAGAGCGCCCGTGGATCTTTTTCTTCTGTTCTTGGTTTGAGTCCCATTAGCCTGTTCCTTTTCCAGGACCTTGGGAAGCATGCTTGTACTATTTACATTCTTGCTCTTATTTTTGCTTTGAGTCACTGCATTGTCCAGCACCGGGATGTATTCGTTACTTCCCGATGCTTCTGGTTCTGGTGTGTGTGTCTCATCTCCTGATCCTTCTATGTACAACATATTGTCCGTGTCTAGGGCACTGTCTTTGAGCAGCTCCTCTCCATCTCCTTGCAGAGAGTCATTGGGGGTGGCAGTCTGCACCCCCTCCATCGCTCTCGTCGTCCTCCGGGGAGCCCGGGAGGGGCCAGTCAAGGGCCTCTTCGAAGCCTCCAGTCCAATGGGTACCGGGGGAACTGCCCCAGTTGGTCCTCTGGAGAATTCGTCTTGTTTCCTGGCTGGTTCCTGGGCGGTCATCCCCAGAGTGGGGGCCGCCCGTGTCGTGCCCTGAGTCCGTCGGCCTCTCCACCACAGGCTCCGCAGGAAGCCGCGAGCCCTGCTGAGGAGGTGTCCGGGGGGGAGGCGTATGGACAGTGGGTAGTCTGAGTGCGTCGAGGGCCTTGGCCATTTCCGCGGCAGCTTGTTGTGCTCCACTCTGGTCGTCGGCAGGGGCGTCGGTTGGGTATGGGTAATCCCAGTCGCCGTAGAAGTCCCCAAAGTCGATGGTGTCGTTCCCTTGCTGGTGTGATGGTGGCGATGGCGGTGCTTCTTCTTCCGGCCTCGGCGCTTCTTCGGCATCGCTTCCTGTGAGGTCGGGTGTGTCCGTGGCGTGAGAGCGGGCTGCAGGGTCGGCTGGTGGATCACCGCTGGTTGAGGCTGTGGCAGGTCTGGGTACTTGGGATTCGGGAGCGGCTCCCATCTCAGGTGGATGTCGCCTTCTCCTCCTCGAGCCTGGCTCGGCCCCAGCATCGCCAGCACCTGTAGGCACAGATAGGGGAGGGAGAACAGCAGGCACCCCAGGTACATTGCGCCCAGAGCCATCAGCAGGAGCCGGCAGTATCCTCCGCCTCGTACTCCTACGCGTACTCGGTCCTCCCCTTTGTTCCCCACCACCATCATCCTCCCCAGGGGAGTCTGGTGGGGGTCCTGGCGGGCTCTGGTCCCCGTCATCGTCCTCCGACTCCTCTGGACCTCTCGCTCCTTCTGGTGGCACCGCCCTGTAACAAGAGTTAAGGTGATACCACAAATCTGATCCTTGCACTCTTACCGCCCGGGGGGTAGCCTGGGTCACTCTGTAGGGCCCTTCTGCCCTGGGGTCGAGACACGACCTCTTAAACACCCTCAGGTACACCCAGTCTCCCACTTGGATCGGTCCTGGCTCAGTCCTCCGCTCCCGCGCTCTTTCTCTTCTCTTCTGCTCGTTGAAAACTGCCCTGTGAACTTGAGAAAGCTGTTTAATATAACTGCTCACCTCTTGTTCTAGAATTTCCAGCGGGGGCCTCTGATCCCCTCTGAACCGTGGCGTGGGCATTGCCCGCCCCGTCACCATTTCGTGCGGGGTCAGATGCGTGGTTCGATTTTTTTCACAACGCATTTTCATCAGCGCGATTGGTAGTGCGTCAACCCAATTTAGGTTTGGTAGATTTGGATCGTCGTGCGCGCTTCGGACGATCTTCGCTATTTTATTCTTCAGCGTTCCGTTCGCTCTTTCGACCATCCCCTGAGACTGTGGGTGGTAAACACAACCAAACCGAGTCTTGATGCACAGCGCCTGTGCAATCTTTTTCCACGTGTTGGCCGTAAACGCTCGGCCATTGTCGCTGCTGATTATTTCTGGGATCCCAAACCTGGGTATCACCTCCCTTGCTAGGAATCGAATCACCGTTTTCTCGTCCTGCCCTCGGCTTGGACAGGCTTCTACCCATCGTGAGTAGCGGCATATTATTACCAGTACGTGTTTGTACGTGTTCACCGTTCGACCCATGTCGATGTAGTCCATTACCAGGTGTTTGAACGGTCCTTCTGGGAGTGGCACGTGTCCCAGGGGCCGTGGTCCTATGCCTATTGTTATGTTGTTTCTGTAATTGTGTGTGGCACAAGTGTGGCAATTTCTTAACACGTAATTGATGCGATCTTGAAGGTATGGGGCCCAGAACCCTTTGTCAAGTATCTGCCGCTTGACCTCCCCCCTTGCGCAATGATCCACATCATGCGCATCATGAATGAGGAGATCAAGGAGCCCACTTGGGGCCACCACCCTTCCGTCATGACTCCTCCACACGCCATTCCTGCCTTTCGACGCACCTCTCTCCTCCCATAACAATGTTTCGGCCTGTGGAGCTGCATTCTGTGCGTCTTTAATAGCGCTAAGCGTGAGTAAAGGATCCACAATTCTAAAGGTTCGTCCGTCAGGCAAGGTTCGGCCCACTGGGGCTTGTATCACTGTGTCGGTTGCTGTGAAATAGCGATCAATTACACTCGGTGAGTATCTAGCTTCACAAGGCTTGTCGCAGCACTCAGGGCAGCTGGCCCTCTGGCATAGCGCGCAACAGGCGGGATCTACCTGGTGCTCATGGTCGTCATCACACCATTGGGAGCACCACATACACGTATTGTAGGGGTAGGGGCATTTTGTAGGGCAAGGCATACTGTGCATCGCCCTGTTAAGCAGTATTTTGTGCGGCTCATTATCCTGTGGGGATTTAGGGGCTGTATTCAACTTCCTAGCCTCTAACGCCGCTTCCTTTGCTGCCTCATCTGCCTTTGCATTCCCTAGGGTAATGTAGTCCTGTCCCTTACAGTGCGCTTTGCATTTGCATATTGCGAGTGTTTTTGGACGCATCATGGCTGCTAACAACAACTGAATCTGCTCTAGATGCTGAATTGGGCTCCCATCCGATTTCTTGAACCCTCTCTGTTTCCACTGGGCGCCATGCACATGGCAAACATTGTGGGCATAGGCGCTATCTGTGTGTACGGTTGCATCCTGCCCTTCTGCTAAAGAACATGCTGCTGTCAGCGCCTTTAATTCAGCTAGTTGCGCTGAACATGGTTGTGTGCACGGTTCGCTCATAACTGTCACAAAGGTTTCTGGACCTTTCATCTGTACTACGCTAAACCCTGCATGCGTCTTGTTGTCATAGTTATGGCTAGAACCATCCACAAAGTAGGTGATTCCTTGTCCTAACGGCTCACTCTGCAGGTCTTCCCTCAGCTTGGAGAAGGCGATTGAGTCCGCCACACAGTCATGTGGCTCGCCCTCATAATCAAGCGGGATGAGATCCGCCGGGTTTCCTGCCGTGTCGCATGCCTTTATAGTGACATCTGGGCAGAGTGACAGATTGTAGTACCTCAACTGCCTCTGAGGCGTCACGCAGAACTTCCCTTGTTCCACTAGCTGCGCTATTGCGTGGCTGGTGTGTACCACCACTGGCCATCCCATGGTAATGTTGGAAGCTTTGACGTATGCCGAATATACTGCTTCAAGACCCTGGAAGCATGGTGGGTAGCCTTGGGCCACCGCGTCCAGCTTTGAGCTGTAGTAGGCGATTGCCTGTTTGCCGCGTCCATGACACTGTGTCTGTGCCACGATCGCGGTCATGTACGCGTCTTTTCCTGCTTCCTTCCTGACCGACACGTACAGATAGAAGGGTCTTTCGTAATCCGGCAGTGCAAGTGCAGGCGCTTGCTGTAGTTCTCCTTTGATGCGTTCAAACGCCTCATTTCCATCCATTGTCCATGTGAGGCGGTTCCTCAGGTGGCTGGTTCCAGCTTGCACGATCATGGCTCGTAGTGGGGCTATCTTTTGTTCATAGCATTCCACCCAGTCGCTGCTGAAACCTATGAGTCCAATGAACGACATCATTTGCTTCACTGTGTTTGGCTTCGGTGCCTTGGTAATTGCTTCAATGTGTTCTGGGGCGATGCCCTTGTGTCCATGCGAAATTCGGCGACCTAAGTAGATCACCTGGGGCTGTGCAAATTGTAGCTTCTTCCTCGATGCTTTGTACCCCCCTTCGGCCAGAACGGTCAGTACGTAGACTGTATCCTTCTCACACGTTTCCTGGTCCGGTGAGCATACCAAGACATCGTCAACATACTGCAGAATCGTGCTCCGGCACACGATGTGTTTTAAGTCCTCCTTGAGCGCCTGGTTGAAAATGTGCGGTGAGTGCTTGAACCCTTGTGGGAGCCTTGTGTACTGGAACGTCTTGCCTTGATATTTGAATGCAAAGAACTCCCTACTCGCGGGTGCCACTCGTATCGTAAAAAATGCTTGAACCAGATCAATGGCGGAGAACGTTGTTGCACTCGCCGGGATGTTGGTCATCAGTACGTTAGCATGTGGGACGTCCGCTGGATAGTCCTCAATGCGTTCATTAACAGGTCTGAGGTCCTGGACCATTCTCCATCGCACTCCGTCTGCCTTTAGCACAGGAAATATGGGTGTGTTGCACCTCGCACTTGGGACTTCCTCCAAGACTCCTGCTCCCAGGAGATTTTCAATTGTTCCTCTTATTCCTTCAGCTGCTTCTGCTGAAATGGGGTACTGTGGTTGGAAAGGCAGCGTCGCTCCTGGTTTCAGTCTGAACTCCACAGGGCTTGCTGACTTGACCAATCCTATGTCACCATCTCCTTGTGACCATACCACAGGCGGCACTTTTCTCAATATTCTCTCTGTTCGTTCGGTGCCTGTCTCTGTCGCTTCTTGTAGCATCATCACTTTCCAGGGGGTCGGTCCCGGCCTCCCTGTCTTTTTATCCATCTCATTGTCTATGTAGTACTTCTTGTATTCCTCCCATTCTGGGTCAGATTTGTTGATGGGCACATGGTTCTCCTTGTCCCAGCATCGATATCCTGCTCCTCCCAGTAGGCCATACATGCAGTATGGGTTGCCATAGGGGCATCCCTTAACGTATGGTATGTCATGAACCTCCTCCGAGGCCATTTGTCCGCCTTTATGGCCTTCCTGGGAGTGTATTGCTGGTTGTGCTGCCCTTTTTTTGGGGTACCATGACAGCTGTCGCATGTAGGTGCTCCACTCCGCATCTTCTTTGCTGAATGGCACATGTCTCGTTTTGTCCCAGCAGCGGCGCCCCGCTCCTGGGAATAGGCGGTAGAGACAGAACCGATTCCCATATGGACACCCTTTAGCATAGGGTATCTCCTCTTTCTCCTGCGGTTCTGTGTCCATGATCTCGATCACTTGTGGGACTCCCCACACGGTGACTGGTCTGTCCAACTTTATCCTGAACATTGGTTCTCCTTCACAGCTTATGGCCGTTTGTAGTCGGTCATTCCCTGTATCTTTCCATTTGATGCACTTGGCCTCGAGCATTACTAGGCCCATTTCTCTTGCTCTGTGACCTCTGGCCACTCTCAGGGTGATGTGTGGCATTGTTCCGGGCATGTTGAAGATTACGCCTAGATCCCATCCTTCCACAAATTTCACCTCAGCGGCTACTCCTTCTTTGGCCACCACTAGTGCGCGTATGTCAAGTGGGATGCGTCCCCACTTACCCACTTCCCTATTCCATTTTTCTTCTCTCTCTTTGTTTGGCGTTTGGTCGAATTTTATTGTGCAGTGAAAAGGGCATCTTGGCGTCCTCAACTGAGCATGAAGGCTGTTTATTTGAAAGGCATGCTCGTTGTAGACCACTCACTCTATGTTTGGTTCCAATCGTCCAATCCAGTAGACCTGGTGAGTTTCAGTTTGAGATGGGGCACTTATTCTTAGGGCCATTTGTGTTGCCAGTCCTGTTATCTGTACTCCTGTTGGGGAACACTCAATTTGGAGTCTTAGGTTGCACAGCGCATCTCGTCCCAATAGGTTGACGGGTGTGTGTTCTGCTATTAAGACTGGTATCCTGATTTCCTTGTCTTCTATTTGGATTGATACTGGGGCTGTCATTGGAATTAGCTGCGTTTTCCCCGAAAAACCCACTGTCTTCATAAACTTTCCTGAAGACCTGGGGAGGTGTTGGGCATCTTTTGGGTGAAGACAAGTATACGTTGCCCCTGTATCCACTAAACATTCTACCTCCATGCCCTCGATTAGAACCTGCAGCATTGGTTCTGCGTCAGCTCCCCTTGTCAGGGCGGGGAACTGACCCTCCCCTGGGTTTTCTGGGCCTCGTCAATTCCAGCTTCCCCCGTAAGGGGAGACTGGACCAGAGGGTGCCTGCATTTGCTGTGGAGCTCTCCCTTGATGTGGAGCATAATTTCCCCCTTGCATTTGTCCTTGGTTTGCCTGTCCTCCTTGGTTGTTCTGGCCTCTGGCTTTTGTTGGGCAATTCCTGGAGATGTGGCCTATTCCTCCGCATATCCAACATTCAATGTTGTTCCCCTGGTTTTGCTGGCCTTGGTATTGTCCTCTTCCATGGCCTCCTCTGCCTTGTCCTCCTCTTCCCTGGCGGGATCCTCCTCTGCCTCTTGGCTGGTACCATTGTTGTCCCTGTTGCTGCTGTTGTGGGGGTCCATATGGCGCTTGCTGCCAGGTCTGCATCATGGGCTGCACAGGCTGTGGTTGCATCATTACTGGCTGCTGCATCATGGGTTGTTGTACCACTGGTTGTTGTGCCACTGGTTGTTGTGGCTGTGGGACAGGGGCTGTAGTGGGCATCACTGGAGCTTGGGTGGCTGCCTTCTTTGCCCCCTTTGCCTCCTGGAGCTGTACATGGGTCAGCTTCCTTATGGTCTCCTTTTCTTGTTGCTCCTCCCTGTCTTTCCCTTGTCTGTACAGAGTTACATGGTGCACTACTGCCAGCCTGAATTCCTCTTTGGGCATGGCTGCCACGCGCCAGTCATTTTCCAACTGTGTTCTCACTTCCTTTGGCAGGGCGTCCATGACCGCTCTCCTGAATTGCATGGTGAGAGGTCCTGAATCTTCTGGCCTTTGTTCCATCCTTATCGTCCATTCCTGCGCTGCCTTTTCCACGAAGGCTGCGGGATTATCACTATCTTTGAGCTTCTCTATCCAGACGGCTGAGGGGCTGTACTGGTTGGGGTATGCTGCCCTCAAGGCTTTCCATACATCATTTCGGACACTGTCGAAGCACAGGGCATCCCTGTTGGCATTCATCAACCGCCCTAGGTTCTCTCTCTCCAGTACAGCCTCTGTGTCCGCCTTTCCCAATATCAGGCCGAGTAGATACTTTATGTCTCCCACGGCCAGATTTCGGCCTTGAGTTTCTGATTCCAGCCGACTTATCCATCGGCCCGCACCCTCATGCAGGACAGGGAGTCGCGAAATGAGGCCATTCACATCTGAGTGGGTCCACGGCTGGTAGTGGGCCGTTTGATTTTTTGTTATCAGTGGTGCCATCACCACTGTTTCTTCTTCATCCGATTCTTCTGGGATGGCTTCCCTCCTTTCCTTTTCTCTTCTGGTTCTTTCTCTCTCCTTTTTTCCCTCCTTTTCCAATTTTTCCAGCTCCTTCATGTTTTCTTTCAGGCCTTTTTTCACTCCCCCTTCAATTTCGTTGAGTCCCTTCCGTACCCCTTTTCTGATCTCGTCCAGGCCTTTCTCCACTCCTTTTTTCATCCTGCTGATTCCGAACAGTCCTGTGGCGAGTACACTTGGCGGGATCATCATTGGGAGCATTCCGGCCTTTCCTCTGCATGCCTCTACTTGTCGCTGGTGGGTCTTCACACCCTTTTCTCCTCTAAATGTTCTTCCGCAGCCGAGACACACTGCGGGGTCCGCTTCTTGCGGGACCTGTGGCAGTTCTCTCTGAACTTGCTCTACAAGGTACTGTTCCAAGATACCCAGTCCTTCCTCTTCATCTTCCGCCGACTCATAGTCTTCTCCTGAGCCAACCTGGCTGTCTGCTCCGTCCATGTCTTCCTCTTCGTCTTCCGCTATCGTACTTGGACTGCAGGATAGTTTGAAGGTTAGTCGGCGGGCCCCCTTTTTCTCGGAGGGCTCTCGTCTGGGTTCTTGGTAGCTTTCCCTTTTCTTACTCTCCTGTTTTCTTTTCAGTTCCTCCTCCTTCTTCCTTTCTTCCTCTCTGAGCCTTCCTTCCCTTTCTTCTTGCGCTACCATGGTCTTCATTCTTTTCAGGACTTCTGTCATTTCTCTATTTAGGCTCTCGCAGCATTCCCTGCAGGCCTTTTTATACTTGGCATGCTCTGGCGTGCTCCCTGGGCCTGCCCCTCCGTCTCCCCACCTTTCCACCTCTATTATTTCCTCCATAATCTCCTCGGCCAGCTTTCCTTCTTTTGATCCAATTCTTTTAGCGGCTTTCAACTCCTTCAGACCTTCTTCCATTCTCATCATTTTTCTCTCATACCGTTCTTCACTCCCTTGTTCCTCTTTTCTTTTTCTTCGGTGTCTATCTTCTGCTTGTCTAACGGCCTCTTCCACTTCCTTCCCGCATGCCTGGATGTATTCCTTGAGCCTCCGCCAGAGCTCCTTGCACTCCTCCATCACAGGTTCCTTGTCCACCTGCAACCTCACCCAGGCCAGGGTTTCCAGGGCCTCTCCATCTCGGGCCTCTTTCTCCTCCTCCCCTGTGGCCTTTGCCCATTTTTTCATGACTGCCTCCAGGTGGTCCCACAGCTCTTCAAACCACTGTTTCTGTCTTTCTTCTCTCCCCTCAGGGGCCTGCTCCCTCCTTTGGTCTGGGAGGCGTGGGGGTTCGCTCCTTTCAGCTTCCGGGTCACCCGCACCCGTCTTCTGGCTCTCCCAGTAGGGCTTTTGGGGGCTGGTTACCGGAGATCCATTTGTCTCCCAATGTCCTTTTGTGCTTGCGTGGAAGTCACTCACCACCTGCTCTTCCGTAGCTTCTTCTTCTCCTGTCCATTCCCTCCTTCCATCCGGTACTGTGCCCTCCAGGAGGTATTCTGGGATGGTCGTCCCGGTGGGGGATGATGGTGGAGATGGTCGTGCAGACGCCGGCTGGGGTGTTGATGGTCTTGACTGGGGATGAGCCTGCTCTCTTCTTATCCTCTTTATTTCCTTCAGAACCTCCGCGCAGGATCCTTCCAGTGTGATTCCTTTCACTACTAGCGGGGCCTGCACTGCCAGGTGCACCGTTGGGGCCTGTGGTCCATACACTGGTGCTTGTATCGCCAGGGCCCGCGGGTTTCTTTCCTCCAGGCGTCGGAATATCTCCCGCGCGTTATCTTCCTCTCGTGGCACATCCGGGTATAATTTGTCCTTTTCTCTGTATGGGGGAGGACGTGGCTCCTCCATGGGTGGAGCCCCTGGTTCTGATGTTTGAGTCAGAGCATCCAGTTCCCTTCTCGTGGGCTGTAGTTGGGGGCATTTTTCTGTGATGGGAGTTGTGGGCGGAGTGTCGGGCGGTGTGTCACTCTGGTCAGCCCTCTGCCTCCTCTTCCTTTCCGATATTTTTGCGAAGGCCTCCAGAGTGTTCAACTCCTTCTCTCTCTTTTCCTGCCTCCGTGTGCTCTTGTCATAGCCTTTGTAGTTCATAATTTTCTCCCTCATTTGCGCAATTATTGTCGGGTTGAGTGACCCTTCCTTTGGCCATGCTGTGTGGTCTCCTTTGTATCTTAGGAACCACTTATGGTTGATTCTCTTTACGTCTTTCTCAGCAATGGCATTCTCCTTTACTACTTCCTCCAGGGGTGTCATTACTCTAGTCGCCATCCTTCTTAGAGGTCCAAACCGTAGTCTCTCCTTTCCTGTTCTGCTATGTCCTCACGGTCAGTGCAGAACATAAGATAGTCCTTCTTGTATCGCCTTTCCCTCTCCCTCTTGTACCTGTTTTGGTCTTTTTCTTCCCAGTCCAGCCGTAGGTCGCTCACTAAGTATAGTATAGAATTCCGCACGTCGTCCCACTCCTTGAAGACAGTATTTAGTTTGCCTCTTCTTTCTTCAAATGTCCTTCCTTTATCGTTCACTGCGCTCAGGCTCCACCCGTTACTCCCGTGTTCGGAGATTCTTATTATCCACTTTTCTTTTATTTTCAGATCACTTGACGTAGCTCCCCCTTCACTTCCTGCTGTGAGGGGCTGTGGTTCCTCCTGCTTCCTCACTGGCAGGCTATTAGGGGTTAGTTCCCCCAACAGAGAAAGCGTTGCTTTCAGGTCTATGTCGTCTCGATACTTGCACCTATACGGGAATTTACACTCAAAGGGGACTTCACCCACGTATCCTACGTATTCTTGGCCTTTTCCGTCTCTGACGCTTATCTCCCAGTCGTGTTCGTCGTATTCAACAATATCTATGGCCCAGAGCACGTTCTGCTGTCCCTGTTCCATACACCTCTTAGAATCCTTTCTGTCCTTGTCCACGGAGCTCTTGAGTCTCTGTTAGTCTGATGTGTCACTTTCCTTTTAGATGTCAGCGTCTTCGGTAAACTGGTAGGTTCTATTACCCCACATATATCTGAAACAGTTTCCTTCAAATTCCCTCACTTCTTCTTCCCTATTGCTGAACTTGAGGGAGTCCTCTCTGTCTTGCCTCTCTCTCTCCCTCTGGCACCTGTTCTGGTCCTTTTCCTCCCAGTCCAGTCGGAGGTCGCTTACCGTATACAATATGGTGTCCCTTACTTCTCCCCAATCTTCAAGGACCGTATTTAGTTCAGCTCTTCCTCCCTCGAGTACCTCCCCTCTATTGTTTATGGCGCTCACGCTCCACCCCCTGTTCCCGCTTTCGGCGACCCTTATCGTCCACGTCTCTTTTATTTCCGAGCCGCCAGATGTGGCCCCTTCCTCACTCCCGGCTGCTTGGGGCTGTGCTCCCTCCGGTTCTTCCTGCGGCAGGGTAAAAGGGGTCAGCTCATACACCAGGGGAAGTGTTGCCTTCTCGTCTATTTCGTCCCGATATCTGCACCTGAAAGGGAATCTGCACCCAAAGGGGAACCGCCCTACGTACCCCACTTGTTCTTGATCCTCTCGGTCTCGGATGCTTATTTTCCAATCGTGTTCGCCGTACTCAGTGATATCTATGGTCCAGATTACGTTTTGTTGCTGATGTTCCATATACTTTCAAAGTCTTTCCTGGACCTAACTATTGAGTTACTGAGCTTTGCTAATCTGATGTATCGCTATCGTCACTCCTTGTGTCCATAGGCGTTCCTAATTCTAATGGGTAAGCTTTCCCTATCAGATGTTCTACTTTCTCTAGTAGCTCTGTGTAACTATGGCACCGATATGCACCGCTCACAAGGCCCTCTCGGTTTCTTGTGAATATGCACCACTTATTGTCCCGCTGTTGAATGAAAGTGATATGCCACTTACTTTCTAAGTTCATTCGCTATTTGCGGGCGTCACTCTGCCTATTCTCTCTAAATTCTTACTTTTATCTATTATTATAACTATCCTCTTTATTTTACCACCGCTATTTCATCAGTGGGGACTTTAAGCCCTTACCTTTCCTTTCAATAATATTTCTTCACTCAAAATTATCCTTTAACCTTTTATTTTATTTTTCACAAAGTACATTTATTGGCTTTATTTCCTCTTTTATTTATTGAAGCAAGTACAAAACTTTTCACTTTAAGCAAAATCAGCAGATTACAAGTTTTTATTAAGCAGCTATTATAGAATTTTATTCAGCTAAGCAGTCGCTTTAGAGGTCTTGCAGCAGTACCTCCCCCTTCTTACTCTTCCCTAGTTATTTGTCCTTCTCCTCCTTGTAGTTGGAGAATCTCTCTCAAACTTGCGCTTTCTGCCCTCAGGTGGGGCAAAGAGTTGGTCAACCACTGGCCTTGTGTTTACCCCCACAAACTTCCCTACCTGCTCTATCACTGTCTGCAGGGCCAATGGCGCCACGCGGGTGCCTAGCCTGGAGTGGGTTCCTCCGTATTTGTCAAACTGATCAATGTGAACTGAATACTTGTCCCTGTTGTTTCCTTCCTTGTTCCAGAATATTGACACTGACAAAGACCCTCTCATAAAACTGGCCAGCCTACCTCTGTCTCGGCCAACTATCTCCCTCACCTCCCGCTCTATATCCTGCACTGACTGGGGCTCAGCCGGGCCGTGAACCTCTCCCTGCTCTCTCTCTTGTCCTGGCTCCTGTTCAGGCTGAGACACAGTGGGGCTTTGGCTTGGGCTATACTGGGGATTGGTCGGGCTGTAGCTTACAGAGGGTGGTGGGTTATATCGGGGAGTGGCTGGGCTATTGACTATACGGAATGGGCTGTGGATCAACTGGTGGGATACGGTGTTACCTGGATAGGGAGTTGGAGCTCTCACTGGACCCCCCTGATCTGGCTCCTGGCGCCCCTCTTCTTCTGACCCTAAGCTGCTGTAGCCTGTCTCTGGTGGGGCACTGGCCTCCCCCTGTCCAATGTCTACCTCTATCTCTCCCACACTACTGTTTGGAGTGAACTCCTCTGAGGAGTCTGTGTCGGGCTCTCCTTCACCTGAATCGTCGGAAACCTCAAGGCGGTAAAGGATTTCTCCTAGGGTCTCTGGCCTATGGTCTCTCACAATCCTAAGCTTAGGCACCGTTGCTCTGGCACGGGGCTCGGGGGGGGCATCTGCAAAAACCTCCAATAGCTGCAACAACCTTCTTATGTTCAGACTATGGTTGTTGTGCAACCTTCTTATGAAAATGCCCGCAGCCGCTTCGATTATGTGAGTCTGACGTCCGTCTGTCAGTGTGACGATCCTCCTTCCCTCGCCGAGCTCCTCTACCTCAAATGTGTATGTGTACTTGTCTTGCATCTATTGTGGGCCCATGCCCAGGCATCAAAACAAAACACAACGGCGCACACTCAGCTTTTACAGAAACAACAACAAATTATGATAAAATATGTTTTGTTCATCACCCTTTTTGTTCAGGACGGTTTTTTACACATTTTAACTCACAGCTAATATTGCAGTTTACCTATTAACCCGTTCTTTTCTCTGAGACACACATATATTTTAGGGCAGCCCGTGCTCCCTTTACACAAAATATTATTTAAGTTTTCTCCTTGAAAACTAGATTTCCTCCTTGGAAATTAAAACACTATTTCAGTTTTCTCCTTGAAAACTAGATTTCCTCCTTGGAAATCATTACATGGCCATTTAACTCAGTTTTCTCCTTGAAAACTATTTTTAACCGGTTTTCACAATCACAACACGCTTTTAAGATCAACAGTACAACCCAATCTCTGTCCTGTGTCTCCACTATTCTTTTGAGGATTCTGGTAAAACACCCCTTCCCGGCCTACCCACCGACTCCCACAGTACAGCTCTCCTAATAATAAGCAAAACGCTTACCTTGTTTTGGGCCCTGAGAGCTGCACTGGAGAAGTCTGCTTCACCCGGGACGGAACTGTTTCCCCTGTTGAATCCTTTCAAATCTCGGTAGGAACCTCCAGATCTGTCGTGGAAATCATCCACTTCCCGAAACCTCCAATCCAACTAGCACTCTGATATCAAAGACCCGAAGGAGAACACCAAGACGAGAAATGCTGAAGACTGTTGATCCTTTATTCACCGTATTGCAGTGATGATACAATCCAAACAATGTCAGGACTGAACCGTCAGGCAAGAGAGTGATGAGTTGCAGCTGCTACCCCGATGAGATCTGATCTGAATGTGCCTGAGCTCTCTCTTTTATGCTCTCAGGGGCCTGAGAGGCGTTCCTGTCATCAGGAGCGTCACCAGGCCCCTTCCAGCCAATCAGAACGTTTTGGGACTTGAGATATTGGTGGAAACTCCTTCTCATATAAACATTAAAAAATGTGTGTTGCTAGGCAGAATACATGTGATCAAGTTTTATGTGTAATCTGTTGCCAGGCAGGGTATGTTTTGATTTGGTTCTATGTGTCATCCCAATTTTGGTTTCACTTCCCCTCCCTGGAAGGTCCCTGCATCTCCTCTTCTGCTAGCCCCTTCTATTTATGCCCTTCTGGTAAGCACCTTTCTTTCCCAGGCCCTGTTTTTACTTTCACTCTTAGCCTTTGACAGCTCAGTCTCATGACTTCCAGTAAATGTTGCATAACAGTTGCACAAACAACACCTTTATAGTAAATGGAATGTTTTCCAATAAACCAGCACACACACACACAAGTATTATTATTATGTCTAGATAAAATCACCACAGAAGCCAGACACCACTGTTGAGCATTCTGGAGGTGTCATGGGTTCTAATTCAACAAAACACAGACAAAGGAAGGTATCTGCTTGTAAGCCCAGTGAATTGCTCTCGAAAGCTACTCATTTGGTGATGTTTTTTGCCCACAAAGGTTGCTTTGTTGGTGTTTTTTTGATGGTTAAAGTTATTGGTTGTTGACTGGCCACTCTGGTAAATCCCCTTCCTGTGACACTAGCAATTTAACACCTCTCGTGTGTATCTGAAATTCATTTGGTAAAATGAAATCATTCTCATTACCGTAACATAAATTCTCATCCTCCGTAACAGACATTTCATTACCGTAATGCATAGATATTGTAAAGAGGTTATTTCTCAGAGACAAAAATGTCTTCATTTTGTTATAACTATATAACACGTGTGGGTTTTGTTCAAAATATATCTATAACAAAGAGATTATTTGAAAAATTTAACTCTACAATACACATTGTATTTCGGTAATGAGAGTTAATTCATTTAAAATTGAATTTTAAAAATATATAAAATATACATTTTGATGTGCAGTACTGTTCATTTAATGTACTTATTTGTGTAAATGAAAAAAAAAAAAAAAAATAGTTTTCTTACTAATGGTCTCCGTTTGTCATTTACCATATCGGTAATGAGAATTATTCTGGATCTTGCTACCATAACATTGAAATAAAGTTATATTAAATAGTTTTTTGCGTTGAGTAGAGCTCCTGTCTTAAAAATAGACAGTTTGGGTGGTAGTCTGTTGTAGCAGCTATCGGCCCGTAAAAGAAGGAACAAATTGTGTGCGCACACAGGTTGGGCTTACGTCAACGAATCTCCGGAGAGTTACAGATGTTTTGAGTACGGGTCTGGGCGAGAGATCACATTCACTGGGTTTGCTAAATTGGACAATCTGTCAAATTTTGAGACCAGTCACTTTACGGTAACCAATCAGGAACATGAGTCAGTTTATGTCTCAACATGTACGTCTATGTATGTTTCTGACCTACGGGTTATGTGTGCTTTGCAATTGTCTGCTACTCTCTGATACTAACATGTCTGAGTGTCAACCTGTCTCTGCTTGAACTATTATTTGGCATAGTTTGTTCAGAGCTGCAAAGCTATTTGAATCTAAGAAAATTTCCGCCTCATCTGCGTTGTTAAGGGAAAATTAACTTACAGTACTTGGCAGCTTTGTCTGCCTGTGGCAGCCACACATGGTCAGCAGCATTAGTTGGGCCAAACTAACATAAAGGTGGGGACGCCTATTCAAAACATCCCAGTGCTGCTAACATTGTGTGTCAGCCAATCAAAAATATCACAAAATAATTAGAAGAAAGAATCCGTCTAAAAGTATAGGCTACATCAGGGGTGGGCAACTAATTTACCCAAGGGGCCACATGACAAACTGGGACTGTTGAGGAGGGCCGGACCCAAAATACCGAACTGAAGTCTGAACTCAATTCTGTTCAATTCTATTCTGTTCTTGTATAACATTAAGTAAATCATATGGTTTTGTTTACTAGTCGTAAGAACAGATGAAAATGTGAGAGAAACAAAGGAAAAACAGCAATATTTAATCTATGTCCAGTATTTAATCCTCATTCTCGAAAATTATTTTTTGACATTTTTTTTCAGTTTTCAAAGACTGATATAAAAAAGTACTACAATATCTATATAATTAGGCTAGGTCATGAAAATGTGAAGGAGTCAGTACAACCGATAGGCCTGTGCCACCATTTCATCAACACTCAGCAATATTTCATCATTAAATCATTACCATCATTAAATTAACTCAATGCAGAATTAGTGGACGAAAATGTGGAGCAGACAATAGTAGGCTGTCATTAGTTAATCAACATGCACAAAGAAAACTATTTTAAAAATGTAGGCTATGTTTTTGCTTTAACTTTATGCACATAACTGTGATTGGTCAACTCGCTCTGTGTGTTGAGCCGGCTGCTTCAAGCAACCTGTGGGTAGTAGCATCATACTAGTTCGCTAACATAAGCTTTGCAAATAAACTCAGACATATTTTGGTTATCTGATTGTAAACTGTCTATCTGCCAGTAACGTTTTGAAATGAACACTTCGTATCGCCAACGAGCAGCAGTAGGAGTTCGTTCTAACAACCTTTGCGGTGGTGAGCGACGCAGACATAAGAGACACAAAACTTTGTTTACGCCGACGTAAAGGCAACTGCATTGTGTCGACGCAGAAGCATAAATTCACCAGCACATCAGTGAGGGTGTTTACGTCGTATGCATCCACGCACAAATGTATGGGCGTACAAATAGCGGTCGCTTTCAAAATAAAAACAACAATATTGATTTGCGTGCATTATCTCTATGCTAGGCTCTTGACTATTGTTCTTTCACAGACCTTACGCGGGCCGGTCAGGGAAAGCCCACGGGCCGGATGTGGCCCGCGGGCCGTATGTTGCCCATGTATGGGCTACATGTTGTGTGTTGCAACTAAAGACTGAGTTTGTTTTGTCTTTGTCTTCCCTCCTGTCAGTCGACATGAGGCCTGAGTGAGAGTGTGTGTGTGTGTGTTGGCCAGCTGATATGCATCAAGGTCACATTTCTGTTACAGACTGTAACTGAGAATACACATAAGAGAGATGCATCTGACTGTTAACTCTATACATTTTTTTTTTTTTTTTTTGCTTCCTCTCAATAAGATAATTATTTTTGGGATTTTGCTTGGGATTCAAACTTGTTTGATGTACTGAACTATTCTCAACTAAAGCCAAGATTTTGTTAAGTGTTTGAAGTCTAATTCCTTCTCTCCTGTTGAGTTGTTCCTTTCCACAAAGGTAAAGGATATTCTGTGGTCACCATTGAGGGCACTCTTGCTGGTACGGAAAACACTAACACACTTAACCATAAGGTACAGAGCTACTCTGACTTAGCTGTGTGTGTGTGTGTGTGTGAGTGGTTGTTATCTCTGCACTTGAAGGTCAGGGAGCCAGTGTAAAGAGCAAGAGAGTGGAGAAGAGAAAAGACATTTATCACACTTGAATTATGAAGTTAAAGATATTTTATATCTAAGTTCGACCAATTTGAAGGTGTTGCTTGTCAGAGGAGTCTCAACTTCTCTGTTATAATGACGCTTTGATGTTGATAGCATACCATATTAATTCAGTCAAGAGTGGCAACATGTTTTGTTTTGGTTTGTGTTTGGTCAACATGCCTTAATTATTTTATTTTGTTTGTTTTACTGTCAATGCTAAAAGAGCCATTAAATTACAATTGTCATTGAATAATTTCTACAGTCCTAAGTGTTTGTTTTTCCTTTGGAACAAAATGGAGGGGGGTGATCTTGCAGTCCTGGTTCTGGGGATGGGCCTCTGGAAACACCCGTAAGGGAGCTGAACACGCAGCAACGGGTAAACCAGAGACTTACAAGCAGACCAGGGCTGTTAGGTAGCTACCGCCCATCTTATCTTTTTTTCCCCTGGTGATTCAGGCCCTAGCCCTAGAATAAGATATACTCAGAGAAGCCTGAGATTCTAATATATGAGAGATCTGTCGGCAAGGTCGCTAGACAACCCTGCTCACAACAAGTAAGGTAACAAACCACCAACATTTGATTAAAGTGACTGAGTAGTCACGCTGAGTTGTATGACTTTAGGTGTAGTTACGCTTGACTTATGTAGCCACTGAAGTATATACGCACTCTTAGAATGTAAAACTCTTTGCTTCAACCAGCTGTGCTGGTTTGCAAAGATTCAATATAATTGGATGATTTTGATCACTGGCTCCTGTCTCATCTTCTTGATTCCGAATTGATTTACCTAACAGAATTGCGAGAGGTCCCGGGATCCCAACATCTGGGGTCAGAACGAGCTTTCTGAAAAAACGTACATGGTGAGGTCTGGGACCTTGGATTTGAAATCCTGAAAGCCCTTGGTTGTCTGAGACAGCAAGGCGGGATGGCTGACCTTCTGACCCCCGGCGACGGGATCCTACTGAAAGGGAATTCTCCTGAGACGTCGGAGCGAGAGCCAGTGATCAAGCAAAAAGGCGAACGTTCGGTGAGTAAAATAAAATAAAAATAAAAAAATCTCCTCCGGAGGAAGTCGAGGCTATTTTGTAGTAGTAGTCTTTGGATGAAAAGAAACCCAAAGCGAATGGGCTCAGGGGTGATTCATCCTAAATAAGAAAACTACTAGGAGGGCTGTTTGGTTGAAGTAGTCCTATGATGAAAAGAAACCCAAAGCTAAGAGGCTCAGGGGGGATTCATCCTAAATAGAAAAACCAAGATTTATGAGATCCTTTTGATATTTATAAGGACCTCTACATAGTGCTCATTGGTGAGGGAAATAACAGTTTTGCATGTTATTTGTGATGATCTAAAGTGTATATTTACACGGTTAGCCTCAAATTACATTGATTTATTCAATGACTAAAATGTCATAGGGTCACAACTTCCTACATCATCCTCCAGTGTTTTATATACATTTTGATATCTGATATCTCCGCCTAGGAATATTTGTTGTTTTAACTAAATTTAGTGAAGCTTTGCAGGGAAAATGAAATGCTGTGTGCTGTGCTATAAAGAGTGTTGGATGCCTGGACCAAAGCATCATGGCCATCCTTGCTCTCCCCAATCCACTACAAGTCACAGGAGCACATATGCGAGATGATGGGTATGTTAATTATATCAGATTACATATTCCAGTTTTGGTTTAGATTTTCCAGTTGTAAATTTAATGAAGGCCCCATAGAAAGTATGACCATTTTGCTTAAATACAGACTAATTGTTTCCCCAAGCTTCCTGCTCCCCATGCTAATAGAACCTGACCCAAGTTATCCTGTTCCACGTGTAGGCCGCAAACACTGGAAGCCATGCGGACGCTATGTTCCTGCTTCAAGGTAGACACAGATGTGTTTTGACTGTTGATTGGCTAGGTGTGTAGGCCTTGAGCCCTGCCAGGTCCTGCTTCGAGTGAGGCCACCATACACTATGGTGAGCGACTGGCTGAATGGGCGACAGTGGAAGACAGACAGGTTCTGAGGGCAGAGAAGGTTCTGGATAAAAAGGGGGAGAGGGGCACAAGTGGCAGAACTTTTAGCTTGGACGTATGTATTAAGCATTGCTCCACAATCTCGTGCTTCTGGCAGTGACAACACTGACAAGAGTTGAAGCATATCAGTTAAATTCATACTTGGGGACCAGTTTAGCAAAGTTGTAATCTTACCAACAGCAGTGAATTTATTAAATTGTTGATGCTATGACGCACTTAGCTCTAGGACACAGTGTTATACGCGACAACACTTTAGCTAAGGGAATAATCTTGCAGCCTTGCTGCAGATCATAAGGGGGAGTCTTATTAAGAGTAGTCTGATAACATAGACAGCTAGCTCTTGCAGTGCATAAAGTTAAGATTAAAGATAGCTTTTTCTTTCATGGAGGATGCGAGGTTGTTTATGTTCACTTCACTATTCTGTGTATTAACAACACACCCACTGCAGTTGTTATATTGGTATTTATATATTTTTTTCTCATCATTGACATGGAAAAGGTTTTACAACGTTTTTGCAGCTATGCAAACCAGTATCAAGATGATAATGTGGTATGATGACATACATACTAGACCTTATCGTTTACAATTATTTTGGATACAGCAATGCAATAAAATAAAACACAACTTTTCATTTGTTTCAGACGTTCAGAATATGTTCAGAATAAAGTGCTAACTAAGTTCTTTAAAACATTCCTTTAGGCCTGCTTTAAATAATGTCGAAAAAGGTTCAGATAATTTAGCTTTGCTGTATGATGAACAATTCCTGATATGAGGCACACAAAAAAAGAGTATCCATGAAGATCATGATCATGTGAATTTATATTTCATTGCTAATTACTAGTTTGGTGACAGACCATAGCAGTATTGCAATTGAAATCTTTTTAATAATGTAGCTGAAACTTAGGAAGCACTACTGGGCCCTTGGGCCCAGATATGTATATCTATGTGTTTTGTTTCAGGAGCAATCAGTGGTTAAAAAGGGGGAGCCTTACAGACTCTACTTTTTCCCCCTTTGTCTATTGTTTCTTTTTCCCCTTGAACTGTTTGGTTATTCTTGTTATCACTGGTACTCTGTGGTCTGTAAACTTTTTCTTCACACTCTGTGAGAAATCAAGACAATCAGGGCCAGGGCCGCGTTTGGGCATTGGGCAAAGGGGCTGCTGCCCCGGGCCCCGGCCACTAGGGGGCCCCGGCGCGGGACATTTAAAAAATATATGAATATGAATATGATCATATTTTGATATTTTTTATGCATTTCCCCACCCGTAGTTAAGCCCACGTTGTCTTATCGTCACGTGTATCGGTATCAATGCATGCTATCACAGACAACAATGGCTTCGCATGAGACGATCAGAAAATATGAAAGCGGAGCTCGAAAAAGAAAACTAACTCAGCAAAAGAGAGAGCGGCAGACAGACGTTCTCAGTAAAACGCCCAAACTGTCCACTTTTTTCAAAAGTATCGATTGCCCTGACGAGGATCAAAATAGTAATACGTCCATGTCTAGGCCTACTACCCCTGTCCCTGACAACAACGTTACCGTTATCGGCTCCGATACCCCCCCCCCCCCCTGCTGCTCCTGCCGAAGTGTCGGTGCTGCTGGAAGAAGAGGCATGTGAACCGGGCTCATCAAGGGCTCTCGATGATTTAGGTGACAGATCTGACTCAGTGACGTGTTCTCCTAGTAAGCCTGAAGAGATAGCTGATATTGCATGTTGGGGTCCAGTGACAGAGGATTTACAGCGTTATTGGGTTAATAAGGGAGTTAAGGCATCACTAATGTGCCAGAATAAAGACGTCTCCTTTACAGCATCTGAGCGCATATACAAGAATACCAAAAGATATCTCAGCAATAAACTGTTCACACGTGAAATGCGCAATGGAGAGCATGTTCCAAGAGACTGGCTGGTTTATTCTTTATCGACAGGGAATGTGTTTTGCTTCTTCTGTCGGCTTTTCAGTGAGACGACTACGTCTTTTTCTTCCTCCGGTTTTTCCGACTGGAAGCATAGCTCCGTTCGTGTGGAGGAGCATGAGATAAACCAGTCGCATAGAAACGCTGTCCTGGTCTGGCCCGGGGAATTGACTGTGAATTAATTCAGCAGTGCAAAGATGAGGAGAGCTATTGGCGACAGGTTCTTAATCGAGTGGTTGAGGTGACTAGGTTTCTGTCAGAACGCGGTCTGTCTTTCCGGGGAAGTGAAGAGACTTTCGGATCACCACATAATGGCAATTACCTAGGAATACTAGAGCTTCTTAGCCAGTTTGACCCTTTCTTAGAAGAACACATAAAGAAATATGGGAACAAGGGGAAGGGGACGACCTCCTATCTCTCTAACACAATTTGTGAGGAGTTCATAGCACTAATGGGACAACGCGTGCAAGCAGAAATCATTTGCCAAGTGCAGAGATCAAAATACTTTGCCATGATTGTTGATTCTACCCCTGATTTGGCTCACATTGATCAGCTTTCATTTGTGGTCCGCTATGTGTCAGAACAGGGCGAAGTGTTTGAGAGGTTTTTGAAATTTCTTCCCATTTTCAGTCACACTGGTGAATCGCTTTTTGGATCAGTCTCACAGATTCTCAACGAAACTAACCTTGACATCAACAATTGTAGGGGCCAGTGTTACGATAACGCATCTAACATGTCAGGAGTCTACAAGGGCCTGCGAGCGCGTATTCAAGAGGTAAATCCCTTGGCCAACTGGATACCCTGCGCTGCGCACTCGCTTAATCTGGTTGGAATGAACAGTGTTGACTGCTGTGCAGAGGCAACCTCATTTTTCAGATTTGTGCAATCCTACTACAATTTTTTCTCAGGATCTCCACGGCGATTGAAGGTTTTAATGGATGGACTTGAACCAAATAAAAATAATCACATGGAGACATTAAAGTCACTGTCAGACACAAGGTGGGCTTCCCATGCACAGGCCACCAAAGCGCTTTCCATCAACTATCACAATATACATGACGTCTTGGGCAGCCTGTCAAATGATACAACTCAGAGTGCTGACACTAGAGATGAAGCAAAATCCCTTGTCAAAAAAATTAACAAACTAGAGAATGCTTTTTTGAGCATATTTTGGAACAAAATCCTGCAGAGGTTCCAGACGACAAGCACAATCCTTCAAACGCCGAACTTGGATCTCATGAGGGCTGTAGCCTTGATTCGATCACTGACCGATTTCGTTCAGGATTTGCGCAACAGCTTTGAAGAACTGGAACTGGCCGCCAAGCGCATGTCTTATACCGAACAGTACAGGTCAGAAACAACGCGCAAGGTGACACGAAAGAAGAGAGCTGATGAAGCAGGCACTCCAGATGATCACATTCTCACTGGTAGCGCACAATTTCGGGCTGAGGTGTTTTATGTAATCATTGACGCTCTAGTGAGCATGCTGCGCCAGAGATGCAATGCCTATGAAGAAGTCTCCGGTCAATTTGGGTTCTTGACTAATCTGCATACCCTGTCCACTGTTGAGATGCTGGTTGATGGTTGATTTTTGTTTGTAGTTTGTGCATTGCCCCATGTTTGTAGCCTAGGCCTACTTGTTTTTTGTATGTTGGTACAATTGTATGTTGGTTGGTTATACAATTCCACAAGATAAATGAAAATTTAATTTTTACATAATGTCTGTCATAATTGAATTGCCAATCTCTCTCTCTCTCGCTTATATATATTATTATAATAATATTAATACTACTATTATTATGACCGGCGCTAGCGAAGCGGTCATATAGGGATTGTCAAAGTTTTTTTTTTTTTTTTTTTTTTTTTCCCCGTCATCTACTTCCTGAAATTTTGGTCAACGATACCCGGGGCACCGAAACACCGGGGCACATGAAATTTGGTGGGTATGTAGCCCCACTAGACTTTTACGGAAAAATTTCGTTTGGTCCCCGGGGGCCACTCCCCCTCCGCGCTGGGCCCCCCGAAACCCAAAAAATTCAGTTTTTCCTAAATAACTACCTGAACCGTGGCACCGAGGATGACGGAATTTTTATGGTATGTTGGTCTCAAGGGCCCACATCGACCTAGCCCATAATCACTCATTTGTGATTTGCACCCCCCCGGTACAAAAATGAAAATGCAATATCATTCTGCTTTAATCGCCCCTCTCTTCAGTAAAGACGTTCAGAACTGCACCAAATTTGATGTGTATGATTAACCTGACATTCTCTGGGGGTATGCCAAGTTTTGTAGAATTTCATCCATGGGGGGGGGGTCTAAAAAATTAAGTTATGTGTATATTTAGTGACTGTACACTCATTGGCCTGTAGATGGTGGTGCACACATATACACACGCACACACACACACAGGCACGTATACCATCAGTATCGGCAATTAGAACGGCCGATACATAATTACAAATTCAGTAGGATTAAAGGAAAACCAAATATTCATCATAATAATAATTTGGCTGCATTTCCAGTATTGGCGTCACGTAGTCGTTTGTCCACTAGATGGCGCATCGTTGCAGTGAGACGTAATTTTGTTGGAAGTTAATCTAAAGTGGGTTGGAAAGACACTATGCTTCCTACAAGGACAAGACTGTAGGCTACAGTAGTTTACCGCAGAGAACGTCTAAGGGTAGGATGATTTCTGCATGACATGTAATTCCCATTTCCTCTTGAAGCCGAAATAAATCTGAGAATGTTTATCGGACATGCTTGTTTTTTACTGCAGGTAGGCTATGTTAATCCTATCAATAGCATCAATAGCAGAACGTAGGTAAAATAATGTTACCGTTAGCATGGTTGAGTGATGGAGGCCAATTTGATTATTGATGTATTTGTAGAAAACCATAAATGCGTTTATAGGCTACCAAGCAAATCAATAACAGCACTAATTGTATCTTTCGACTGTCATCTCATTTGCTTATGACCATAACCTAGGCTACTAACAGGAGCTAAGTGAGTTAGCCACAACACGTTCGCTACGTGATGGTTTTTTAATGGAAAATATATAGGCTACCTGAAAGATAACCTGTCTATGATGCACCCTAAACACCGCTGGGACATTTCTGCTCAAGGTCTCAAAAAGCATCTGAGTCAACGTTCATTCCCAAACACCCATATAGGCTACTTCAATCCTCTATTTTCAAAGGTGATTCAAGTAAGGAAGAGCATGGCTCAAAGTAAAGTAACTGAAACTACATAAATTCGTCAAAGTGAATAATTTGTGTCAACTCGCCGCAATGTAGATTTATTAACGCACCCGTGATGATCTACATCTCCATTTAAACCAGATGTTTTAGAGCACACGTTGAGATGTATTCAGGGCAGGGCTGTACCTACACATATTTGTTGCACGTGCTACAAAAATCATTCTTTGCGATGGATGATTTAGTACCAACGTTACACCGGTCAGATCCAGTTTTGACTATGGCTATTCCGTGAGACTGAGGCGCTTTTTGTTTGTTCGAAGTGCGTGTTTAGGGTGTGAGAGGGGAGTCGATGTGATTCCAGCTTGGTAGTTAGTCTATGCGATTAAAAAACACGTGTGTGTGAAGTATCCAAACAATGATAACGCTTTCATTATGGCTGCTTAAGCCACAGACCTTGAGCTACTGTACAGTGGGTTGGGTTCCATTTAGAAGTGTCCACTTCATTCGCCCTTTCCGTGATTCGCCAAGAGGTGGCAGCTTGATACTGTAAGGTGTAAGCCATTGGTTCCAAAGGAGATTTTATTCGTGTCGCTAGCATAGCCTAGTGACAAGTGTTGTGTAATAGGCCTAGCATAGGGCCTACCTTATATAGCTTATAGTTTGTTAACAGTCACGGTTTTGTCATAACTCCCTCTATGCATTTTTGCATTTAGAATAGCTCTAAAACCGGGGGGCGAACACGTCGCAGGGGGGGCGCCAGTGCGTGGATATCTCAATCGCAAAATTAAACAATATTTCTATCGGGCGCATACCATGGACTAGGCTGGGTGAAAGTCAAAAGATTGAGCTTAACCATGGACCTCAGTTGCAAAATGCAAGGGAACATGAATCAGCATATTATTTGCACAAACAATAACGGACAGCTCTTCAACTTTGCCCGTTAAAATTTGTATGAACAGTCTCGCAACGCATTTCATGAAGGCCCTTTTGGACATGTCAGTTATTTGCACCACTGGGTAAAACGACATTTTGTTTTAGACTACTGGTATTTAATTTGTGCATTGACAATAAAGCTGAATATCATTTGAACTAGATGACTAAATTTATGCATATGTAGAAGAAGAAACATTCACAAAAATCCATGACATGACCTCTCTTCTTGATAGCTGTTGAAAACTGCATGGAACTGACAGGGATTGTTTTGTTTAATAATAAATAAATAAATACATTATGCTGCTACCTTCTGCTTTTCCCAAATACAATGTAGCCTACAGGTGTACCTTTCATCAGTCCAGTTGCAATGGATGGACTGTGATGAACTGCCCTACTTGTGATTGTTTAGAGATTTTAAAGGTTTTATAACAATGCTACACATTTTTTGGCCCAGAAACAAATCTATTCACCTTTGCAGCGCCAGTAGGCTACTTTGTGTGCGGAATGTGTGCAAACACACATTCCAAACAAGCATACACAAAAGTTTCAAGAGTGGGGGATGGAGTAGAAGATGGAGACAAATTCATTAATATGATTTATTTTCGCGGAATGGACAGGACTGAGCGGCGGTCATATTTTGTACCGCTATGCGGTACATCTAGTTATTATTATTATTATTATTATTGTTAATATTAATAACAATAATATATATATATTTTTTAAATGTGTGTTTTTTGGGGGGGGGGCCTCGGGGAGGCCTCTGCCCCGGGCCCCGGATGACCTTAACCTGGCCCTGATCAGGGCCACTTTTATACGTGCAACAATGTTGTTTAATTTCATTAATTTCCTTTATTGGGTTCTATTTGAGAATTGTTGAGACATTTCTTATGTGTTTTGGTTTTATATTCAGCTTTGCCTAAGTATTATACACATGGTAAAGAGACACAATTACTGCATTACTCTCAGTTAATTAGTAGGCTCATCCTGATTCAACCAGAATGTGTGCTATTGTTTGGTGTCAAAGGCTTCAAGTCTTTTAAAGGGGGACTTGAGAGTATTGGATTCATAACTTATTATTATTTTTCATGACTTAAGAAATCAGTTAAACCATATATCTAATCATGTACCTGCTTATTTGGATCTGACTAACTTTGATGAAACAATTGTTTCAAAAATATAATCATTTATATTTTGTGCATTTTCCCAGTGGCACTATTTGATGAAATGTTCCAGCCATAAAGGCTGAAAAAGGGGGACTGAGAGAAAGTGGATTAGAACATTATGTCCAATATTCCAATAATTCTCATTAGTGGGTCACTTTGATACTAAAAGTATGATTCTATGTAATGACTGTATGATATCTGTACTGTCCCTGTGTATATCTGTGTGTGACTGTGTTTAGAGATAAGCAGGAATATTATGACAGTTTTTCACTGTTCTGCATGGCTGCGTCAGAAGCTATCTGCTCCAGATTGCCAGGCTGCCACTAATCAGGGTCTGATTCAGTGTAGTCCACGTGAGATGGGATGACCAACGCCATCTCCCGTCAGCCTGGAAGGATACTTAAACCCTAACTATTTCCTTGTCTAGTTAGAGCAGCTGATGGATCTTTAGGTGGTCATGCTGTCTCTCCCTTGATGCACATCATTGTAAATAAACTCTGTTCCTGATTTTTCAAAAACGTTTTTCAGTGCTATGTTTGGGTAAGTGTGTGTGTGTGCACGTTTGTGAGTGAGTTGTGTCTGTGTGTGTGTGCTTGTTTGTGTGTGCATGTCAGCCTGCGTGCGTGCGCATGGCTGTGTGTGTATGCATGTCTGTGTGTGTGTGTGTGTGCATGTCTGTGTGTGTATGAGTGTGCGTGTGCGAAAGGCTGGGGTCCAGCAGAGGGTCAGTGGGGGTAGACTGTGACGTTAGCGTGAGAGGCAAAGGCATTTGGAGACGCACTTAGCAGAGAGGAACACAGAAAGGACACACACAGCAGTTGCACACTGTAACGGCTAAAACAACATTCATTTATATGTATTTATTTAGCAGACGGTTTATCCAAGGAGACTTACAGAAATGACAACGAATGACATTCAAGCTACAGTAGAGAGGAGATCTAGTCATGAATTCATACCGCATCAAGAAATAGTATTATTATTGGATGCAGAAAGTGTAGTAGAAGGAAAGAGTGCTAAAATACCGACTATCTTATAGAGAACAATGAGCCCATGTGTTTTTTTTAATAGATTAAAGGATAATTGTGGTGATTTTTCACATATGTCTCTGTTTCTGAGTACTGTCGGTACAGAAAAAAAACTGAAAACAATCGTTTTTACCTAGCTCGTTGCTGCAGCCAACAGCTAGAACTGCCAGGCAGCTACAGTACAGTGCTACACTCTGGGGGCATGAGCAAGAACATACCTCCAGAGTATAGCACTGTAGGGGAGCGTATTAATCTTGGAACCGGGGAACATAGGACCCTTTTTTGAAACCCTACCCATAACCCTAACCCCGAGCGGGGAACATAGGACCCTGGGAACATAGGGATGAGCCCCACTGTAGCTGCCTGGTAGCTTTAGCTGTTGGCTGCAGCAACCCCAGCTAGGTAGAAGTGCCATATTGGCGTTACAAACTAACCCCATGCATTTCTATGGAGGCTTTTTTGGAGTGCTGTGTCTCCTCATTAGAACATCATCTCTGGTCATTCCAAGCCATCACCTACTGCTAGCATGTATGAAAGGCTCCATTACCTTGCACCTCACGTTATGGCCCTGTAGCAGCTGTTTTTTGTCAAAATAGGCTAACGATGATACAGACCTCTCAAGTCTCACGCACTGAGCGTGAGACACACGCATTTCAATGACTTCACACGCTCACACGCCACACATGCAGGGACGGATTAAACAAATATGGGCCCCTGTGCACAATATCAAAAAAGGCCCCCCTTCCCCCTGACCGCGACGCACGCAAGTGCCGTGCGCGTGCAGCCAGCACTTCTCTCTTTGCTGTCGCTGTGCAGGCTGGTGCACAATTTCACACAATGAAAATGTAGTACATTATGTCATATATTATAACTCAGGCCCACACAGAAATTAATTCCAGCAGCTGTTTTTATTATTAGACTGTAATCTCCCTTTGCTGTCCAAACAGTCTACAGCAACATTTTTCACTAAATGGACCGGACAGTTGTCATATCTGACGGACTGGTAGCAGGGACGTTGATAGTATTTGTGAGAGGTAGTGCTGATCATATTACGGGGGGTTCGGGGGTGTCTGCCCCGGGAAAATTTCGAAATTCTGGCTGTTAAATATACCCTTTTACCGCAGTTTGGAAGGGGCATACAAACTTTAACAGAGCAAGCAGGGCCCGTTTTCTGTCTGACTAAGGTGACGTGAACATTGGCTACCTGCATGATAAGGTTTTCACTTCACTGCTGATTGACAGTACCTTGCATGGACACATATTTCACGTTAACAGTGGAGATGTTAGCAAAACTATAGCGTTTGGTAAATGGAGATGCAGATCATCTCCCTAATAAATTTCTTTGCGCAACAGCCGACATTATGCGCTCACTCCAGCGAGACGAGTGAAATAAGTGTAGGCCTATCTGTCATCGGCATCGCCATAGGCTATTTGCTACGATATAAGCTACTGTTAGGCCTACAACAAGTCGCGATTTATTAGGCTATCCAATCGCTATGCTGTTTTCATGAACATTGCAGGAATCCACTTCATTCACCTGCCCACGAGTGGGTCAGTTTCACTTTCGCAAACACGCATACACATTGAATGAGCACTCATAGCCTACCACTTCCACCTGATGTTATGCCTCTAATTTTTATGAACTAAGAAGTATTTATTGATCAGGAAAACATTTAGTTTATTTTTCTTTCGGTCCGCGGTTCCATAACACCATTAAGTTGTGCAGCAAATTAACAGACAGAAGCACCGGGCATAATCTAGCCTAAATTCATGGCAATTGTTTTTTTAAATCCGAGGGCCCCATTGGCTGAGGGCCCCTGTGCACGTGCACACTTGGCACAAGCCATGATCCGTCCCTGCACACGTGGCATTTCTCACTCCGAAAAATGATTAATTTGCCCGCACAGAAATTTCTAAGGGCTATATTTTACAAACGTGTCACACAACGTTGCTGTCTGTGCGCTCATTCAGTTCAGAGAGCTGCTGTTCAGTTACTAACCTATCGGCCAATCAGAAAATAGGATTTCTTAACCAATCAGGAAATAGTTTTGCTTTGATGTGGGTCGGCAACGTGGAGACTGCTGGTCCGCGGAGTCGTGGAGTGAAATTAGGCCCGGTGCTTCGTCTGATAATTTGCTGCGCAGTTGATCAAGATACCGCGGACCGACAAAAAAAGAAAACAAACGTTTCTGCTATGGATGTCATTAAACATGGAGCCATACAATAAAGTGGTGGTATGAGCGTTCATTCAATGCAGGCGTCTGCGCGAGAGAAACTGAAACTAATCAATAACGTTGGTATCAAAGCAAAGCTCCGCTTCAACCTGTTGAATGCTATTTAATTGTTTAACGACACTTACTAGAACAACGTTGATTTTTGGAACTTCCATAGAAACAGAGCAGACACTGTATAGCACTGAGTATTGTATAGTCAAATTTGAATATAACGTGGCCAAAAGCTAGCCTTCTTTCTGTCTGTTAAAGATCAACAGATCAGTGATTTGCGCCTATCTGCTCGCCAAAAAAGATGGTATTGTTTTTTTCTGAATCCTTACATTCAGGCATTCAAATTAAACTTCATTAAAAAACATGTATTTTTTTCTCCATTTCCTACCAATGTATGATGCTTGCATGAGGGAAACATCCCAAAACAATAGCACCCATATCATTCTTGCTGTTTTGAGAAGTATTTATTTTCTTATGCAAGCATCATGCAACCATGCAAAAGCAATGAAACTAATTATATCTTACATTAGTAAAGAAGATTTGCAAAACACAAAACATTTAAGTGTAAGTGCATGTATAACAATATAGGCATAATAATGATTGTGATAATGATAATGACAATTTGATTTGGAGGGAGTGGGGTTGGGTACGTGTAGATGAACCCTATGACCCCAAAGTCTGCCATGACTGGGCCTCAGGTCAAAGAAGTTTGAGAATGGCTGGTCTACATAACCTGCATCAGATTGAGGTTTGCAGTGATGCGCCTGAAGGCACGGGTTGAGGACCCAGTCAGTTATGTCACAATATGCACATTTGTTTAAATTCATACCTACGTAATCACCATGACCAAAATTTTACTTTTTTTTTTACTTTGAATCTTGAAAAAAAAATATTGACCTAAATACCGACCCATTTTTTTTATTTTTTTGTCTGTTACTGCAAACAAGAATATTTTTAAAGATGGCCTCATGACTGTGAAAATGGCTGACATTGAACCACAGTGCTTTAAATGGGAGCCCCCAGTATCAGTCATCAAGGCATCAAAATCTGCCACAAACACTTACAACTCACAACATCACTCATAAACACACACACACACACACACACGGACAGAACCACCACTGTTCAAGAGACCATTTTAGGGCTAAACGTGCTTTTTCTCATTTGGTTGTTTTCTGTTTGTTTATAGAGCAGAATGAGCCACTGCTGTTCAAAGGGCCCATTTGGGTGAAATTATTATTATAATTTATGTTATTATTATGTATTATTATTTACTATAGGGTTCTAGAATAAATAAAACAGTGTGTTTGAAATAATGGAATTTGTGCTCTCTCATGAAGCTGGGTTGATGGGACATGGGGAGGGTGGGTCTCTGTTGATCGATCGGGGGGAGGGGGTGTGGCGCCATGAGTAGTTCAAGCAGACGTAGGACTATCATGTACTTCGATCAGGGGGGAGGGGGCGTGGCATTGGCACAGTCCCCCCTGAGAAACAAAGTCTCACTCCTTGCAAACTTCAAAACTTGAGAGCCCTGCGATGATATAATGACCATGTGAATTTCTGTCACATGTAACGGAGACGAACTGAGCTAGCATGCTAGTTGCCCATGTAAATCCTCACACTCCTAACCGTAAGAACGCTAGCCGCTGAGTTGGGAGCCTGGGCTTTTAGCTCAGTGGTTAGAGCGTTCAACTCCCATGCCGGTGTGTGTGTGGAGGTGTGCGGGTTCGAGGGCCGCGAGCGGCGGATGAATTACGGCCTTGGTTACACACACAGTAGAGATTGGTAGACAGGTTGCCAACGTCACATCTACGTCGTCAAACTCAATTTGAGGCTGTGCAATACACTCAGCCCTCAACTGGAATAGTGCTTCTATTTGACTTGTCTTCGTCAAAGTCTATGGGATCTGTTGGTCCATTTCTTTTAATAATATCACTTATAGAGCACCAAAACATTGCACATGTCTCATGGCGCTTTACAGAGTGTTAAACAAACTGTCTCTCTCTCTTTTACAGTCTATGATTAAGAGCAGTGCCCAGAGTGAAGTCGTTTCGATATGAAATGCTGGAGACATTTCGAGGCTCTTAATTTAATGCCTAAACCAAAAAATAATGGACAGAAAATTCTATTTTTTAAAATCTGAAGTCTTTATTAGGCCCTTTAACAAAATAAATAAATAACAAACATAATTAGCAAGTGTGTTTTTTTGTGTCTTTTCTTTCCTTTACTTTGCCAAATGGTAAGGAAACAGTTCTTGTCCTTGTTTAGGCAGAGGTGGACATTGCATTTTACACAGAACACAGTTTCTTTGCAGTGCTTGCACCGTTGTCGTTGTGCCAGTGTAACGGATGCCAGCTAGCTTAGCTGGGCTTGTGGAACGTTGGTAAACCTCACTCCCCGACGCCTCAAGAGTGCTGCTGGCATGCGAGCCAGTAGCCTGGGCTATTGGCTCAATTGTTAGCGCGCTCGCCTCCCGATCCGAGGTGCTGCTGTTCGCGGGTTCGAGTCCGGGCGTGTGCAGGGCTGAATCGCGCAGGTTCAACACAACAAAGGTTACATTGGTGCCGTGACCCGGATCGGGAGTGAGGTTTAGGGGGGTGAGTGTAACAGATGCCAGCTAGCTTAGCTGGGCTTGTGGAACGTTGGTAAACCTCACTCCCCGACGCCTCAAGAGTGCTGCTGGCTGGCTCAATTGTTAGCGCGCTCGCCTCCCGATCCGAGGTGCTGCTGTTCGCGGGTTCGAATCCGGGCGTGTCCAGGGCTGAATCGCGCAGGTTCAACACAACGCAGGTTACATTGGTGCCGTGACCCGGATCGGGAGTGAGGTTTAGGGGGGTGAGTGTAACGGATGCAAGCTAGCTTAGCTGGGCTTGTGGAACGTTGGTAAACCTCACTCCCCGACGCCTCAAGAGTGCTGCTGGCATGCAAGCCAGTAGCCTGGGCTATTGGCTCAATTGTTAGCGTGCTCGCCTCCCGATCCAAGGTGCTGCTGTTCGCGGGTTCGAGTCCGGGCGTGTGCAGGGCTGAATCGCGCAGGTTCAACACAACGCAGGTTACACCCTTTTAAGAAATGTTAAGTTTTTTGAACAAAGCAATTTTTTATCTTAAAATATTGATAAATATGTAAAGGTAAATCTCACCATAAAATGATCAAAATACCAATATCCTAATGAGATTCCGCCATTTTGAATTCTAATAAACCACATGTCAGAATTGTTGTAGTACAAAAGGTATCCAACAGGGGGCAGAAGACAAGTAGAAGATTGTATACAACAGAGTTTTATGCAAAGTTTATATCTTATGGTGATGCAATGGGTCTCAGAAATGCATGTCTCAAATATTAATCTCAGCAACATGGTGACTGACACCGGAGCCAATGTGCCTGTGGGCATGATTTATATGAGCACTGTGCTAAAATCATCTGATACTGTAGGACAACTGAGGACACTCTTTCTAAGGTTTATTTTGTCACACTTAGGCTGAATCTGGTTGGGATTTTTCCATTTACTAGATAGGACTGTGTACTCATATGAACTAACAGTTAGAACCATTACTCTGGTAGTGGTAAAGTTGATCATTAGTTGACAGTGATCATTAGTGAAGTTGATCAGTAGTTAAGTTGATCAGTGGTGAAGTTGATCATAGTGAAGTTGATCAGTACTGTAGTTAAGTTGATCAGTGGTGAAGTTGATCAGTAGTGAAGTTGATCAGTAGTGAAGTTATTAATGTGCTAGGAGATGATGTGTCTGTAGTGCATTGCTGATGTTTTTTCCACTTGGGCCACAGTGGCATACAGAGCTCTGGGGAGGTAGACAAGCACACTCACACAGAGAGAGAGGGACACTCACACACAGAGACACACTCACACAGAGAGAGAGAGACACTCACACAGAGACACACTCACATAGAGAGAGAGAGACACTCACACACAGAGACACACTCACAGAGAGAGAGAGATACACACACACACACAAAGCGCTTTCAGACATACGTGTAAGACCGGAGGTTCTGCCGATGTTAAACAGTGGGGCCGTATATCTGAACGACATAACCGGTCATATGGAAGTCCGAATTTAGCCGGTTGTTCTACTACTCCCCCCCTAGTATTTCCTCCGGACATTGTAAATGTGCTGTGTCTGAACGAGGCGTAGAACATGCGGTTAAAATTCACACCTAGTGAGAGGGCGTGTTGGTGACGTTTCTTTCGTGCGTCCATGTGGTTAGATCTGACTTAAATGCCAGTGTTATGATGGAGTGGCATAGTGATGTCCAGAAAATCAACGACCTGGAAAGATGCAGACATCACGGAGCTACTGTCCATGAGGGCATACAACATTTTGATAGAACACATGAAGGGAACGGCACGTTGTAGCCTACAACTGCATGGCAAGGCCAAACGAATTCAAAAGACTGTGCGAGATAAGCAGAAGGCGCTGAATAGCCTAGCGACGTCGTTGACGACAATAACAGGAGTATTTAATAAATTGTTAGCCAACACGGTTTTCTGTTCATTGATAGCCTTCTCATGACCTGCTGAGCTCGCAGATATTGTTATGTTAGTATTTTGTTTGTTGCCTAAAAACGTTGTATGATGGCCTTGAAGTCTTGAGTTAGCCTGCTGAATTGGCTTGTAGCATACCATAAAGTTTGTGCATGCTCTCTCTCTCCAACGCAAACCAGATTTGGGGTTCTATAGCCAAGTAATTCTGGTACATATCGTTGAAAACAGATAAATGTGTTTATTCGAAGTACACATACAAATACTGTAGGTCAATTTCAAGTGCGCACTTATGTGACTAGCCTACTCCAAGTATTAGCCTACACAATGCATATGCTACACTTTGTAAACAAAAAGCAGCTGTGACAGGCAGTGGCCGCATATATTCTGCGTCATGTCTCGCATCTTGTGAACTCTACAAGCCCCCACCCCTCACTCGACAACCACACAGAGATTCTGTAATGTGCGTGTATGTCGTTCACACATACGTCCGGATAAGGTCAGTATAAGGTCCGCAGGTTAGCATCATATCTGAATCATCCGAAGGGTAGGACCTCCGTTTGACAAACCTCTGCATATACTCCGGAGGTTATATCTGAAAGCGCTTACAGAGACACAACTCACACAGAGAGAGAGAGATACACACACACACACAGAGACACAACTCACACAGAGAGAGAGAGAGATACACACACACACACACAGAGACACAACTCACACACAGAGAGAGATACACACACACACACAGAGACACAACTCACACAGAGAGAGAGAGAGATACACACACACACACACAGAGACACAACTCACACACAGAGAGAGAGAGATACACACACACACACACACACAGAGACACAACTCACACACAGAGAGAGAGAGAGAGAGATACACACACAGAGACACAACTCACACACAGAGAGAGAGAGAGATACACACACAGAGAGACACAACTCACACAGAGAGAGAGAGATACACACACACACACACACACAGAGACACAACTCACACAGAGAGAGAGATAGACACACACACACAGAGACACAACTCACACAGAGAGAGAGATAGACACACACACACAGAGACACAACTCACTCACAGACACACACACACGCCTTGGAGCCCAGGATGTAAGCTAGACATTGGGGGAGGATGGCCTCTGTCTGACCACCTCTGACCGACTTAGCGTATGTGACAGGCTGTGAGACGTTCACACTCTGTGTACTCGTATGAATAACAGTGATGAACTATCAGTGATCAGTTGTGAAGTTGCAAGTGTAGTGCTTTGCTAAGGTTCTTCCCTCCTAGGCCACAGACGCACACAAGAGCCCTGAGTAGGTGGACAAGCACATTCACACTGCTGTCAACCCTTCTGTTTTTTTTTTTTTTTTCGGGGTTTCTCACATGTTAACTTTTCCCCCGCTTTTAATATTTTCCCGTACATTATCCGTATTTGAATACGCTCATAACATTAGCTCTGCCACCAGACCTGTCCGTCTGTATGCTGTTGTCATTTTGCTATCCCCTTGCCCCTCTAGCGAAACAGATGTTTTCAAAGCATCCTTTTTCTTGCTTGAATGCGACCATAGAGTGATATTAGCCTATTTAAGATAACAGCCTTGCTGTTGTGAGAGCACTTTTTGATGATAATCTGTAAGCAAAGTCATGTTACACCTAGCTTCACACCACGTTAGTGCAGCAGTTTTGTGCTCTTGAGTTCTGTCAGCATGTGGAAATTGTCCCATATTTTGGATTGAGAAACCCAGGAAATGTCTCTTATTTTCAAAGCTCAATGTTGACAGCTATGACACACACAGTCACACACACCCATACTCACACACACAGTCGCAGGACCCTGGAGCCCAGGATGTAAGATAGACGTTGGGGGAGGATGGCCTCTGTCTGACCAACTCCGACTGGCCCGGGGTGCGTGACTGGCCCTGAGACGTCCACACTGCATTTCACATTTCACACTCGAAAGAGCAGTGTCTCACTCTGTCTTCTTTTTAGTGATGGCTGTGCATTTCTGTGTGTGTTGGTTGATTTCCTAATGTTTTTCAGTGCTAGTGTTTGTGTGTATGTGTGAGTGTGTGCATGTCTCTGGCTGAGATTAAATATTTCCTTTTTTATTGCTCTGTTGCTGTCTAATATAATTAGACATCTAATTATCTAATAGACGTGTGTGCGTGTGCATGTGTGTGTGTGTCCTTGAAGGCTCAGGCTCATCCGATTGAGACCACATTTCCCAGCAATCTGTTCCCACTCCCTAAATGTGAGCAGTGAGGTAACTAAAACACAGACAATGCACTCTGGGAAATGTATGCCAGTGGATAATATTAGAGCATCACCTCTGATTCGTAAGTATAACATGCATATTGCTGTGTAGATTATGGCTGACTAATGTGTTATGCAACACATTTTCCAACATTTTCAAAGGGTTTAGTAAAAAAATGATTGCAAATAGTCTGAGGGTGAACACGTGAGCTGTAATTTGATTTGATCATTTATTTGAAGATGCTGATGAGGCAGTAGAAGTTTGAATGCTTAAGAGGTGGGTCATAGAGTATGTAGTATCACCCGAGGCCAGCAGTGAACTGAGTTTCAACTCTTGAAACAACTGAACCGCACGCTAAAGGTCATTAAAAAAAGGTCATTATTATTATTGATAGTTGTATTAGGAAGTGGAAGAGGAAGAAAAGTCAAGTTTGGGCATGAGTCATAGTATGTTCTCATTTACATAATATGCTATTATAGATAAAATAATCTGCCTTATAAATAAACATATGCAAACATATCTGTAATGCAATGAGTAACAAAGAAAAACTTAATAGCAATGAATCACTGCCCTAGCAATGAATCACTTGAGTCTGCTGAAGTAATCAAGTATTTATTCAACATTATATTGAAGTTCCGTTTGCTGGGTACATTTCATAAAGCCCTTTACATGGCAAATCAGTACCCAGTGTGTCATAATATAATATAATATATATTTTTTCTTTCAATATCATATGAAAAAATAAACACTAATATTTTATGATGTATCTGCTTAGAATAATTAATAAATATTGTTGTCAAGTAAGTTGGAAAATTTGAAATTGGAAAAGATTTTTGAAGAGTCTATCAAGTGTGTGTGTCTTTCTTCAGCAGCCGTGCTCGGGTACGATCCTGCACTTGAGGATCTGCAGGTAGTTCTGGACCTTGTTGGAGTCCCTGCGGAAGCAGTGGAGCAGGTCATAGTTGGCCAGACCCTGGGACTCGCTGTGGTCCACAGTGGGCAGGAAGGCCTCCGGGGACGAGACGCCACTCACAGAGTTACTGATTATCCCCAAGTGCTGCATCTAAACAAGAAAACAAACAAACACTGGCATGTTGTTGAATGTCTGCTATGGAATGTCTGCTATTTTCAGTTTCACGTTGCCTCTGAAGACAAGGAAAAGCAAAACATTGGTGATGTTTGTTGAACGTTTGTTAAATCCGAGAGTTACTAAACATCCCCAAATTCTGCAAAAAGCATCCTGTCAACCATCTCTGTAGGCTTTGCCTCATAAGGTGTCATATAGTTTCCAAAACTACTTTTCTCGAATGCAAAGCAAATGCATCACACAAATTATGTAACACAAAGTACACATTTATGTCATAAGGTGAAATAAGTTTTGTTGTCCTAACAAGCCCTTCATACAGATCCCCAAATAATCACCAAAATGACTAATAATAACACGAATGATAATCAAAAACATAGTCTAATAAATAGAACTATATTTCTATATAACTATATGTCTATCCACAAGCCCATAAACTATAAACATTAATCATTTAAGAATCAGACATGACAAAGGCACACAATCTCCACTCTACGTAACATTTCAGGACCAAGGTCAGCTCCCAAAACAAACATGCTTTCCTCTCTCTCTCTCTCCCTCTCTCAAGCATACTGACGGGCACAAAACTAATGAAATGAAAAGTAAAGACTTGACAAAAACACCCCAAACACCTTCTCAACGTCCTTCTCAATGCCCTTGTACCACTCTACACATTTCAGGACAAAGGTCTGCTCCCAAAACAACACAAACATGCTTTCCACTCACGTTTCAAATCAAGCATACCGACAGGCACTACACTACTGCTAAACTAGCACACTTTACACACTTTCACTTTAAAAAAAAAAAAAAAAACACGCACCTTCTCGGCGACTTTCTCAACGCCCTTGTGGAGCTCGTGCACCATGTCGCTCATGTCCAGAGCCTTGTTGCTGTTGAGGCTGCTGAAGTGGTCAGGCTCATGAGCCATGCTGTGGTGCAGCTTCCACAGGGGGTCCCTCCAGGCTACCAGCAGCTTCAAGATGATCTCCGTCAACTCCTCACGCTGCCCGGGCCAGGGACAGATGGAAACAGTAAAAAGGCTACAACGTGAATTTATACTCAATAGGAAGCGTGAAAGTTAACTGATACATGAACCTACAAACATACAAATAAACTTAAAATGAAATACCGTATTGCCTTATATAGTGTGTGTGTGTGTGTGTGTGCATGCATGTGTGTTTTAGTGAGTATTATTACAAAGACACACATGCAGGTGAAATTGAAAGAGGAATTTATAGTTGTGGTGCATTCTCTTTGCCATTAGGTATTCAAATATGTGTGTGTGTGTTTTAGTGAGTAGAGTAAAAGAAGCGCAGAAGCTGAATGAAGCATGGAGCGAATGAAGGCGCCGCATGAGCACGCACATACACACACACACACACACACACACACACTATTACAAAGACACACATGCATTTGAATTTAAAAGAGGTGCTTACAGCCAGTTTCTGTGCATTCTCTTTTCCGTTTGGTGTTAGTATGCTAGACGTGTGGCATCTTGGAAAAGCCTTGCCTATGTGGTTTTTGCTGGGTAGAAAATGCTGCTCCTTCAAAGAGGGAGGAGGAGAGACAGAGTGGAGAATGACTTTAGCAAAGAGTGGTTGTAGAAAGAAGCAGTCACAATGAACATTTGAAAATTAGCATCTATAGATATCTGTTACAGGCAATCTATGCATTTATTAAAATAGTAACTGTAACTTAGTAATGAATATGCAGAGTAATATATTTCATTCTAATACGATATGCTGTCCATTAGGATTAGGATTCATTTTACTATTCCATTTTATTGTAGGATCAACACTGACAATCAGCAGACAAACTAATTCCGATGACTTAGTCTGCTTATTTAAATCAAGTTCTCAATATGCTAACAATAAGGAACAGCATTGCAGTATACTATGTTGAGATTAAACACATAGAACATCAGCTCATCATAGAACCCCTCATCTCATTCATAAAGCCCATAACAACTCACACGTTTCTTATGTTTTTGATGACGGGTAAAAACAAGCGACTTACGAAGTCGGAGTGCAGGTCACTGGAGAGGTCGTGAACCCTCGCCGAGTACTGGATGACCCGGTCGAAGAGATCGGACAGAGAGAGGATGTGGCAGCCGATGCGGCCGTTGGCACAGAGGGGCGCCGAGGAGACGGGGGCATGGAGGTCCAGACACACCAGTGCGGCGAGCAGGAAGAGCACTGAGAGAGAGAGAAAGAGAGAGAGAGAAGGAGAGAAAAGGAGGTATGAAGAAAGAATAAAGAAATAAATTGTAATAGGTAGAGGAAAGAAGGCATAGAGAAACAGAATAGAGGAAAGTGATCGTAAGAAAACAATCAGAAGACAATGTACAGTATATATAAGGAAGGTATATTTTCAAGCTTTCCTCTACAATCCACCACGAGTAAAAGTTCCCACAACATTATTGTTAAAGATGCCATGATTCCCTCCGACGGCTCCTCCAAGTTAGAGAAGTAGAGTAGAGTGGGCTACCTTGTTTCCTGTTGCAGGACATTCTGAGTGGTGGTCTGCGTGGGTCAGTGCTGGGCAGTGCCAACGGACAGCTGGCTATTTAAAGTGTACGGCGAGAGGAGAGTAGACAGCGAGACCTCTGCACTGACTCTGCTCATTAAAAAGGCTCACGCTAAGTGACTTGGGGTGGGCCCAAGGGTAGATACAGTAAGTGTCCATGAGTGTGTGTGTGTGTGTGTGTGTGTGTGCGTGCGTGTGTGTGTATGTGACAGACTGTATTCGTCAGGGGGTCTTCCTAGAATTGGACTGCAGTCATGATTCACACCCCTGCTTCCTTCCTCTGAGCAGAAAGAAACTGATCAGGTGGAATGCTGCCGGAGTAGCGTGCGTGTCAATGTGTGGGGGGAGTCTGTCTGTGTGTGTGTTGGGGTGGGTGTGGGGTTGTGAATGAGCATGTGCGTCATATGCGAGCATGTGTGGTCATACTTGTGGCCATTCTGATTCATGGTGGAATGACGATGGTGAAGTCGGTCAGTAAATTGTTTGCAAAAGTGTAAAAGCAGAAGAGGTAAATTTGTCCATGTACTGTAGGAGGGAGCTCTTATATTTACTGTACTCAATGACTGTTAATAACACTGTGATAACACTGTTTCAGGTGGAATCTTGAGGAAGCTAGTTATACTAGTTGTGATAAAATCACAGCTTGTTTGAATTCACAGAATATGTTATAAAGCTTTATAACGAACATGTCATTGGCATTATCAAGAGGTCAAATAAGCTTTATAATGTTTTGTGTCATGTTAAGCTGTAAAAGATTATAGGGTAACATCATAATGCTTTATGAACGAAGTTATGAGTATGTGTAAATAGTAATATATACTAATGGCAATATGTATGAGGCTTTTGGTTTATAACTCTTTATGAATGTATCTATAATGCTTTATGGGTTCATAGAAAGTGTTACCAAAATATCAAGGGCATGCATAAAGCAGTATAGACACTGTAAGACCTAGTGGTCTTGTAGCAGCTGACACCAATAACTGTTGTTTCCTATGGTTGTCGTAGTTAGTCTTCGATTTGATTCACTTTGCATCCAATCACACACACACATACGGGTACACATATGCACACAGTCCTATGCACACACAAGCGCACACACACACACTTTTCTTACCATTTTTGCTGAATGGCAGCCAAAACTCAGTGCCATGCATGTCTTATCTGTGTGTGCTGCCTTTAGAGGACGATGATGGCTCAGTGAGATGAGGTGGGAGATGAGGCATTTGGCCCCCCTGCTCCGGGCGCTCTGACTTAAACTGCAATGACAGCTCATGACGACAACACTATGTCACTAAAAACTTCAGTGCGTCTATGCGTGCGTGTGTTTGTGCGTGCGCAATGTGTGTTTGGTGCGTGTGTATGTGCATGTGCTTGCTTGTGTGTGTGCATGCATGAGCAATACAATAGTATGGTATGCAGTATATACTATGTGTGTGATGTCTGTATCGGCCGATGTGTGTGTGTGTGTGTGTGTGTGTGCACGTGTGTGTTTGGTGACTGAATTGATTGCCTTGACATACAATTACCTGCATCTGTCAATTTGGTATCCACAGTGCTGTCCAGAGCTTGTTTTATTGGTTGCTTAACAAGAAAGCTGACTATGTCACGCTCATCCCAAACAAGGAAGCTCACGTATACTAATCCTGTAAGCTTGCAGTCCATCTTAATAATGATAATAATGCACATTCGTTTTTTATGTGTTTTAGGCTTTTGCCTTTATTTGGACAGTGAAGAAACTGTCAGGAAGTGAGTGGGAGAGAGTGAGAGATGGGGAGGGATCAGGAAATTACCAAAAAGCAGCTGCTGGCCAGGTTAATGGAAAATCATTTATTATGGTAAAATTAAATGTTTTAAGTTCTCGTTTACAGTTGACCATAGATTGTGGTGACCCCAGAGTGTCATGGCATTCCACAGAAGAGGGGAGGCAGACTGAGGACGACGACTGAGGCCGATTCCCCATGGTGCTGAGTCTTGTCCTGGGGGGGGGGGGGGGGGTGACTTCAATCTTTAATTTGAAAAGTGCTGATATGCAAGCTGGAAAGCTAATGCTACATACTAGCCACGTATCTGAGACCAATTTGCCCCACGTGAATTCAGAAGTCATGGGCACGAGAGTTGGAGAAAGTAATGGCCGGACACATGGCGACTGCCCCCTTTCCACTTTAAGATGCATAGCCAGAGGTGAAGTCCTATGGGTGACTCTGCCCGCAACACGTGAGCTGAATCAGCTCAGAAAGTCTACACACACACACACACACACACACACAGACACACACATACACACACACACAAACACACGGCGGGCATGGGCACATCACACACACACACACACACACACACACACACACACACACACACTACAGAGCACAATTATTTCCTGTCTGTTAGTTTAACTAGCTGCCTGCACAGTCTGCTGGATTTATTTAAACACCCACACAAACACACACGCACACACACCAAAACACAGAGAGAGAGAGAGATAGAGAGAGAATGAGAAAGAGAATGCTTGTTTTACCTAGGAAGTGAGTGATGAGAGAGAGTGTATTTGCATGTGTTTGTACACAGAAATATTTACATCACATCACATATGTGTGTTGCAGATTTTCATATGTTTCTAATTGTTCATGCATGTGTGTTTGTCAGGGAATTTGATCATATTTGGGGCAAAGTCATGGAATATCAGAGAATTTTGTTGCAGCGGTTTAAAATGGACTCAAATACATAATTGGCAAAATACATTAATAAACATATTTCCACACAGAAATGGAAGCGTAAGCGTTAGTTCTGTCAGGAAGACTTAATTGGTCACTCATCATTCATTACTTCCGTCCAATCACCTGTCTGCATCAGTCTTTATAATGACATGACTTGCACCTGCATGTTGCTTTCAGGTGCTGATTTTCGATGTTCCCTCCCTCCCTCCCTAACCACCACCAGTTTGGCCTTGTCCAGACGTCCGGGGGGTAGGCTCCGTCACCTGCCGTCGCATTCCGGCAGGATCTGCAAGGGTCTGCACATTCAGTGACCTGGACCGAGGATGAGGCCTACGCCAAAGACTATCTTATTGTTGCTTATGTATTTTGTGGATCCTTTGATGGATTAAAACATGTGTTAACTTTCATTATACTTCCCTGAGTCTTTCTGATAGAACTGGTGTATATCTGGTTCCTAGCTATACTGCGGTCCACAAAGACATTATTGGGTAAGTTTGGTGTGGAAGAGTTTTTGGGGGCCCGGGGGGAGACTCCATATTAATACCTATAGAATGGGATGTCATTGAAGTCCCTGTAGGCACTGGCGCCTTAATGCAGGGGCTTACCTGGGCTTCAGCCCATGGGCCTCGACCAATGAGGGGCCTCCTAATAATAATAATGATATTCAATAATAATAAACGGCCGTGTCCAAATAGCCTGGCAATGAAACGGCTTTAAAAACATGTAGGCCTATTTCACTTGTCTCACTGGAGTGAACGCAGAATGGGCTGTTGCGCAAAGAAATGAATTAGTGATCTGCATCTCCGTTCACCAGAAGCTAAGTTTGTGCTAACCCATTCACACAAATAATATCTTATGTTATGTTTTCTGATTGTTAACGTGAGATATGTCTCCATGTTGGGCAGTGTAGTGATAATGCATAAGGTAGCCAATGTTCACGTCACATGAGCCAGCTGCTTGTTCTGTAGGCTAAAAGTATTTCTGTCCCTCCCAATCTGCGTTAGAATGGTGTTAAGTAGACAGAATTTCAAAAAACCTCCTGGGGAACCCCCAGACATGACAAAAAAAACATATAGCCCAGGGGCCTCAGGTGGTATTAAGGCGCCCCTGCCTGTAGGTGTAATGGCAGATGTCCCAAATACTTTTATCTATCTATCTATCTATCTATCTATCTATCTATCTATCTATCTATCTACAGTATATATTTTTTTTCCAAAAGTGAAAGATAAAAAAAAAAAATCACCACACACTGATCACTATTAACATTGTTTTTTTATTTTATTTTATTTGGAGCGAACAACGCGCATGAGGTTTGCTCTGCAGATTTTGATCTTTAACTTTTGGATTATACTTACCTGCCTCACCTGCACCTGTATCACCAAAGGCTGTGTGTATGTGTGTGGTTTGTGTGTGTGTGTGTGTGTGTGTGTGTGTGTTCTAAAGTGAAAGAAAGTTTTAAACAATGTGACTCTCACTTAGTAAATACACAACAGTAACAAGTGTGGAGAAAAATGTTGCTTTAGTTAAAATCTTTCTGATGACTTGGTGGCCTATAAATATGTCAGGCGTCATCCGTGCAAATTAAATGTATGACGTCTGTTGGTTTGTGTATTTTATATATTTATTTATGCATCACTATCTTTAGAGTGTAATATTCCTTGAAATTTACAGATGATTAGCATTTTAGCTGGCTGACGTTATTTGCCAGTCTTGCTCAAGCTATTCAACTCACAAACATAAGGTCATTTTAGTCATATGGTCACAAACTCACATATTCTTTTCTGCATAGTTTGATGTATACAAACACACACACACACTCTTCAACATTCACTCGTACAAGCATGTGCCAGAGGGCTGGTCCAACACTGTGTCGAGCTGGCATGACTGCAAAAGGCCTGGGAGTGTGTGAGTGTGTCTCTCTGTGTGTGTGTGTGTGTGGACGGAGGCATGTTTCCACTTCATTAAAAGGTCTGTCTGTCTATCGGTCTTACTTCCTCTTTTCTCACTGTCCTTCTTGAATCACACTTTGCTGAAGGCAAAGATGGTGTGTGTGTGAGAGAGAGAAAGAGAGAGAGAATATGTTTAGATGGCATCAGATGGAGAAACAAATAGAGAGAGTTATGGCAGGAAAGAGAGAGAGAGAGATAGCAGGAAACGTACTTATTTACTTACTTACGCCTATTACCACCCCCCCTCCCCCCGAAGCAGGAAAGATAGAGAAAAGAAAGAGGCTACTGCGTGCTGTAATACAGTTAATAAGTGTGAATAGGAGGCAACTTTAGTTTAGGGAACACATTGGAGTTAAAACATGCCAAATTAATTGTGACTTAAATGTGAACAAAGACCCAACTTTAGAATAGGGAACATATTCTGCATTACAAAGACTTAATTATGACGTATTTGTACACTATTAGCACTTATGGTTTAATGTCTAGTTCCATTTGAATAGACCATCTTTGATAAGTATTATTAGGGGTGAATAACTGTTCTTGTGGTACTACCACCTTACAAGCCCCATACTGAGCCATGCATATTAAGGTCATAATTCATATGCAACAACTTACTTAATAACTATGAATAAGGGGTAATTAGGAGCTTACATAAAGGGAATTCTTAATTAAGGGTGTTAAGGGTAGAATAAGATCTTGCAGAATAAGGTATAAAACTTACTTAGTGTGGAGCACTTACACTAGAATTCCTATTTCACCTAACTAGGTCATTACAAGTAAAGTATACTGTGTGTTTATTAAACACAACACATGTATTGAAGTTGTGTTAACTAATGTTACAGTTCAGCTGAGTTATGACACACACACGCATGTACAGAAGCACACACCCACACACACACAGGACTTGCACAGACGCACTTGTGTCACACACACACACACACACTCACAGTTGACATGACGTGCAAAGGTGCATGCAGTCTCATGTGATTGCGCCTGATGACGTCACAAACCTTTGGCTGGAGTCTGAGGAGCCTCAGGAGACCTCAGAGCGGGTCACAGGTTTGAGAGGCAGTAGAGAAGCGTTAAATGCCACGGCAGCCTCGCGGCTGTTCCTCAATAGCAAGGGTCAATCGTTGGCCAGTGACCTCCGTGACCGGCTCGCGGTCACTCTGTCTCTGTTATTATTGTGACAATGTCATGTTCATAAACTGCACACCTTCCCAGGTCACGTAGAAATGTGTGTGTGTGTTCTTTATGTTTTCTTTTCAGGTATCCCATGACTGAAAGTATTCACAAACTAGCTAACACTGCCCTATCCTACTCCCTGCCATGTCACGACATTGCAGAACAAATTTGTTGCCTTGATCGATCCAGCTCCCAAGAACTCCATCACATTGCAAATATTCCATCTGCACCTGCCTTGCATGTGTGTGTGTGCGTTTTCATGCATGCGTGTGTGTGTGTGTGTTCATGCATGCGTGTGTGTGTTTGTGTTCATGCATGCGTGTGTGTGTGTGCGTGTGTGTGTCACTGGTTCAACAGCTCTGATGATGTGTTATTGTAATATCCCTTACACCCCTGATGCTGTGTTCTTGGATAGAGACAGAAAGGAGGTGCTAGTCATGGAAATAGACTGTTTATGATCTGGTTGTTTATGATCTGTACCTGGACATACTATAGCATTATGTGAAAAAATTATTGAATACCAACCCCTCCTTGCAAAGATCAGTGACCTATTAGTCTATGCATGTACTGTAGGGTTGTGGCATTGATATTTGGCAGCCTGCATGGGACATGTCCACAAACTCACTGTGAGTGCACTAAGGCTGGCAGGGCTACCAAAAGGAAAGTCTAAACAACTGGCAAAATTCTGCTCCATATCAGCTGTGATAGGCAGTCATGCTGAATGGCGTAGAGTTGTAGACGATGCTTTATGTACCCTTGAATGTCAAAGCTGTATCACCTCTGAGAATATTTGAATAATTTCTGTAAGAAATTTGATTGGTGGATTCAAATAAAGAATTCAAATGTGTGTGTATGTGTGTCTGTCTGTGTGTGTCTGCTCATGTGTGTGTGAATGTGTGTGTGTGTGTGTGTATGACAGTGTGCATCCAAGAAGCAGAACTGTATACATGTGTATACATCATGAGAAAATACTGCATGACAGGCCTAAGGCACATAGTAGCCCCACATGAGGACACTTGCTCTTGGTGCTGGAACTTCTTGTGTTTCAATTGTAGGAAGGCTTTTTGCACACCTCTTTTGTCGGGCAGGTGCGTAGGATATGACCAAAAGGTCACAGATCAGGAAACACTGACCATTCCGCAAGCAATTATTATGACCGCCGCGCAGCGAGGTTTAGTCAGATTTTTTTTTTTTTTTTTTCTTTTTCGCATGTCCAAATTTCCGTCAATGAGTCCCGGGACACTGAAAGACCGGGGTAGACGAAACTTGGTGGGCATGTAACCCCATATGGATAGCATGGAACCATCGTTTTTCGTTTTGATCTGTAGCCCCCCCGCTGGACTGCACCCCCCGAAAGGAGGGTAGGGCAGACACAGTTTTCTGTGAATATCTCGAGAACCGTAGGGCCTAGGAGGTCCACCTTTTTTTTGTATGTTGATCTCAAGGGGCCATGTCAACCCATCCCATTACCACTTATTTCATGTATAGCGCCACCTAGTTAAAAATTAAAAAGCAAAAATTTAGGTGTTTTCATCACAATATCTCTGGCTGACATGGTCAAAACTGCACGAAATTGAAAGTGTAGGATCATTATGACACCTTCCGAATGCATGCCAAGTTTTGTGTACTTTCGTTCCTGGGGGGCCTTACAATAAAATAATTTATGTGTACATTTAGTGACGTACACCAACAAGGATTCCCGGGACACTGAAAGACCGGGGTACACAAAACTTGGTGGGCATGTACCCCCACATGGATAGCATGGAACCGTCATTTTTCGTTTTGATCTGTAGCCCCCCCGCTGGACTGGACCCCCCGAAAGGAGGGTAGGCCAGACACAGTTCTCTGTGAATATCTTGAGAACTGTAGGGCCTAGGATGACCATTTTTTTTCCGTATATTTGCCTCCAGGGGTCATGTTAACCCATTTCATGTGCACACATGTGCACAAACAGATACACACGCACACACACACATTCACAGTAATCATACGTATGACATATACTCACACAGTGAGTGACATATGTACGCTTCCATGCACAGGCACATACGCAGGCACACACACAAGCACGCACACACACACACACACACACACACACACTCACTCACACACACACCCACACACATAACATAAACATAACACAAACAATCAAGAATTTCTCAGAATTATGAACAGGCAAGATGGAGGTGGGGTTGTATAAAATGAATTTTACATGTGAAATCTATGAACTAATCATGTTTTGGGACTTGTTGTCTAGCAGATACCAGTGAGAATTGAGTGTGGATAATGCAATTTAGTGAGACAGTTAGAATCATATAGGCCTTTCAGCGTGATTTTTTTTTTGTGGAAAAAATGTGCTGAACTGGGCGGCGGTCATATTTTGTACCGCTCTGCGGTACATCTAGTTTTTATTTGGAATTACACAACGTTTCAGTCTTAGACTAGCCTGGCTAATGTCAGACCTCATCTCATTGAGATGGGGTCTGGGAACTAGACATTAATTTTCTCTTATTTGAAACGTGGTTTACGAATGCCCAGAGCCGTTTATTGGGCGCTACGAATGTCTATCAAATGCGTCTGTACGTAGCTCATAACGGCTTCGGTGTGTCGTCATCGTCTTGCTGCCCTCCTTCCGTTCTGTGATTGGTCCCCTAACTGAGGCGAAAATTTGCTCCATGGAATCCAGGCTTCCTAGCAGCGTGAATAAAATTGCGCGCGTAAGGCAGCATGGGGTCTGTGTGCGGGACTCTCTATAGTTTCCTGTTTCAATTGTATGGAAAAAACTCTCTGCTCTGTGGTTTCTGTTTCTTTGTTGCGCTCCTATTTTTGTCTCTGTCTCTATCTCACTTCATGTTGTATCCATTGTGGCTTTTGTTTAAGTCCAAAGTCTTTCATTTTTTGGAAACCTTTTGTGGTTTTCTGGAACAGTTGACCCACTCCACTGCAATGTCATGTTATCCCTTTGCACCTCTCCTTGCAGTGGACATACCATTTGATATTTCCTTGACTGATCCTACACTGCACTGCTATATTGAACAATGGCCACTAGGTGGTAGCATTTCACTGGCTATAAAAAACTATATTCTCCTATTAGAGAACGGTTGGAATTCATTCTAATGGCCCCTCCTGTTGATTTCTCTCCCACTGATGATAAACTAACCCATAAACAATCACTTGTTTTCCATTTTTAAATATAATTGGATTGTTTGATGGTTGAATTGTGTGTGTGTGTGTGTGTGTGTGTGTGTGTGTGTGTGTGTGTGTGTGTGTGTGTGTGTGTGTGTGTTGGAGACCCTCTTGCAAAGTACAAGATCAATGCATTTGTGTGAATTGTCATGCATGGCATAGCACCTGAAACAAAGCTAGAGTGATTGTCATTACTTAAACCCACCTCTCTGCTAATACATATGATCAATACTATTCTCTTCTGCTAAAACATGATCAATGCTACTCTCTTCAATGGCCCATGGCTGGTTCTGCCTTTAGTTTGCTATTGAGCTACTAATAGAAATTACTGTGGCATGCGCATGTGTATGTGTGTGTATGTGTGTGTGTGGGGGGGTTGTCTGATGTTTGTGCGATGTTGCATGTTTAATCCTTGTGTTTAAAGCCCATAAGTCAGATCAATGATCCTTAATGCTTTACCCTGAGTTGTGTCTGTGTGTGTGTGCATGTTCGTGTGTGTGTGTGTGTGAGTGTGTGTGTGTATGTGTAAGTAAGCCATATCTTTCCCTACATTTAGACTTATGCCTTCGGCCCATACTTGCATAATTTTAGAGCTGGCAATGTAAGTTTGCATGTTTGTAATGAGCTCCAAACAGAAGCCAGTAACTTGCTGTCTTTCCCCTTTTTCCTGTTCTACTGCCCAATGCTCCAACACCAGCATATCTAGAGGATTAACTCTGTCTCTCTCTCTCTCTCTCTGTATCTCTCTCTCTCTCTCTCTCTCTGTATCTCTGTGTGTGTGTCTCTCTCTCTCTCTCTCTCTCTCTCTTTATCTCTCTCTCTCCCTCTCTCTCTCTCTCACTATCTCTTTGGTATTAACTCTGGTTGATAGCGTGTTGATGTCAAACAGCAACAGCTTATCAGAGATATGGAGCTAACAGCCCCTTCCTAGCTATTCCTGATCTGGCTCACCTGAACTCATTCTATGTGCAAATGCTTTTAGATTGTCTTTTCTAGATATCCATTTTTTCTTTTGCTGTTTACATCCCATTTCTAGCTTGCTTAAGCGATAAGCCCAGAGAGACTTAGGTTCCACTGATTTTGGAAGGGGCGCTGTTAGGCGCAACGCGCAGCGGAGTTTAGCTGTTCTAAAATCGGTGGAACCTACAGACTCGAGTGGCTTATTGCTTTTCTAAAACGGTTACTACACATTTCTGGCAAGATTTCGTAAAATAAAGGCACAGCAATAAGAAATGTAACGATTTATTCATAGATAGTCATTCTTCCGCCAAGAAATATATTTCCTCTATCTGAATGGTTGCCAAGCAACGTCAACAGGCAGCTACCCTAACTTTTGTATGAAGTTGTGGTAGCGCAGTACTATAGAACGAAATACGGTCAAGGTGTATGTTTTAACAGCATCGAACGTGATTCAGCTAATCATAATCAAGGACCAGAAGTATCCTTTTTTAAAATTGTGTTTTTTTATATTGCATGTTTTCTATTTTAAATAAATAACAAATTAATATTAATTTATTTCATTTCTGTGTCCTTGTATCATCAGTCTCCTTTGCCTTGACTGAACAGCACTTTGAGTCACCTCCTGTTGTTTTAAATGTGTTATATAAATAAAGTCACTTGACTTGACTTCACAAATGCAGCAAAGATATCTGACTACTATGATCATCACTGACTATAGAATCTCTGTGTTATGAAAGCCTAGGACATTGATCAGTGATCTAGGCAATGGATGTATGTTGCTAACATAGGTATTTGGCTGTCTGGGGCAAGTTTACAAACAAACTATTAGTCGGTTACAACTAGCAGGCCTATCTAAGAGAAAATCCAAGAATCTGGAAAAGCCTTCTTTATATAGAAGTTATAGGCAGCCTGGCTGTGTGGCGTACATACGCGTGGGGGATATGTCCCCACCACTATTTATAATTTGAATTTTGTCCCCACCACTTCTAAAAATGTGCAAACCAATTGCGACCGAAAAAATCCCCACATACCGAAATCATCGAGTCTAAACCATGCGATAGGCGCGCACAATGACATGCACACCTGCCTGGATGTGTGTGGAGTAGTGTTTTTTAACATCCGCACCCAACCGACCCGTCAGGAGAGTCGATCCGCACCCACCCGACCCTCCAGTCATTTAATGCCTGCTAGAGTTGACTGTAGCTCGGAATGCAATCGGTTGCCATAATAGGCTATCCTAAAATCCAGCAATAACTCAAGCCCTATATGCATATCCTCTGATTGTAATGTTTACAGATATCTAGGCGATATTTGTAACATTTATTTTGTATTTGGCCTGTTATAAAATCATGTAGGCCTATTGAACAATTTAAACACATTGTAAAACCCAAAGTTGGAGACATGCATAGGCCTATAGACATTGCTGCAAATTGAAAACCGGATTACTCGGAATGGCTAACTGTACAGGGGAGTGCTTTAAACTTTAATTAAAACTTTAAACTTTAATTACACCTTTGTGTTCGGTAAGGTCTGCTGTTTATTCTGATATATGGTGTGTCATGTGTTGAGGGAAAGTTCGCGAAGCCAAGATGAATGGGTAGGGAGACGGGCGCAGAAAATATGATTAAATTAAAGTTAGACTACTTTTCTTGCGAACAGTTTACCACAACAACTAACCACCAACATCGTTTAAAAGCTGAGAAAAAGCTCTTTCGTGTGATACATGTGATGTCTGTGATGAATAGGCTACTTCGCAAGTAGTTCAGCAAATTTGGGTGGGACAGAAATACCTTTACAGAGCAGCAGATGGCCATATCGGCTCTGATGTACATTGATTTAAATGCATTATCGCTTCACTACCCAACACGCGAACAAGAAAGAAAAGAAAAAAGAAACCAATGAGCTTATGTCGCGATTTCTGATAGGTCTAGGCCTAGAGAAAAGACAGCTATTTGTAACCTAACAATTAGGATTTGCTTTGCCTACTCTGCTGTTTGGTTTTGCCTACTCTGCTTTGAAACGACCCATTAACTGAATCAACCCGAACTGCAATGTTCCAAACAGAGTGACAGGATGCAATGCCTAATAATCTCACTGCCTACGGCATAACTGCTAACAGTGCGCCTAGGCCTACTGTTAAACACCTGAAAAATATTAACCTGCTGCTGTTTTCTTTTCATGACGAGCACTAGGCCTTCGTTTGAATTATTATGACCGCCGCGCAGCGAAGCGGCGGTCATATAGGTTTAGTCAGATTTTTTTTTTTTTTTTTTTTTTTTTTTTCTTTTTCGCATGCCCAAATTTCCGTCAATGATTCCCGGGACACTGAAAGACTGGGGTACACGAAACTTGGTGGGCATGTAACCCCACATGGATAGCATGGAACCATCGTTTTTCGTTTTGATCTGTAGCCCCCCCGCTGGACTGGACCCCCCGAAAGGAGGGTAGGGCAGACACAGTTTTCTGTGAATATCTCGAGAACCGTAGGGTTTAGGAGGACCTTTTTTTTTTGTATGTTGATCTCAAGGGGCCATGTCAACCCATTCCATAACCACTCATTTCATGTATAGCGCCACCTAGTTAAACACAAAAAAGTAAAAATGAGGTGTTGTAATCGCAGGTATCTGTGACCTAACATAGTCAAAACTGCACGAAATTGGAAGTGTAGGATCATTATGACACCCTCTGTATGCACGCCAAGTTTTATGTACTTTCGTTCATGGTGGGCCTTACAATAAAATAATGTGTGTACATTTAGTGACGTACACCAACAAGGATTCCCGGGACACTGAAAGACCGGGGTACACAAAACTTGGTGGGCATGTAACCCCACATGGATAGCATGGAACCGTCATTTTTCGTTTTGATCTGTAGCCCCCCTGCTGGACTGGACCCCCCGAAAGGAGGGTAGGGAAGACACAGTTCTCTGTGAATATCTTGAGAACTGTAGGGACTAGGATGACCATTTTTTTCCGTATGTTTGCCTCCAGGGGTCATGTTAACTCTTTTCATGTACACACATGTGCACAAACAGATACACACACACACACACATACATTCACAGTAATCATACGTATGACACATACTCACACAGTAGACATATGTACGCTTGCATGCACAGGCACATACGCAGGTACACACACAAGCACGCACGCACACACACACACACACACACACACACACACACACACACACATAACATAAACATGTACATGCACACATGCACACAATTAAAGAATTTCTCAGATTTATGAACAGGCAAGATGGAGGTGGGGTTGTATAAAATGAATTTTACATGTGAAATCTATGAACTAATCATGTTTTGGTACTTGTTGTCTAGCAGATATCAGTGAGAATTGAGTGTGGATAATGCAATTTAGTGAGACAGTTAGAATCATATAGGCCTTTCAGCGTGATTTATTTTTGTGGAAAAAAATGTGCTGGACTGGGCGGCGGTCATATTTTGTACCGCTCTGCGGTACATCTAGTTTATGACTGAATGGAACGTTGCGTTTTTAAGCGCCAGAACTGCTTATCACGTTGTGTGACAAAGTTTACACCAATCATCATCTTCTAATGTATCCTTATGTTGAGATGTCCATTCTCTTTGCCCTAGGCTATCGTTTGTGCGTGAAGCATGTTTCAATTAAGACAGTAAACAAGCTATTTTTTTATTTTATGTAATATTGAATGATTTCATGAATAAATTACGCACAGTGCGTAGGCTAGGCCTAATGGATTACGGCTGGCGGCGCCACTGACCAAGGCCACAGTAGCCTGTGAACCTCTGATTTTCAAAGGGGAATCACGGCTAACAGGGGGCAACTCTACTCTTCAATTTCCCTTCCAAATTACTTTGTATTGTCTGAAGACATCTATCGCAAGAATTGAACATTCTAAGCAACAGCAAAGCAAATGCAAGCTAACCAAAGTGCAGTCGGTTCTGCCGCTATGGTTTTGGAAATCACACACCTGCTGCATCTGAAGGCCCACGCATAATAAGGCCTATGACTATCACTCTACACGCCCCTGTTGCACGTCAAATTAATAGCTGATCCTGCCTCCTGGCTCCCCAAAATGCCGCATCATGTGAACAGATCAGCAGGCCTGCAAATTTCACCTCGTTTTCAGACATACGTTGCGGCAAAAGACGTTTCCTCTTCCCACAAATTTAACGTGATCTCTGTGTGAAAAGGCCTTTTGTTGAAGCATACCGTGCAAATTCTTCTTGTTTTAGTGTTTAGTTAATAAGAAAGCATTGTCTCTACCTCAATATGAACTGCAAAGGATAGCCTAGGCTATAGGCACATTGTTTTTTTTTTTGTTGGTTCGGGTCAGGTTCTGGTAGTTAATCAGTGCATATTTTTGAGGGTCGAGTGGGTGTAGATCGACTCTCCTGACGGGTCGGGTGGGTGCGGATGTTAAAAAACCAACCGGCGCAACACTACTGTTGAGCATATTGTAATGCAGCGTTGAATGTATGAATAGCTTACATAAGGGTACCCCGCACTTTTCAAGCTTATGGTTATTGTCCTCACCACTTCTAAAAACAAACTGACGCCCTTGGTGGCGTAGATAGAAAATGTTTTCTGTACCCATGAGTGTCAGAATATAATAGGTGGATTAAAATAAAGAACACATGTGTGTGAGTGTGTGTGTGCGTGCATGCGTGGGTGCGTACAGTACATGTGTGTGTGTGTGTGAGAGAGAGAGAGAGAGAGTGTGTGTGTGAGAGAGGGAGGGAGTGTGTGTGTGTGTGTGTGTGTGTGTGTGTGTGTGTGTGCAGTTAAGGCTTGTGACCTCTGCATTGTGCAGGCAGATGTAAAGAGCACTCTAATGATGTCATGCTGGGGTACCTGCCTCATTCCTCTCAGTAGGAGTGTGTGAGGCTGAGAGATGGCACTGCCATTCATCATAAACACGCACACACTCCCTCTCTCTCTCTCTCTCTCTCTCTCTCTCTCTCACACACACACACACAGTTTCCCTTTTCTTTCTCCCTTTTTCTTCTGCTCTCTTCTATGCTCTTTTTTATCTTTCAGACGTTTCTTCTTTCTTCCGTGTCTCTTTCCCTCTCTCTCTCTCTATCTCACCTTCTCCTCTTTCAGTCTCTCCCTCGCTACCCTTTTCCCTTTCAGTTTCATTTTCTCTCTCCATCCATCCATTCTCTCTTTTCCCCTTTCCCTCCATTCATCTTATTCTCTCTATCCCTCACATCTTTTCTTGCCCTTCTTTCCCTTTCTTTTTTCAATTTCTCCGCTGCTCCACTTTTATCTTTCAGTCCATCTTTCTCTTGTTCTCCCTGTTCTAAAATATCAGGGCCTATTCACATTAGGCCCTGATATTTTAGAACACACAACCAACTACACATATTTAGGTTTAGTCATAAATGCATCTGGCAGTTTTATTCCAGGATTGCAAGCAATAAAAAATAAAGCCTGAAGAGCATTCTATTCAGTGTATAAAACAATTAACAAATATCAACCTCCCATCAACATTTGGTTAAAAATAATTGATACCGTTATTACTCCAATCCTACTCTGTGGCTCAGAAATTTGGGGTCCACCATTACTTCTTTCAAAAAAACCATGGGACCAGACTGAAATTGAAAAACTCCACACAGAAATATGTAAATCTATTCTGCATGTCCATAGAAGTACATCAAATAATGCTTACAGAGCAGAGTTAGGTCGCTTCCCCATACACTTAAAAAATGCAAACACTATTAGTTACCATCACAAAGCACTACTGACTAACATATCAGACCCACAAAAAGATAAACTTGCACAATTAATCATAAATAAATATAACATTGCTGATATAAACCTAACCAATCTGAATAAAACCCAGAAATTCATGAAGGCAACCTACATTACCCAATGGCAAAATGAAATTCACTCCAACAAAAAACTGGGCAGCTACAGTCAATTAAACAGAGAATACAAACTAGCAAATTATCTAGTAACACTGAAACAACCTCAAAAAACGTGTCTTACAAAATACAGATTGACCATAAACTCCAAATAGAAACTAGATGTACCGCAGAGCGGTACACAATATGACCGCCGCCCAGTCCAGCACATTTTTTCCACAAAAAGAAATCACACTGAAAGTCCTATATGATTCTAACTGTCTCTCTAAATTGCATTATCCACACTCAATTGTCACTGGTATCTGCTAGACAACAAGTACCAAAACATGATTAGTTCATAGATTTCACATGTAAAATTAATTTTATACAACCCCACCTCCATCTTGCCTGTTCATAATTCTGAGAAATTCTTCAAATGTGTACATGTACATGTTTATGTTATGTGTGTGTGTGTGTGTGAGTGTGTGAGTGTGTGTGTGTGTGTGTGTGTGTGCTTGTGTGTGTGCCTGCGTATGTGCCTGTGCATGCAAGCGTACATATGTCTACAGTATGTGTCATACGTATGATTACTGTGAATGTATGTGTGTGTGTGTGTATCTGTTTGTGCACATGTCTGCACATGAAATGGGTTAACATGACCCCATACGGAAAAAATGGTCATCCTAGGCCCTACAGTTCTCAAGATATTCACAGAGAACTGTGTCTGCCCTACCCTCTTTTCGGGGGGTCCAGTCCAGCGGGGGGGCTACAGATCAAAACGAAAAATGACGGTTCCATGCTATCCATGTGGGGGTACATGCCCACCAAGTTTTGTGTACCCCGGTCTTTCAGTGTCCCGGGAATCCTTGTTGGTGTACATCACTAAATGTACACAGAAATTATTTTATTGTAAGGCCCCCCATGAATGAAAGTACACAAAACTTGGCATGCATTCGGAGGGTGTCATAATGATCCTACACATTTAATTTCGTGCAGTTTTGACCTTGTCAGCCAGAGATATTGTGATGAAAACACCTAATTTTTTTGCTTTTTAATTTTTAACTAGGTGGCGCTATACATGAAATAAGTGGTAATAGGATGGGTTGACATGCCCCCTTAAGACCAACATACATAAAAAGGTGGACCTCCTAGGCCCTACGGTTCTCGAGATATTCACAGAAAACTGTCTCCGGCCACCTACAGGCCAGTTGATGTATAATAACATAAATTAATTTATTGTGTGGCCCCCCATGAACGGAATTCCACAAAACTTGGCGTGCATACAGAGGGTGTCATAATGATCCTACACTTCCAATTTCGTGCAGTTTTGACTATGTTAGGTCACAGATATCTTCAATTACAACACCTCATTTTTACTTTTTTGTGTTTAACTAGGTGCCGCTATACATGAAATGAGTGGTTATGGAATGGGTTGACATGGCCCCTTGAGATCAACATACAAAAAAAAAAAGGTCCTCCTAAACCCTACGGTTTTCGAGATATTCACAGAAAACTGTGTCTGCCCTACCCTCCTTTCGGGGGGTCCAGTCCAGCGGGGGGGCTACAGATCAAAACGAAAAACGATGGTTCCATGCTATCCATGTGGGGTTACATGCCCATCAAGTTTGTGTACCCCGGTCTTTCAGTGTCCCGGGAATTTTTGACGGAAATTTGGGCATGCGAAAAAGAAAAAAAAAAAAAAAGAAAAAAAGAAAAAAATCTGACTAAACCTATATGACCGCCGCTTCGCTGCGCGGCGGTCATAATAAGACGCCACAAAAAATCATGGCAAGAAAAACATCAACGCCTATGCAAGTACAGTGACACAATGGAAGTTGAAGATGAAATACATTTTCTGCATAGGTGTCCCAATTATCAATTACTGAGAAACGACTTCTATGTAAGATTTAGCAGACACTATAAACAATTTATGTCACTAGATGCTAGTTCCAAAATGAAAATCCTCTTAGGAGAGGACACACAGACAATTGAGCTAGCAGCTCAGTTTGTGTATGTGCCACAAATTAAGGTTAGAAAGCACATATGCAAGAACAGATTCTCTCACCTCTCCACTACCTTAAATCCTATTCAATCCCATCTCATCTAGAACTATCATTTCTAATCTTTTTATTATTATTATTATTATTATTATTATTATTATGACCGCCGCGCAGCTAAACTACAGGTTTAGTCAGATTTTTTTTTTTCTTTTTTTTTTTTTCTTTTTTGCATGCCCAAATTTCCGTCAATGAGTCCCGGGACACTGAAAGACCGGGGTACACGAAACTTGGTGGGCATGTAACCCCACATGGATAGCATGGAACCATCGTTTTTCGTTTTGATCTGTAACCCCCCCGCTTGACTGGACCCCCGAAAGGAGGGTAGGGCAGACACAGTTTTCTGTGAATATCTCGAAAACCGTGGGGTTTAGGAGGACCATTTTTTTTTTTGTATGTTGATCTCAAGGGGCCATGTCAACCCATTCCATAACCATGCATTTATGACTAAACCATAACTCATTTCATGTATAGCGCCACCTAGTTAAACACAAAAAAGTAAAAATGAGGTGTTGTAATTGAAGGTATCTGTGACCTAACATAGTCAAAACTGCACGAAATTGGAAGTGTATGATCATTATGACACCCTTTGTATGCACGCCAAGTTTTGTGGAATTCCGTTCATGGGGGGCCACACAATAAATTAATTTATGTTACTATACACCAACTGGCCTGTAGGTGGCCGGAGACAGTTTTCTGTGAATATCTCGAGAACCGTAGGGCCTAGGAGGTCCATCTTTTTTATGTATGTTGGTCTTAAGGGGGCATGTCAACCCATCCCATTACCACTCAATTCATAGCGCCACCTAGTTAAAAATTAAAAAGCAAAAAATTAAGTGTTATCTATATGGCTGACATGGTCAAAACTGCACGAAATTAAAAGTGAAAGATCTTTATGACACCCTCTAAATGCATGCCAAGTTTCGTGGACTTTCGTGGACTTTCGTGGACTTTCGTGGACTTTCGTTCATGCAATATACATCCATACAATAAATTCATTTATGTGTACATTTAGTGACCGTACACCAACAGAGTTTTCGGTGGCACTCTCCCCTATGGCCAAAAGCCACCAAACAAATATCAATCCCAATGTCCTATTGCAGTGAAAGGGACACTATACTGCAGATGTTTTCCTTTGCATGAATGTTAAATTGAGGTCCTGACTCACCATGGTTGTTAAAGATCCCATGGCACTTATCGCGGCACTTATTAAGAGTAGTTCCCTGATTTGCTTTATTTATGTACACATACATAAAGACACACACACACATAAAAACACACAAACACACAAAGACACGTAAACACACACACACTACACATGCACACACACATACATGCACACACACGACACGCACAAACACGCACACAAACACATAAACACACATACACACACACACACACATGCACCCATACAAACACACAAAACACATATACACAAAAACAACCACACATTCTGCACACACTCAATTACAAACACACAAAAAAGGAACAAAGTAGGAAATGAACACAATTTGACAAGCGTGACTTATTTTGGTGGAAAAAATGTGCTGGACTGGGCGGCGGTCATATTTTGTACCGCTCTGCGGTACATCTAGTTCTAAAAGAAGCTATGATGAAGAAAGAAGAGCTATTTTGTGAAATTGTAATAAAATGTCGGAATTAATTAATGTAGTGTAGATGACCCCCCATTGACGGTGGTAATATCTATACTGGAAGCTGTTTGGTGCTTCAATAAGTAAAATAAAATAAAATAAAAATAAAAATTAAATTAAATAATGTTAATAGATGCTAAACAGTGTATAATAATATAAGAAGATATATATAGATAAATATAGGTCATATGTCTTACAGTAAATAATCAGGCTACTATTCTCACTTACATTTATGTGCTCTTGTTCATAAAGACATATTGTTATGTGACATAGAGGCATAGGGAGATACATACATACATACATACATACATACATACATACAAACAAACACACATACGGTACAAGACACATACAGATACCATACATAACGAGATCCACAGAAACACAAACAAGAACCCTTACACATATGGACACCACATACTGTACATATAATAACAACACATAACAAATAATGACACACAGACAGACAGACAGACCTTAACTGTGAACACAAACTGACACCACACATACCTATGTAGTAAGATGTACTGACAAACATCTACATAAGTGCATAAGTGTGTGAAGTATCTAGACTCCTGACATGCAGCCGTCCTACCACATGCTCGCTGGACCCTATACCTACGAGCCTACTTCAGTCCATCAGCCCGACCATCGCTCCAGCTATCACACATGTGAACAATGCCTCGCTAACCTCCGGCACATTTCCAACAGCATTTAAAATGGCCCGGGTAACACCGTTACTTAAGAAAGCTTCTCTCAACCCTGCTCAAGTCGAGAACTACCGCCCTGTCTCACTCCTGTCTTTCCTATCCAAAGGCATTGAACGAGCAGTCTCCAAACAGGTCTCTGACTTCCTTTCACAGAACAACCTTCTGGATCCAAATCAGTCTGGGTTCAAAAGCGGCCACTCTACCGAAACGGCTCTGCTGTCTGTAACAGAAGCCTTAAAAGAAGCCAGGGCGACCGCTCGGTCATCAGTACTCATTCTGCTTGACTTATCGGCTGCCTTTGACACGGTTAATCACTGCATCCTTCTCTCTATACTCGCTAACATGGGAATCTCCGGTTCTGCTCTCTCCTGGTTTGAATCCTACCTCACAGGACGCTCGTTTAACGCATCATGGCTTGGTCAGCTATCTGCACCTCACCATCTCACCACAGGGGTCCCCCAGGGCTCAGTGCTGGGCCCCCTTCTCTTTGCTATCTACACCACCTCCTTGGGACAGCCATCTGTTCGCATGGCTTCTCATACCACTGCTATGCAGACGACACACAGCTCTATCTGTCCTTTCCACCTGATGACCCCTTGGTTTCAGCACGGATCTCGGATTGCCTCTCAGACATAGCTACATGGATGAAGGCACACCACCTCCAGCTGAACCTCTCAAAGACTGAACTGCTGGTCCTCCCAGCTAAACCTACCATACACCACGACATCAACATCAAATTTGACTCCCTGTCTGTTTCACCTACCAGGACTGCAAGAAATCTAGGAGTTGTTCTCGACAATCAACTAAACTTTTCAGATCATGTTGCCTCAGTCGCCCGGTCATGCCGTTTCGCACTCTACAACATACGGAAAATCAGGACTTACTTGACTCAAGATGCTACCCAACTTCTGGTTCTGGTGACTACTGCAACGCCCTCCTGACAGGTCTCCCAGCCTGCGCAGTGAAACCACTTCAGATGATCCAGAACGCGGCGGCGCGCCTGGTCTACAACCAACCCAAAAGGGCACATGTTACCCCGCTGCTCATCCAGCTACACTGGCTACCTATGGCGGCCCGCATCAAATTCAAGGCTCTAACGCTTGCCTACAAAGTAGTCTCCGGTTCTGCTCCCACCTACTTGAATGCCCTCATACAGACTTACACTACCTCCAGACCGCTGCGCTCCTCTGACGAACGACGTCTAGCTCTACCACCGGTACGCTCAAGCCAATCCAAACTTTTCTCATCTGTTGTTCCTCGTTGGTGGAACACACTGCCAGTTCCTACAAGGGCAGGGACATCCTTCTCCATTTTCAAAAAACTCCTGAAGACCCAGCTCTTTAGAGAACATCTCCTCTCATAGCAACACTTACAACAAGTCTTACTGATCCTAGCACTCACCAGCCGTCTTAAACTGACAAGTAACTATTAAAAACAGCACTCACTGATGCACTTATTCTTACTGTACTCTAATGTTTTTTAAATTGTCCTAAAATTGTTGAGAATTGCTCTAAAACTTAAACTGTTTACCATGTTGTTAGTCGCTTTGGCTAAAAAAGCGTCAGCCAAATGTAATGTAATATACACATACAAACACAAACAAACACATACTTGCACAAAAGACATACATAAACATGTACCTAATCCCTAAATCTATGGTAAGTATTTTAGCAAAGTAATTTGTTGCACAACAGAGTAACAAGTTCTCTAATTTGAAATTCTTGGGCACTCAGGTCTTGGACTGAAGGTCTAGTTAGTACCATAACTGGGTTTTTATAAAGTTATTGGTTTGCGCACCTGTTGACAGTCTGGGACCAGTGGACAAACTGGAGACTGGGTGGGGCGCACCAGGAATGGGTAGAGTGGGGGGATGAGAGTGCTGTATGGGCCTTTGGTTGTAGTTTGGGGGGTGTACTGCATCTGCAAATCTTGGTCCTGTTGTCTTTCTGTGCATTGAGGGAGTCTGGATGGTTTCTGTGGTGGAGGGGCATTGGTGTATCTCTTTCTGACGAAGGGAACTCTTCTTCGCTGTAATACAATGTCTTTCAAATTCCCTGCCATCAAGCTTACACCCTTCTTATTCAGGTGGACTGTGTCATATAGATGTTCCGATGTGATGTTCTCATATATTATATTATTTGCACATTTTCAGTGTTCACACATGCCTGATGTATTTATTTGTTTACTTCTGCAATCAGGTGAGTGGAGACATCTATCTCTCTCTCTCAATCTCTCTCTCTCTCTCTCTCTCTTTCAATTTCTCTCTATCTCTCTCTCTCTCTCTCTCACT
>NW_027468664.1:28337865-28342865 GCF_046254945.1 Alosa pseudoharengus | reverse complement strand
CTATCTAGTGTCAACCCACAGCAGCACACAAGTGACATGCACACACACACACACACACACACACACACACAAACATACAGTGCAATTTTGCACTCTGACACATGTAAATATGGAAACATTATACAATTCTACATTACCATTGCTGTTGCATATACCGCTAGCACACACACACACACACACACACACACACACACACACACACACACACACACACACACACACACACAGTCACAGACAGACTCCAGTATTTGGCCAGGCTCCCCCTCACCCTCTGTGGCTGTGCTGTTCCTGTCCCCTGCTCTGTGGTGGGGAGTGTTTGGCACAGCTGGAGCTCCACTCGTTGGCCCAGAAAGCAGAGCAGAGGAGAGGAGAGGAGAGCAGAGGAGAGGGGAGGAGAGGAGAGGAGAGGAGAGGAGAGAGGAGCAGAGGAGAGGGGAGGAGAGGAGAGGGGAGGAGAGAGGAGGAGAGGAGAGGGGAGGAGAGAGGAGGAGAGGAGAGGTGAGAGGAGAGAGGAGCAGAGGAGAGGGGATGAGAGGAGAGCAGAGGAGAGGGGAGGAGAGGAGAGCAGAGGAGAGGGGAGGAGAGGAGAGAGGAGGAGAGGAGAGGGGAGGAGAGAGGAGCAGAGGAGAGGAGAGGGGAGGAGAGGAGAGCAGATGAGAGGGGAGGAGAGCAGATGAGAGGGGAGGAGAGCAGATGAGAGGAGAGGGGAGGAGAGCAGAGGGGATGTGGAGGAGAGGAGATGAGGGGAGAGGGGAGCAGAGGAGAGGGGTGGAGAGGAGAGGGGGGGAGAGGGGAGGAAAAGAGGAGAGAGTGGAGGAGAGGAGAGGGGAGAGGAGAGAAGGAGAGGAGAGGAGGGAGGAGAGATGAGAGGAGAGGAGGGACGGAGAGAGGAAAAGAGATGTGGCTAGAGGAGGAGAGAGGAGGACAGAGAAGAGGGGTGAAAAGAGGAGAGAAGAGAGGAGGAGAACATTGGGAGGAGAGAGGGAGGGGATGAGAGGAGGAGAGGAGGGGGGGAGAGAACAGTCCAGACCAGAGGAGAGGAGAAGAGCAGAGGAGTGGAGAGCAGAGAACAAGAGAGAGGAGAGGAAGAGAGAGGAGAGGAAGAGACAGGAGAGGAAGAGAGAGGAGAGCAGGAGAGAGCCCCGTCTTCTGCCCAGCCAGTCAGTTAACGACTGTCCACCCTAACTAGTGCTTGGGCTCAGAAGTGTGCCATTGTCAGTCACAAATTATGATAACGATGTGAAGAATGGTATCATTGAGCATCACTTTCAGAGCAATTTGTGGACAATTGAAACCCTTACAGCCAAACAGAATCCATCACATTTTAAAGGCATCACATTACAGTAATACAAGGATATTTCTCACAGGCTGTTACAAAATGACTGACGTGACCAAACTGTACTTCTTTGTTCAGGGTATGTTACAGCTGAAACATCGGTCTGCAACGAAATCTGAATGCAAACATAAACACTTGCACTCTAGCCCTACATGATGGAATAGCTTGGAAGACCTACTGTCTGTGTGTGTGTGTGTGTGTGTGTGTGTGTGTGTGTGTGTGTGACAGCTTAACGGAAACCGGTGAGAGGTCTTTTACCTGTGGCTCTTACCTACCTGGTGGTTCACCAGATGTAACTGCTGAGCAGCCCAAGCGTCAGTTTTAGAAGTTCCGTTTTTAGGTGTTTGGTGATGATAAGCCAACATGAATGTGAAACAAGACAGGTCCTGGATGCCCCGCCCCATTCACCGCCCCAGACAGCGCGGCAGCCTGTATACTGAACCTTGCAGCATGGCGTCCATGACAATGCTATCGGTCTGCCAGCCCAGTCTTCTTCACGGTCAGGACCATGCTGATTCTGCTTGGGTGCCTGGTCTGTTATGGAGTTGAACCCCCGCTGCTTGCATGGTGACTGACCCCCTTGCACTGAGAGTCAGGCTAGAGCTGTCTATCTCTCTCTCTGCCTTGCCTATGTCTCTCTCTCTCTCTTTCTCTCTCTCTCTCTCTCTGTCCAGTGGCTTGCACTCAGAGTCAGGCTCAAGCTGTCTGTCTCTCTCTCTGCTTTGCCTCTCACACACAGTCAAGCCCAAGCTGTCTGTCTTTGCATTGCCTCTCACACACAGAGTCACGGGGGAGCTGTCTCTCTCTCTTCCCAATCTCTTGCATCTAGAGCTCAGCTTCTTGCACTCAGAGACAGGGCCAACCTGTCTGTCTGTCTCTCTGCCCTTCCTCTTTCAGTCAGGCTAGAGCTGTCTGTCTCTCTGCCTCTTGCAGTGAGAGTCAGGCTGGAGCTGTCTGTCTCTCTGCCTCTTGCTGTGAGAGTCAGGCTGGAGCTGTCTGTCTGCCTCTTGCTGTGAGAGTCAGGCTGGAGCTGTCTGTCTCTCTGCCTCTTGCTGTGAGAGTCAGGCTGGAGCTGTCTGTCTCTCTGCGTCTTGCTGTGAGAGTCAGGCTGGAGCTGTCTGTCTCTCTGCCTCTTGCAGTGAGAGTCAGGCTGGAGTTGTGTCTGCAGGCCACTGGCTAAAAATGAAGCCCTTTGATGTGATCACTTCAGAGAAACCTCATCACTTATTGATGGGTCCATTAAAACACCACTGACAACTGAGCACCCGAGAAAAAGACAGGATGGAGAGAGAGGGAGGGAGCGAGGGAGAAAGAGAGAGAGGGAGGGAGGGGGAGAGGGAGGAGGACAGAGATATGGAGGGAGAGGGAGAGAGAGAGGAAGGAGAGAGAAGGACAGAGAGGGAAGGAGAGAGAGATGGGATGAGAGAGAAGGGGAGAGAGAGGGGGGGAGGGTAAACGCAGAGAGGGAGAAATCTGAGATGACATGGAGAGGGAGAAAGATGTAGAAGGGGGTGGAGATCTAGATAGATAGATAGATAGATAGATAGATAGATAGATAGATATGAAGAGAGCTGGGTAGAGAGGGGGGAAGAGAAAGAGGAGGGACAGAGGGGGAGCAGGGAATTGAGATGGAGAGAGAGAGAGAGAGAGAGGAGGGGATGGAGTGAGGGATAGGAAAAGAGAGACCGCAAAAGAGAAGGAAGAGCAGAGAAAGAAGGAGGGTAGGAGAAGCAGAGAGAGGATATAGTGGAGGAGAGGTGGATAGAGAGATACGGGACGGGAGGGGAAGAGCACAGCGGTGATGGAAGAAGAGAAGCCAGGCAAAGATCAAAGGTGTCACTGTCTAAACCCTACTCTCTCTCTCTCTGTCTCTCTCTCTCCTCCATCTTGCTCTCTCTCTCACTTTTTCTCTTCTTTCTCGGCTTCTCTCATTCTTCTTATTTTCACCTCCATACTCTCGTTGTTTGTTTTTCTTTTTATCTTCTATCTCATTTCTCCTCTCTCTCTTTCCCTTTTTCTTGCTCTCTGTTTCTGTCTCCATTACCCCCTCTCACCTTCCCTCTCTCTCTCTCTTTCCCCCTTCTTCCTCTTCTCTTTCAATCATCTCCGTCAGACAGTCAGACAGCTCTGCGGGAGTCGAACCTGTCAGGTGTGTCAGGTAGTTAAAAGGTGACAGTGAAGGTGATAGTAGAACATGACGGAGGCGTTATGTGACACGGCTACTCTGCCAAGACACACGCCGTGTGTTAGATCTCCTCTCCTGTCACAGCGCAAAGGACCGGCGCACACACGCGTGTCATTGACATAAAGCATTAGAAAGATTCTCACTTTACAAGGTCCATATGAAGGTTATTTTTGAAGTCTTATATATATATATATATATATCATTTTTATTTATTTATTTGTGTAGCCTTTATCCGTTAGGGCAGCAAAGAGGGGACAGGGAGAGATAGAGAGAGATGGGAAGTGGGTTTGGGAAATGGCCTCTGGTCAGACCTAGAACCAGGGCCCCTTTGGGCACTATCTGGACCTGTGTGGTATGGGATGTAGGAAGGTTATTTAGGTGATGGAATAGTTTTGGAAAAGAGTTGTTGCTTTAATGGTGCTTTACGTCAGGTCCGCTGTATTTCAGCCATTTTCATTCATTCATGCAGCTTTCTCTCTTTTTATTCGTCCATCACCCTCTTAACTTCTTCATCCTTCTCTCCCGCTACCTTGTTCTCTTATCTTATGTATGTCTGTTTGCCAGTTTATATCCCCCCTCTCGCTCTCTCTTTCTCTGTTAGACACATCTGTCACACTCTTTCTCTCTGTCACTCTCTTTCTCTCTCTCCTTTCTCTCACGGGATCAAAAGAGTATATATAATTCTCTCCCTCTCTCCTCCTCTCTCTACATTTTCAGGTTTATGACATCTCCCTCTCTTTTTGTCAGAAACACATCTGTCACTCTCTCTCTCTCTGTCTCCATCTCTCCCCTCCTCCTCTCTCTATATCTCCCTCTTGTTCCCCTAGTGCCCCCCCCCACTGCTCTCGATCTTGCAGGAACAGCAGTGCTGTTTGTGATGTGTGTGTGAAGTGTTTTTTCCGTGTGAAGACTATATTTATTGTTTCAATTAAGCTGCGTTCTAGTGTCAAGCACTCTCACTCTTTTTCTTCCCCTCCTACATCTCTCTCTCTCTCTCTCTGTCTCTGTCTCTCTGTCTGTCTCTTAAGGGTATGGTGGCTAGGCGTATTAAAATGGAGTTGGCCTATTCACCTTATTCCGCGCGCATACATGGGGGCGCTAGCTTTGCCCACATTGTCTCCGAACTTCCGTTTGAGCAGTAGCATCCATTGCGATACATTGAGATAGCAGAGCTCTATCGAGATGACGGGCGTCATATGTTATGGGTCATCCTAAAGTTAGGAACGTTTATTTAGGATTTTGGTGACTTAAGACATTTCTGTTATACACCTTTCCTATCTGAAGTTAGGAAAACACTGACTTTGGAGCGGCTGTTCTGTAATGACTTTCTAAACTAGTTACCATAGTTACCAAACAGATACGGATTTGCGAGTTTCTCCATGATACAGCGGCCACTGCCGCATATCGTCTACCCACTCCATAGGGGTGAATAGCCTTGGGTAGCGAAGTACAATTGCAAATCTGACCTCCTGATGGCAT
>NW_027468664.1:28332865-28335365 GCF_046254945.1 Alosa pseudoharengus | reverse complement strand
AACCTACAAAGCTTCACAGCTCCACAGCTATGCAGCTATACAGGGGACTTCACTATAAACACCTATTTGACATAATCTGATAGTGGAAACTGTTTTCAGTTTGATAACTTGCAGCCAGACCTAGAGAGTTGTAGATACGCTAAATTAGGTAATAACATCTGTGTTTGGATTTAGAAGAGCTGTGGTTTTGCTGCTGATTCACTGTTGAATAGTGGGGTGTAAGACATTAGTGGTGTTTTGAAAAGCCAAGGGGTGTGTGTGTTTGTGTGTGTGTGTTGCACATGTATATGTGCAGATTTGTCGGTCCCTGTGTGTGTGTGTGTGTGTGTGTGTGTGTGTGTGTGGATCCCTGAATCCCGTTTCCTGCAGAGCACCCATGCTCAGCGTCTCAGAGAGAAAAAGCTCATTAGATTCAGCCAGCAGATAAATCTACTGCCGCTGATCTGTAATTGGAAGTTTTTTTTCCACAAGGCTCTGCTTTCTCTCTCTCTCTAATCCGTACAGAGAAAGTACTGTAGAGGAATAGTTAATGTGTTTCTCATTTCTCTCTCTCTCTCTCTCTCTCTCTCTCTCTCTCTCTCTCTCTCTCTCACTCTCTCTCTCTCACTTTATTTTTCTTTCACATGCACACATTTTCACTTATTCTCAATCTTTGCCCCAAAGTATTTTCTTTATCTTTCACTGGCATTGAACTAGAAGCCTGTGTATGTGTGTGTGTGTGTGTGTGTGAGTGAGTGTCTGCCAGCTGTGTGTTTATTGTTAGACTGAAGTGCTCCATGCAATTATAGAGTCAAGGCTGCAGTTGGCTTTCTAACAGTTCCAGATTTTTAGAGATTTCCTTTGAGTGTGTGAGTGTGGTTGTATGTGTGCGGGCAACGTGCGTGTGTGTGTGTGTGTATGTGTGTGTGTGTGTGTGTGTGTGTGTGTGTGTGTGTGTGTGTGTGTGTGAGAGCATGCACGTGTGTGCATGTGCATGTGTTAAACAACCCATCCAACACCTCCGATCCCTACAACAATCAAGCAAAACCTAACAACAACTACTGAAATATTTTAATATCACTACATGTCCCATGATCCTCTTCTTTGTCAGGTTCCTGGAGCTGGAGAGCAGTGGTCCGCGCAGTGAGATCCGGCTACACTACAGCACCGGCGACCAGCGTGCCCACACCGAGGTGTTCCCCTACAGCCTCGCCGATGACCGCTGGCACAAGGTCGCCGTGGGAATCAGCGCCTCACACCTGGTGCTGCACGTGGACTGCAGCAAGTGAGTAAACAACAACAGACAGATAAACAAACAAACAAACAAACACATAAAACAACCAATCCAACAAGCAGAGAAATCAGGAGATTATAGCATACAGTATGGTAGATAAATATTATGTTACATTTTGCGTCACATCTATTTTTTGGCTTGCCTGTTGATGCACATGTGTCAACCCAAGCAACCAATTGTAAGTGAATAAAAAACTTTGAGAGGAACGAGGATACTCAGATGTAGTTCATAAAGGTCCTGCTGAGAGAGACCATCAGTTGAGCTTGTGACTGCTACGCCATGACAAGTCATTATAGTTTAACTGAAATGAGTCTCTTAAATGGACATTAGTGTGCTTTGTAGAACTGGAGGGGTTTCTGATTCTATGACATGCTCAGGATTATTAATGTCTGTCTCGTTAAGATGACCCATCACTGCTCCGGCCCCACGCTCAGGGTTCTCATGCCTTTGGAGAGAAGCAATTTGCACATATTTGAATTCATCACTTATCAAAGCTTGTGTGTGTGTGTGTGTGTGTGTGTGTGTGTGTGTGTGTGTGTGTGTGTGTGTGTGCATGCATATTCTGTGTGTGTGTGTGTGTGTGTGTGTGTGTGTGTGTGTGTGTGAGTGCATGCATATTCTGTGTGTGTGTGTGCGTGTGTGCGTGTGTGTGTGTGTGTGTGTGTGTGTGTGTGCGTTTTGTGTGTTAGGATCTACGAGAGGGTTGTGGAGTCTCCTTCCATGGACATCCCCAGTGGAAGCACCCTGTGGCTTGGACAGAGGAACAAAGCCCATGGCTTCTTTAAGGTACTACAGTGGCTGTGGTGTGTGTGTGTACTGTATGTTTGCAGTTGGTAATACCAATAATGTGTTAAGTGTGTGTGCGTGTGTTTGTATACAGATATGGTGTGTGTGTGGGAGGTGAGAGAGTGTTCAGACCTTTTGACCTTTACTATAGTATACCAATTAAATTAGCAACTTTGTTGGTTGCCATGCAATTTCCCATTGCCAACCAAAGAAGTTGCTAACAGGTTAGCAATTAATGTTTTTTTGGGAAATGCGCCCCTGCTGAGGTAGGCATGACCTGACCATGACCGTTGTCTGTTTGATCCTCTACACACACAGGGCATCATGCAGGACGTGCATCTGGTCATGATGCCCCAGGGCCACATTGCCCAGTGCCCAGACCTCAACCGCAGTGAGTACAGTCCTTCAGGAAGCATACTTACACTTATTCATTTGTCTGAC
>NW_027468664.1:28305365-28315365 GCF_046254945.1 Alosa pseudoharengus | reverse complement strand
CACACAACATCCCACAATAGCAAACACAATATTCCAAACCTTAGATACAGTATAAAAACCTCTGCTTCTGCTCTGCTTCTGCTACCAAATGGTTTTATCCCAGGTACATCGCCTTGGATAATATCAGATGCGATGTTGATGAAAACATGTGGCCTAACTCTGAAGATCGCAGAGATTAGATACAGTAATTGTGTGCTTTTTTTAGTTCCCCCCCTTTTTATCTGGGCTTTTTGCTGTTGTTTTTTGTTCAGAATGCTATTGTGTGTTTCATGGATATTTTGTTCACTGTAAGCAATACTGTAAAACTTTTCCTGTTCTATCATACTGTAAACAGTATTTCTACTGTACCTCCTGTTGTAAACAGTAAAGGGAAAACAACTGATTTGATTTTACTGGAATGCTTTTGAATGTGAACATTGCATGTGGACATACAGTTCGCAACCAAGAAATTTAGTGTAAAAACGGTGGATAGCATGTTTTGCATGCAAATACCTGTAAGACATAAAAGTCTATGCAGTTTTTGTAATGTCAACAATAGCCAGTATTTTGAAACCTGGTGTACTTTGATTGACTGCATGTACCTTGTGAAGGGAAAACAAGTGTTATTCTTTGACAGAATAATTTAATTTTGAGTCAGATTTCCAGTGTTTTGGTAAAGTTAGTGTGTGCAGAGAAAGATGTGTTCTGTTTTGAAATGAAGAGTTAGTATATATTTAACAAAATGTGTTTTTGAGAAGAAAATTATCCATTTGGCCAATTGTGTTTTGTAGGTGTGAATCTGTGTTAAGAGTTTAGAAAAAATATCTGAAGTATGGGTAAGCGCTTGTTAGCGATTGAAAAAAACTGTAATGCGAGCATGAGATTCAGAGAGAAAATGACAAGTGAGAATGACAGGCAAAGCATAGTGGCCTCTCTATGTTATTTTCCAACGGTGGGTTAAATGAAAGACTTGATGAGGTGAGTTTAACAAGTGTTCACTCGCAAATTAGCGTTCCCCCAGCTTTTTGCGAAACTAAAAATATTCCACTGAGTGCGATTGTAAATTCACCTAGACTTAATAGTTTGATGTTGTGTTGGAAAGTTATTACTTGTTCACCAATTGTTTAAGTTAGCATATTTCCAATGTGTCGCTGATGGTTAAAGTGGATAAAACTAAAAGCCGCTAATGGAGCACGGCCCTTTCTAAGGCAAAATGCAGCCATTAACAACGAGTCTGAAAGTGGACCTAGGTTAAATATTTTGAGCTGCTCATTGATTAGTGTTCAATTTGTTTTTTCTTTGGAGCATATAGATCCTTCTTCTTGATTATTAGTGTGAAAACAAGCGAGAACAAATAATAGGCTTCCAGACGGAGATCGCGCACCTCACTGTAGTTGGGATAATGTAGGCCTAACCATTGCAACCTCACAGATGGAAGAAAGACATTGCGATCTGAAAGAAACTGAGTGCATGTGCAAGTGAAATTATTTAAAACCAATCAGTAATTTGCATTATTCATCAGGTAATATTTGAACATTGAATGTATTTTTGTTTTACGAAAAAACAAAACATGTAGGCTTTTGTGAGTAAAGGGATAGACTGCACACCAACAACAGCACATGTCCATAAGCCTCTATCTACTGTAGCCTATATCCAGGGGAATTAAATACGTTGGCATAACATGGGCATAGATGTATAGCCTGGCCTCCGCCTGCTTACGTACTTCCGCTCATTTACATTTCCCTATAGTACTCCGTCTGGAATAACTCTTGTTCACTTCATTTACTTCGGCAACTTGTCTCCGAACCAACCAGGGAACAGAGGGTGTTCCTGAGCGAGATTACGTTTAAGTTGCAAGCCTATCGTTATCGTTGTTTCCCCCGTGGTTAACATACGTCATTACCAAACGTTAGTGATTGAACTCCAATGATTTCAAACTTCAGACAAGCGTCTACCAACCAGGAAATAAACGTTTGCCAATCGATCTAGGCCAGACTCTCTGCTAAGTCAGAAAGTCTGGTATCCAGGCTAATTGATGTATTTCTTAACAAAATAAATCTTTAATAATAATGGATTGAAAAGAGGTAATAATACCAGACATAATTGAATAGAGGCCACATATAAGAAAATGGACAAATTATTCACATCAGTCCCTATCAACACAAGTGTTTTTCATAGGTCAGGATTATTAGTGTAGATTATTAATTGTCAACATTATAGAGCTACTGTAAAAGATTCAGTTTGCACTTTCAGGAACACATTGCATCACATTTAGATAGATTTTCAACATCGCTATCCAAAATGTGTCTTGCGAGTATGGCTATGTCTGATTTTGGCTGCATGCAGGAAGGCCAACGTGAGCATTTTTTTTTCTCGGCTCGAGGTGCTACTCAAAAACAATCTTCAAGGTTGGCAGGTCTGTTACTGGAACAGCTTGGTATGAGTCATTAGGTTGCAGAATAATATTTGAGAAATGAATCGTGGGGAAACATTAAGATCACTACAAATTGTATCTTTATTGATGGTTTATCCTTGTCCTTGTCAATCATTCACACAGTCAGCCGTCTGCTGCTGTGTCTGGCCCCCTGAAACCTCCTCCTGGGGACGGAACCTTTGTGGTTCTCTCTGGCACTCCAGAAATTGGCTTCCTGTTCAGCCTCCTCCTTCCTGTCTCCAACCTCTGGCCTCAAGACTCTCCTTTTCTCCTTTGTCTTTCAGTCCTTCTGAAGCTAAACATAATGGGGGAACAATTTATTAAAATTCAATGCTGAACCATTTTGATGTTTTAAATGTGAGCATACTTTTTACGTAGCCCACTTATTGCTCTGAGCTCAAGTTGGTTCTGGTGATGCAAGGCTACTTTTTACACTCAGTAAGAGCAGATGTCTTCTACTCACCCAGAGTCGAGTCCACTTTATCTAGGAGACTGTCGATCACAGCTTTCACATCGTCATCCCTCTGTTCATTTTTCTCAGAGTCTTCCAACTCTTTGTCCAAGAATGCATCGAGGTCATGAAGAACATTTAGGACATCTTCTGGGATCTCCATGGGCAGAGTTAGTCCTTCTGCCCTCTCCCTAGCCCTCATGTCCAGGCCAGTTCTGCCATCCTCGACCTGCTTCAACTCCTTTATTAGGAGCTTTTGGAGTTCCTTTTTGGTCTTTTTGTTTTTATTTTTATTTTCATCCATGTCTTGTCCATGGCCATCAATGTTAACCCCCAAAGCCTCCAGCTCTCGCTTTAGTTCCTCCAGTCTGTATTTTTTCACACGCTTCTTAATGGCTCTATCTGAACTGTGCTCATCCTGCCGTGCTGCTAGGCAGCAGGCTAAGAACCAGCAGAACCACATTCAAATCAGGTCACCAGAAATCAAAGTCTCGAAAATCAATTTATCAACAAATCTGAAATCACAACTTCTACACAAACTAAAAAAAGAGTGAACAAAAGTTCCAGTTTACCCTGTGCTATGTGTGTCTATGACATTCTGATGTTGCCTAGCCACCTTTGTGATCCTAAACGGAATGGTATGATACAAGACTATTGTTACGAGTTAAATGCATCATTCAATGGAATCTTTGTGAAAGGTGGTAAATAATAACAAAAAAGTTATTATTTTCAGTTACACGCTCAGCTTAAATTTAGATTTTTGACATTAATGAATGAGTCAACTATCCAAAATATATTTATATGTTGCGCTGATATTTGGCCACACACATCTACACCAAGATGAGCTGAAAAAGTTGTACTCATAATATCTGTTCTGGGTTTGGCAGGTCTGGACTAGTGGACAGTGTTTGACAGCGCGTGTGAGCCCATGCCAAGTAGCTTACTTTAAAGCAATATCACAAGCTCTTGTCAAAATCTCGCAGTAACTACACACAAGCAAAAGGCTATGAAACAACACCAACAGTATACTTTACACAATAACCTTGCTAATGTGCTAACTGGCATCTATTTGAAATGTTATCAGCAAAGTTGAAATGTGAAAACTTATCAATAATAAAAAAAATAAATTGTCTGATCAATAAAAAAATTGATGCTTTAGACCATTTTATTGTGAATACAAAGTACCGTATTTTCCGGACTATAAGTCGCACTTCTTTTCATAGTTTGGCTGGTCCTGCGACTTATAGTCAGGTGCGACTTATATATGAAAAAAATTATATAATTGAACATGTTTTTAAATGTTAATTTATATTAACTGACATGAACCCTACATGAAACATTATTGTCTACAGCCTTGAGAGAGCGCTCTCAAATGCAGAAGTCGTGAAACACACGTGCATACTTAAATCCTCAAATTACTGCCGGGATTCTATTTATAGCTGGGCCTCAGATTCGGACAAATAAAAGCCAGTATAATTTTGTTTCAATTTAACTCATAAAATAGCTCTTCTTAATAATTTATATTGTTGGTTGGTTTAATATTGTTGCCAACAAAGTCATTGTCCTACACCATGAGTCTCCAACACATTGCTCTCAAGCTACCAGTAGCACGCAGCCCATGCAGGTTAACCTACATTTAAACACAATTGTTGCTGCCAGGCATCAACCTACGAATTTTATAAAAAGTAAATCATGCATAATTTAAAGAAATAACTACATTTAGGCTATCTTAGACCTCTTTGGCTATACGGAATAAGGTTTCCCTTGCAGCACAGCACACGTTCCATGAATGAATGAATGAATGAAAGCGGATGCCTTATCTCACAATAAGCGGATGGACATCCCGACACTCTTTTATACATGAAACTTAATAGTGACCCAATGCCATTGATAGCCTACCGGTATGCTGCTCCAAACGAAAAGTATAGGCCTATGTCTCACAGTAAAACGCAAGAAATGAAGGCCTATAGCTGACTCGAAGGCTACAAGCCATGGTCCAAATAAAGGTGCTGTGCTTTGCCCAGCCATAAATTCAGGATTCACGATAGTCTGTCCCCTAAACATTCCTCACCCGTTATCTGGACATGCATGAAAACATTTGAAAACAAAACTCACTGCCATGTAATATTTGATCGCTGTTTTGCTACTAATTATCTTTCACGTGAATACGCACAGAAAGTGAAAGTAGGCCTATGCGCTCCGTGTCTGTAGCTGTCTGTTCACGTCCGCAATCGATTATAACGTTCCTCAAATGGAGAACACATCCATGTTCTCTCGCGTTATATTATAGGCTGTCATGCTTCTGTGTTTGCGGTTCCTGATTGCTAAACGTTTGTTTTCCTTTCCTGTCGATAGCGGTTGATGTAGAAGCACGTAATAGGCTATAATAATTTGACTTTAGCGGTGACAAATCCTGCTGAGAGAGAGAGAGAGCAAAGAGAGAGAGGCACCCCCAAAGTGGTCCTGCGCGCGCGTGTGTGTGTCTCTGCATGGGGTTCAATTGAAGTCAGAGTTGGTCCGCTTTCAGGCCGCTCCATTATTAGATTAACGTCAGACAGCGCTGTAAAATGTGTGGGAATTTCTCGCATTATAATGGCTAGCGTTGCGGGACTTTTATTAGTATGCTCAATACTTAGTAATAATTTATGCGCAATCCCGCGCTGAAATTTAGGCCCTGGTTTTAAACGCGCATCTTTTTTTCTCTCGCTCTCTCGGCGAACATTTGTTCTGCTGCCAGCTTGTGCCAATACGCTATATCGTCCAAAATGCTTAATTGCATTGCATTCTCCACATTTTTAGCTAAAATTTCATGTACCACATCAGCATTTTTGTTCAGTGAATCTTTTGTAAATTGCTTTACAATAGCGTCGGGGACTTGGCAGCCTTCGGCTTGCCTCTTGCCACTATTCACTCCTTCGTCTTCAAGATTCCCTGTAGAATTCTCAATATTTTTGGCCTCAATGTGTTCAGTTACATAGTCTGTCTGTTCTTAGTCTTGGATTTTGTGAAATAAATTTCTAAATATCACCTGCTTGCTGCAGCTTCGGTCTGCACGTCCTTTTAAAACCGCATATTTTTCTCTCTCGAGCATTTAATCTGCTGCCGGCTTGTCTCTCCACATCGTCCAAAATGCTTGATTGCATTGCATTCTCCACATTTTTAGCTAAATTTTCATGTACCATATAAGCATTTTTGTTCAGTGAATCTTTTGTAAATTGCTTTACAATTACCGTCGGGCCTATATGCCTACCTCAGCTTCGGTCACGTCCTTTTAAACCCGTCTTTTTCTCTATCGTGAGCATTTAATCTGCTGCCAGCTTGTGACTCCACATCGCCCAAAATGCTTGATTGCATTGCATTCTCCACATTTTGAGCAAAATTTTCATGTATTATATCAGCATTTTTGTTCAGTGAATCTTTTGTAAATTGCTTTACAATTACCGTCGGGCCTATATGCCTATTGCCTGGCTTGCCTCAGCTTCGGTCATGTCCTTTTAAAACAGTCTTTTTCTCTATCGTGAGCATTTAATCTGCTGCCAGCTTGTGACTCCACATCGCCCAAAATGCTTGATTGCATTGCATTCTCCACATTTTTAGCAAAATTTTCATGTATCATATCAGCATTTTTGTTCAGTGAATCTTTTGTAAATTGCTTTACAATTACCGTCGGGCCTGGCCTATCGCCTGGCTTGCTTCAGTCAAGTCTAAAACTGCATCTTTTTCTCTCTTGTGAGCATTTAATCTGCTGCCAGCCTGTGACTCCACATCGCCCAAAATGCTTGATTGCATTGTATTCTCCACATTTTAGATACATTTTGGTGTACCACATGGTATTTTCTTTCAGTGAATCTTTTGCTTGCAATGACCTTCGTCTTCATTAACATTAATCTTTTTGGCCTCAATAATCCAGTTACATATTCTCTGTTTTTGGTTTTGGATTTTGTGAAATACATTTCTAAATAAATGCGACTTATAGTCCGGTGCGACTTATATATGTTTTTTTCCTGTTCATGACGCATTTTTTGACTAATGCGACTTATACTCAGGATCGACTTATAGTCCGGAAAATACGGTACACCGTTTTGGCACCGGCACCGGTATCGATTTAGCATCAATATCGGATAAAACCCAAACGATACCCAACCCTATTGCCCACAAATACTGTATGCACACACACACGGGATAAATGTTTATCCTGAGTATGGTTTTCACCATAGTTGAGCCCTCATATAAATGTAACAAATCTTAACATTTTTGGGAGGAACCTTTGAACAGACAGACAGGCAAGCAGGCAGACAGACATATAAACAGGCAGGTATGCAGACAGACAGGCAGACAGATAGACAGGCAAGCTGTAGTTCTGGAACAGGGATACATCCCTCAGTAGTTTCTCTCCCCATCTCTGTCCCTCTCCGGTTCTTCTTTCCATCTCTCCGTTTAAATATTTTATTTTTTGTGTACTTTGTTTACCGTCTCACTTTTTGTGAAGGTAAACACACACAAACACAAACACACACACACACACACACACACACACACACACACACACACACACACACACACATTCATGCACACACACACCTGTGAGCTCTCTGAAAAGGAAAACGAGCCTCGTATTGAAGGTCATCCTTTTTTCTGCATCCATCTCCATCTCTGTCCTCCAGCTCTTGCTGCTCTTAGTGTTTGCACGTGTACTCAACACATCCATAACGTCCCTTTGCACTCGGCCTCCTCCACACACACACGCGCGCATGCACGCGCACACACACACACACACACACACACACACACACACACTCAAGGACGATTCACCCAACAAAGACACTCAATCAATTTGGCTAGGCATGCAGGCATACCACCGTCATAAAAAGTGATTTAGTCTCCGTCCTCCGTAGCCCTCCATGTGGGCTTCCATTGACTGAGGGTTTTGTTGATCTGCAAAACTACCACCTCTCTCTCACACACACACACACACACATTCACACACACTCATAAATGCACACACAAACACACACTCGCACACACACAAACACAGACACACACACACACACTCACACACACATAAAGGCAAACACACACACACACACACTCAAACACACACACCCTCAAACACACACACCCACACACACACACACACACACACACACACACACACATAAAGGCAAACACACACACACACACACACACACACACACACACACACACACACACACTCAATGACACACATACATACTGTACACACATCTAAACACCCCCCTCCTACCTGTGTTAATAGCTCGGAGACGGAGGTTGGCAGCGGGAGGGTTCTGTAGCGGAGCTCCACTGCATTAGCACGCAGTGCGGTTGCACTGACTGCCCTGATGAATGTCAAACGACCTTCAAACTAATGAAAAGAACCAGGAGAGAGCCGGCGTGCTGTTTTTAATGTCCGCTCAGCGGGAGGTCAGACCCTCTGTGTTTAAGTGGGAAGAAAGTAGATGGGGAGCTAGAGTCACGGAATACAGAGTTATGGGTGTTATGATGGAATACAGAGTTATGGGTGTTATAATAGCTTAGGAGTTGTGGGAGGTGTGGAACTGGAATTATATATTCTCTTCTCTTCTCTTCTCTTCTCTTCTCTTCTCTTCTCTTCTCTTCTCTTCTCTTCTCTTCTCTCTTTTCTTCTCTTCTCTTCTCTTCTCTCAACCAACCCATCTTTTCAAATCCATTTAGCCTTGTCCTTGCCTTAATTGATTGCAATATAATAGTAGAGGAGCTTTGGAGGTTTGGGAGGTGTTGAACTAGAATGTGAATATTTTATTTTATTTTCTCTTTTCTTCTCTTCTCTTCTCTTCTCTTCTCTTCTCTTCTCTTCTCTTCTCTCTTTTCTTCTCTTCTCTTCTCTTCTCTCAACCAACCCATCTTTTCAAATCCATTTAGCCTTGTCCTTGCCTTAATTGATTGCTACTTGAATATCAAGTCAAGTACTCTGGCCAATGCAAACCACAGTGCCTTTCATTGCCAGGTGCAGTTTTCCGAGGCTTTCATTCCCTCCAACCTCATCTCATCTCTTCTTTCTCACCTTATTCCACTGACTCTCCTCTCTCCTCTTCTCTTTTCTCTTCACCTCCCCACTCCTCTCCTCCCCCACACACCCCTCCTTCCCTCTCCTGCCCCCCCTCTTCACTTATCCTCTCTCCTCCTCTTCTCTCTCCTCTCCTCTTTTCTCCTCTCCTCCTCTCTTCTCTGTTTCTCGCCTCTCCTCTCCTTTCCCCTCTCCTCTTCTCATTTCTCCTCTCCCCTCTCTCCTTCTCTCCTCTCCTCTCCTGTCCTCCCTTACTCCCTCCTTACCTCTCCTCTCTTCTCCGCTCCTCAGAGTAATGTGATAAACAGCCCTTATCGCTCGTACTAATTAGACAACAGAACCAAAAACACTGATTACATCTCCTGCAACATGTGTTTTTGGTAATTAAGTATTTGTCTAATCACCTGTGCCAGATAACGAGCGCTTTCCCACCTAGAGGCACTGGAGGATGCTCACATGGAGAAGTGCAGCGCAGGCAGAGGCCGAGAAGGAAATGAATGTGCAAAACCAATTGTGCGAATGCAGAATTAATATATTCTATGCAAACAAAAATGGACATAGTCATCACTATGTCAACTATCAAAGCAGCGATTCCGAAGTGAATTTGAGTTTGAGTTGTAGTCATTCATTTAATTGATTTATAACAGTGTAGCTAATAAAGCTATCCCATATGGCATTTACATATCAATTGTGTTAGAACTCGCCATGCAATTAGAGGGGTTCCATTAAAGTGGCTTTATAGGCCACCATTTTAAATTCATATCATTTGAATTCAAGTCCTCTGAGACTTTGAGAGCACTCAGCCTATTCAGCTATAACAATTTAATTATTTCTGTACACAGACATTATATACTACTTTAATTACTGCCTGCATATACCGAAGCTGAGCAGCTACCACAGGGACCTATAGGTGGCTGTAAGGGGTGTTGGCAGTCAGTGGACTGTGTGTGTTTGTGCGTGTGTGATGGAGAGACAGGAAGGCTGTGATCTCCACATCTCCAGCGTCTGTGTCCCGTGCACGCAGCACTTTTGGGTCAATTACACAAATTTGCACGGAGGAGCATACCACTTA
>NW_027468664.1:28297865-28300365 GCF_046254945.1 Alosa pseudoharengus | reverse complement strand
CATGGGACATGATAATGTTCATTTACATTTTGTATTTTTTTTTCTGATGTTTTTTGAAGAAAAAGAAATTCAGATAACAATTTGTCATGAAATGAACACACACACACACACACACACACACACACTCACACACACACAAATCTCCCTCTTTGTCTCTATTAGCAACAGTGGGTCTTTCTGCCTGTAAGCTGTTGAAACAGCAGAATTTGAGTGCATGGCCTTGGTCCAGCCTCTGAAACAGAAACCGAAAATGTCCGAGGCTTTTCCCCAGACGTTGGGCTTTTACCATCCTAGTACAACACATGCCAATAGAGAGGAATGTAAGCTAAACAGTGGACACACAAGGACATGATAATGGCCGCTAATGGGACCTCAGGAATGAAGAGAATCTAAGGGAAAGAGTAGGGGGCAGCACTGTGAAGTGGACACTTACAGTTAAGAATGAGACAAACCTGTGTGTGTGTGTGTGTGTGTGTGTGTGTGTGTGTGTGTGTGTGTGTGTGTGTGTGTGTGTGTGTGTGTGTAATGTAATGCAATGTAATGTAATGCAATGTAATGTAATGTAATGTAATGTAATGCCTTTATTTGTCCCCCAGTGGGGCAATTAGTTTTGCAGCAGTACGAGCACACAAAATTACAAAAAATACATAAATACACATAATATAATAAATGACATGGTGCACATCATTATCATAGGAGGGTAAACTACCTTTTCCTCCTAGCGTTTAGAAGGGAGACAGCAGAAGGAACAAAGGAGTGTTTGAATCTATTTGTTTTGGCAAATGGGAGTCTGAGCAATGAACCTGATGGTAGAAACTGAAACTGTTGATGTAGAGGATGAGAACAGTCAGACAAGATGGAGTTTGCTTTCTTAAATAGCTGTTTGTTGTAGAGATCCTGTAAAGTTTCTTGTCCAAGCCCAATAATTTTGCTACTAACACTAACAACCTTGTTTAGCAGGTTCCTCTCCTTTACCCTCAAGGACTGAAACCAACAAATAAAGGAGAATGTAATAACAGACTCAATAAAAGAACGATAAAACATAGTCATCAGGGTAGAGAACCTGGAATTTGGAGAGTTTTCGAAGACAAAAAAGACGCTGCTGGCTTTTCTTATAGATCGAGTCAGTATTTTTCTCAAATGTCAGCTTGTTGTCAAGAAAGGTGCCTAAGTACTTATAAGACTACAGATTCGACTGTCTGACCATCAATCACTATGATATCCGGAGAAGGCTGCACACTTCTAAAATCAATGCACATGTCCTTTGTCTTTAAAACATTTAAGGATAAAAAAGATTCCTGACACCATTTTAAAAAGTAATCAACCACAGGACCATGCGATGTTTCCGTGCTATTTAACAGGCTCACTAGAACTGTGTCATCCGCAAACTTCAATATATGACGCTTTTCAAAATTGCTACGGCAATCATTTGTGTACAATATGTACAGCAGGGGAGAGAGAACGCACCCTTGAGTTGAGCCAGTAGATGTTACAGATAGATCAGAGAAATGGCCATTTACTCTGACTCTTTGTGTCCTCAATGTAAGAAAATCCAAAATCCAGCCACCAATACTACCTTCCAGACCAAAGTTATCCCTTAGTCTCTGGATTAGTAGGTGTGGCTGAATAGTATTGAAGGCGGATGAGAAGTCAACAAACATCAATCTAACATGATTTTTTGGGCTCTCAAGGTGTTTATAGATGTAATTCAACAGAGTTATGGTGGCATCCTGAACCCCTCTCTTGGTCCTATATGCGAACTGCACTGGGTCCATCAGGTGTTCAGTAGCTTTCAGCAGTTCGGCTTTGATCAATTTTTCGAATGACTTCATAACTAATGAAGTCAGGGCTATAGGCCTGAAGTCATTTAAGGATTTGGGATGTTTAGTTTTGCCAACAGGGACTATAGTAGACATTTTCCACAGGTTAGGCACCTTCTGCTGAGACAAGGATAAATTAAAGATGTAGTTAAAAATAGGGCCTAATTGATCAGCACAGTTGGAGAGTATTTGACTACTGATATTATCTGGACCAGCACTTGTTCTTCTTTTGCAGTGTTTGAAAGTTTTAACAACAGAATGTACATCAAAAGGATGAGAAGCTTGATGTTTAGATTCCAGTGCTATATTCTTCAGCATCATTATTTCGTTATTGAAGGAATGCACATCAAATCTGGAGTAAAATTTGTTTAGCTCTTGTGCCAGAACCACATCTGAGGTGAACCCATCTAGTGAGACCCTTTTCTTCACATTGTCAGTCAGACCGACCATAGACCTAATACTGTCCCATGCTGAACCCATATTATTGTTGCTAAGCTTGTCTTCTAGTTTTCTTTTATAGGATAATTTAGCTCTCCTAGTTTCCCGTTTAATTTCCTTATGTACAGACATTAACTCAGCAGAATTTCCCTGTTTAAAAGCCTGATTCTTTTTATTTAGTAGCACTTTAAGGTGTGTGCTCACCCAAGGTTTACTATTTGGGTTACCTTTAACAGACTTTA
>NW_027468664.1:28290365-28292865 GCF_046254945.1 Alosa pseudoharengus | reverse complement strand
ATCGCCTATTTAAACAGCATGAGTTCTGTTCCTGCTACAACACCCACCTACTCTGCCTGTGACACCAGTGTAGGAGGATGGAGAGGAGAGAGAGAGAGAGAGAGAGAGAGAGAGAGAGAGAGAGAGAGAGAGAGAGAGAGAGAGAGAGAGAGAGAGAGAGAGAGAAGGACAGCGAGAGAGCAGAGGGTTAGGAAAAGAGTGCAGAGGAGAGGAGGAATAGAATGAGAGGAGAAAAAGACCAGGGCAGGGTGAAAGAGGGAGAGAGACAGAGAGAGAGAGAGAAGGAATAGAGTGGAGAAAGAGTCAGGAGAGATATAGTTAGATAGAAAGAGAAAGAAAGAGAAAAGAGAGGGATGAGAAAGAGGGAAGTTAAGGAGAGTGGAGAGGAAGAAGAGAGGAAAAAAAGAGCAGGATAGCATGAGAGAGGGAAGCAAGAGAGGAGAAAGGGGAGAAGGGAGATATAATGAGAGAGAAAAAGAGGGGGAATAGAAGGATAGGAAAGAGAAGGAGGGAAGGAAGAGAGAAAATGCTGGATGAAGGAGAGATAGTCGTCATTTTGAAAGAGAAAGAGATTGGGTGGTAAAAATAAAGTATTTATCCACAGAGAGGTGGAAAAGTAACACACAGGCAAGCCAACTGTACGGAGAAGTACAAAGCTTTATTCACGACAGGTTACAAACATCCTATAGGTGAGCATGAGACAGCTTACAAACACACAAGCATCCTATAGGTGAGCATGAGACAGGTCACAAACACACAAGCATCCTATAGGTGAGCATGAGACAGCTTACAAACACACAAGCATCCTATAGGTGAGCATGAGACAGCTTACAAACACACAAGCATCCTATAGGTGAGCATGAGACAGCTTACAAACACACAAGCATCCTATAGGTGAGCATGAGACAGCTTACAAACACACAAGCATCCTATAGGTGAGCATGAGACAGGTCACAAACACACAAGCATCCTAGCAGAGCATGAGACCAAATTCTTTCCATTATTTTTGTGTTACAAAAAGTGTTTTGTAAATTTATAAAAAATAAAAGACTGAAATATCCTATTTTCATAAGCATTCAGACCCTTTGTTATGACACTTGCAATTGAGCTCTGGTGCATCCTACTTCAATGGTCCTTCAGATGCTTCTACAACTTGACTGGAGTCCATCTGTGCCTAAATGAATTCACTGGACATTAGAGAGAAGAATTGTTAGTCAACCAGCGAGACGAGGGTTATGTGAAGACACAGATCTGGGGAAACTTGAACTGTACAAGCACCCACACTCATACTCACTCACGCACATGCACATAACACACGCACACGCACACACAAACACGCACACACACACACACACACACACACACACACACACACACACACACACACTCTCTCTCTCTCTCTCTCTCTCTCTCTCATTCACTCCCCCTCTCTTTATCTGTACATTTCTCGTTCTATCATGTCATCATTGATTTCACTGCATCTGGTTCACTCCTCTATAATTCACTTTATTCTCCTCTCTCCATCCATCCTCCACACACACACACACACACACACACACACACACACACACACACACACAGACAGTTAAGTGATAGGACTGAGTGTCGGAGAGGTTAAGAGAAAGAAAGTGAGATTGCGCAAGAGGAGGAGAGGAAGACAGCTGGTGTTGATTGCCGAGTGTCCTTTGAGAAGGTGTTTTTAGGGGGCTGTTTGTGTTTGTGTGTGTATGTGTGTGTGTGTGTGTGTGTGTGTGTGTGTGTGTGTGTGTTGTGTGTGTGTGTTCTGGTTTAAGATCTCTGTATTTGGCTCCTTGACTGGGTGATTATGTAATCATGTGTTCCCCAAGAGATGCCAGTACTAGCTGAGAAATTCTCAAGTATGCATTTGTTTATTTGTGTGTGTGTGTGTGTGTGTGTATGTTTGTGTGTGTGTGTTTGCACGGGCGTGTGTCTGAGCGTGTGTCAGAGCGTGTGTCTGCAGTAACAAGGTTCTCTTGTTACCTCTGCCAAGAAGGTTGTAATTTGATTGTCTGCCCACCTATCTTATTTTTATGAACCTTGTTAGAAATGTTATAGTCATAGGCACTGGAAGGAGCACTTACATTTTGAAGCAGCTCTGACACACGGAGCAATGCTATGATTTTCGTTTAATTTTCGCTGGGCGATGCAGGATTTGGTTTCGACGCTTTGTTTTCTTTTTCATTCTTCTCATTTTGTCACTATCACATGTTCTTTTCATCACTTTTCTCTTTTCCCTTCTGTTCTCTCTCCCTCGCTTTCTCTCCGTTTTATATCTCTCTCCATTCTATTTCTCTCTATGTCCTTCAGTCTCTCTCTCTCTATCTCTCTCTCTCTCTATATATATATATATATATATGTCTCTCTCTCTCTCTGTGCATAGATACCCTGTAACAGGCCTTCTTCAGTGTGGATTAGATGGTGTGGAACAGTGATGGTGAATCCATTAGTGCGGGCAGATTTAACATGGCCAGGTGAAAGA
>NW_027468664.1:28272865-28275365 GCF_046254945.1 Alosa pseudoharengus | reverse complement strand
CCCCTTTTAATATGATTGTCCTTGGATGTCCTGCCTTAACCGCGGAGGAGAGGAAACGCAGGAGAGGATGGGCGGAAGGAGGGATGGATGGATGAATAAAAAAGAGGGAGAGAAAGAAAAGCTTGTTGTGAGATGTGTAGTGCATGCAGTGCAGTGCAGTAATGAGATTTGTGAGGGGAGGCTACAGCATCCTGGAGCCAGTAAAACTTGATGGTCGAGGCAGGACCCAGTTATTGCTTATCATTCTGAAAAGGAGGGAGGATAGGGGAGAGAGAGGGAGGGAGGGAGAGAGAGAGGGAAGGGGGGCGCTATAAAGAGAGGGAGGGAGAGGGGGGGAGGGAGATAGAGAGAGTGGGACGGGAGGGAGAGGGAGTCAGAAAGTGAATAGGATAGGGAGACTGAAAGAGACAGACAGACAGTCGAGGGAAGTGTGGTGCGTGTGTGTGTGTGTGTCTGTGTATCTCTCTCTCTCTCTCTCTCTCTCTCTCTGTCTGTGTGTGTGTGTGTGTGTGTGTTCAGTTCAGGTTCCTGGTCTTTCCTGGGACTCTCTTCTTCATCTGGCCTTATGGGCTCCCTGCCATAGTGCATTACAATTTGCTTACAGTGGATAAAGAATACACAGCTCTCCCTGGAGGTGCCAGGAGCATCACTTGCCTTAAATTATTCCTCATTGCATTGCACGCAGGCCTGTAAGCCTCTATTCATCACAAAGTCAAGTCATCTTATTTGCTTTATTGGAGACTGGCAAGAGAAATATCAAATTGAACATTACAGTGTCTCTCATTAATAACGGTTTTATGAAGTAAATGAGCAATTTATTTTCTTGGGAAAAGAAAGGTGATGATATTGCAAGCATAGATATATATTGAATTTCAATTTGCTGTTGCAATCATGAAATGAACTGGCATCTTAGCCTGAGAGCCCCTGAAGAGAGCTCTCTCACATCTCAGTGGACTTTTGGTTAAATGAATGCCTGATGGGTTGATAAAAAAGCAAACATTTGAAATGATAACACTGGTGACTGCCTGGTGATTTAGAATGCATTCCACGGTTACCGTTTACATTTTATACCGCAGCTCAGGCTATGCGTCTCCATCAGTAACTACTTATACAGCCTCAGGGAAGGTGCCGTGTGTGTGTGTGTGTGGGGGTGGGTGGTTGGGTGTGTGTGTGGATTGGAGTCGATAGCAGGGGACTATTGATCTCTCATTACCTTGAGGCTTCGGGTCAGTGAGCAGAAGGCTGATTGCAACACACACACACACTCATAAGCAGACATTTACCCAACCCAGATGCCCAACACAACACATTCAACAGACTCACATACACACATGTATCCACACACACACATACAGTATGCACACTTATATGCTTACAAATATGTGAATCAACGCACACCTTGACACAAACAAATACACACACACACACAGACTCCTCAATCAATCTAGTAACTGCCGTAAGCATGTGTTAGGTCATTGATCCAGGGCCAGAGTGTCATCTTAAGCACCAACGATCACAAGCCAAAGAGTCAGCTGTTGCCAACTGCCTCTTCCCCCCCTGGGAGGGATGATTAAGGGGGAAATAAACTCATTCAAAGGCAGAAGGCTTTGGCATCAACTCAATATGAAAATCTAATATCAATATTGCACAGTGCTAAAAGCTGGGTAAACTCAATTCCCTGGATTCCTCAGATATTTTGCAGCCTATTAGCTCTCTGGGTTGTTTGATTCCTGAGACGCGTTTAGAGTCGATGATTTGACACATGTTCTACAACACGTTCTCATCTCACTCTCTGAGAATTCTCTTCTCTCATCTCATTTCTTTGAGAAAGAGATTTGGGGGGAGGGGGGGTTTATTAAAGCCATATTGGACATTTTCACATTAATATTTCATACAACACAGAAAATCAATGCAGCAAAAATGAAACATGTTTTAAGTGTGAAATAGAATGACTAGAGCAAAATTTGCTGTCTTGCTTATTTCAACAGGAGAGAAAGAGAGAGGCTGGGGAGAGAGAGAATTATTTGTCCTTCCAACAATGGCCATTTGAATTGAACAGAGCTGAATGAGAGAAAGTGAACGAGGTGGCGCTCCCGGCTGAGTGTATGATTATTTGTTGAGAGGGTGTGTGTGTGTGTGTGTGTGTTTGTAACTGTGAGAACAGTGTTATGAGGCTGTTCCACTGGGTGAGAAATCCAATAAAGTTCGGCTCCACAGAGTGGTGAGTGTTTACACACCGGAGGGATAGAAATTGCCAACTCGACCCACACACTCAACGCCGACAAGTGTTGAGTGTGTGGGGATCGGGATATAAGTCTGTGTGTGTGTTGTGTGTGTGTGTGTGGTCGCCATGGGCATTGCCTGATCAGTATTCCCCAGCTGTGTGTGTGTGTGTACGTGTAAGGGCGTGTAGTTCTTATCTCCTGGTAACCAGTGTGTGAGGTAAAATATGTGTGAGTGTGTGTGTGTGTGTTAGTGTGTAACTCTCTGCCCCCTGTGC
>NW_027468664.1:28225365-28267865 GCF_046254945.1 Alosa pseudoharengus | reverse complement strand
ATACTGAATAGTCGTTCCCTATAAAACTAATAGTCTTCATTTCATTGCTTGAGTCATTACATACAAAATTGTTGAACTAGTTATCAAATTCTGTCACAATGCTGTAGAATTGCAAAGAGCATACAGTAAAAATGTACGTATTCAGTGTCTTGTACTCACTTACTCCCCTAACTACAGCAATGTGTAACTTTACTGTAGTTTTCAAATGGCTGTACAAGTACTGTATAGTGCTGTCTTGAGCATGTTCAGGTAGTGTCACCGAGTTCTGCCCTTTTTATGCATTGGAAAACACTGAGAGAACTGTCATAATGAAAACATGACAAAGCCATTTGACTATCTTGTTCATAAACGATGGTGTCAAGACTTCTCATTTTGATGACACTGACAGTTTCATTGACATGAATACGTGCTTTTGAGGAATGGACTATCCATTTTGAGCAAGTGACGTGCTTTTTCAGGTCATCCACTAGGTTTTGCAGTTTGCACTAATTGTTTTGAGAAATGCACTAACTGCTGTGCAAATGTTAATAGTGATGTGAGAATAGCCCAAAGCGACTGAGAAAAACTGTAAAAGTGGGTAAACAGAGAATTTCAAACAGGGTTCTGGGATGAGCTATAAGTCAACATAAGTAGAATCGCCTCTTTTCTTTTTTTATTTCTGCAGATAGCGAGAAGCCACTTTGCGCATGTTGAAAAAGTCACAACTGGATTATTTACTTTGGGTTATGTATATTCAGATTAAATGCGGATAACTTAGCACTCATGTAAACAATTTAGTTGGAATCTCTAATCGGAATGATTTGAATAATGACTATTGCTATTGACTCAGCACACCTCCAGCAGAGCTTGGGTCGATCCGAACAGAGCTTTAGTACAGAGCTGCAATTCTGATCCTCTTGCTTTCTGAGGACTGACAGCGTGCGCCCTCATAAATTCTGGGCGCTAACCTGTTATTGACTAAACAGCCGGGGGGTCAGGGATTTCCCAGGCAGTGGAGAAAGGGCTGCAGGACTGGAGGTGTGTATGTGTGTGTGTGTGTGTGTGTGTGTGTGTGTGTGTGTGTGTGTGTGTGTGTGTGTGTGTGTTTAAAGCTGGAGGTGTTAAGCTGTGAGTCAGTGGGGCAGGTGATTTTGCCTTTTTATAAATTCCTGCAAACTCAAGCATTTTCTTGTTCTTTGCAATATTTGAAATAGATAGATAGATATATAGATAGATAGTCTTGGCCAACTTCCTCTGGTGGGTCGTCTCCATACAGTTCACCCCAGATACAGTAGATAGATAGATAGATAGATAGATAGATAGATCGTCTCCATACAGTTCATCCCAGATAGATAGATAGATAGATAGATAGATCGTCTCTATACAGTTCATCCCATATAGATAGATAGATAGATAGATAGGTAGATAGATAGATCGTCTCCATACAGTTCATCCCAGATAGATAGATAGATAGATAGATCGTCTCCATACAGTTCATCCCAGATAGATAGATAGATAGATAGATAGATAGATAGATAGATAGATAGATCGTCTCCATACAGTTGATCCCATATAGATAGATAGATAGATAGATAGATAGATAGATTGTCTCCATACAGTTCATCCCAGATAGATAGATAGATAGATAGATAGATAGATAGATCGTCTCCATACAGTTCATCCCAGATAGATAGATAGATAGATAGATAGATCGTCTCCATACAGTTCATCCCAGATAGATAGATAGATAGATAGATAGATCGTCTCCATACAGTTCATCCCAGATAGATAGATAGATAGATAGATAGATCGTCTCCATACAGTTCATCCCAGATAGATAGATAGATAGATAGATAGATTGTCTCCATACAGTTCATCCCAGATAGATAGATAGATAGATAGATAGATAGATAGATCGTCTCCATACAGTTCATCCCAGATAGATAGATAGATAGATAGATAGATAGATAGATAGATCGTCTCCATACAGTTCATCCCAGATAGATAGATAGATAGATAGATAGATAGATAGATAGATAGATAGATAGATAGATAGATAGATCGTCTCCATACAGTTCATTCCCAGCTGACCCCGCAGGGACAGGACATGAAAGAGAACAGAACAGAGAGAGGGGAGAGAGGAGTGGGGGAGAGGGGAGGAGAGGAGTGGAAAGGAAAGGAGTGAAGATGAGAGGGGAGGGGAGGAGCAGAGAGGAGTGGAAAGGAGAGGACTGGGAAGGAGTGGGGAGGAGAGAAGATGGAAGGAGAGGAGTGGGGAGGAAAAGAGAGGAGAGAGGGAATTCCAGATGAGGTGCGCTGACTCGGAAAGAAAGGGGGAAACATTTTCAAATCTGCCTGACCTGTTCACCCGTCACTCTTCAGATCGTTGCAGTGAGCAGAGGTGGACGAGTGAGACAGGAGTGTGTGGTCAGGTGTGTGTGTGTGTGTGCGTCTGTGTGTTTCTCTCTTGTATCTCTGTGTGTAAAGATGGTCATGTGTTTACCTGTGTGTGTGTGTGTGTGATAGCTCCTTGGAGTTAGTTCACCAGAGCTGCTGTTTGAGGTGGGCTGAAGATCAATATCTCATTTCACAGACCAGTGGAAAACAGACAGCACAAAGAGAGGTGCAGAGGATGAGAGAGAGTGAAAAGAGAGAGAGAAAGAGAGAGAGAGAGGGAGGGAGAGAGATGAAAGTTATGTCTTGGCTTCAGAGAGAAACTTGGGTCCTCTCCTCTGTAACTGTTTCTGGTAACTGTACCTAGGTATTCCAAGGAATACATTTGCGTGTCTGTTTCAGCTCAAGTCAATTTCATAGGCTTTTTTGGTGTGACAAACACAATTTTCTAGAGCTAATGGATAACTTAACAAACAACAAGCAAAATGTATTTAGGCTGAATTGCACATAATATATAATATATGTACCTATTTGCAATGCAGGAGTGAATATGTGTTATAATTCTCAAGGGGAATGAAATAATGCACTAATGTGTATTGATGATGTTATGCAGACTATATTATTATATTACATTGTTGTTTTACAGATCTGATGCTCCTGTTTACCATGATCATCTGTGTTAACCTTTTTCTATGTTTAGATTGTGGTTACAGATCATGTTACAGCTCTGCTCAATCACACACAGAGAGCCACACACAGATACAGACATACACATAGAGACACACACACACAGATACAGACATACACATAGACACACACACACACACACAGATACAGACATACACACAGAGAGACACACACACAGATACAGACATACACACAGAGACACACACACACAGATACAGACATACACACAGAGACACACACACACAAATACAGACATACACACAGAGACACACACACACACACACACACAGATACAGACATACACACAGAGACACACACACACAGATACAGACATACACACAGAGACACACACACACACACACACACAGATACAGACATACACACAGAGACACACACACACACACACACAGATACAGACATACACACAGAGACACACACACACAGATACAGACATACACACAGAGACACACACACACACACACACAGATACAGACATACACACAGAGACACACACACACACTCACACAGATACAGACATACACACAGAGACACACACACACACAGATACAGACATACACACAAAGACACACACACACACACACACAGATACAGACATACACACAGAGACACACACACACACACACGGATACAGACATACACACAGAGACACACACACACAGATACAGACATACACATAGAGACACACACACAGATACAGACATACACACAGAGACACACACACACACACACACACACACACGGATACAGACATACACACAGAGACACACACACACACACACACACACACACACACACGGATACAGACATACACACAGAGACACACACACACATATACAGACATACACATAGAGACACACACACAGATACAGACATACACACAGAGACACACACACACACACACACACACACACACACACACGGATACAGACATACACACAGAGACACACACACACACACACACACACACACACGGATACAGACATACACATAGAGACACACACACACAGATACAGACATACACATAGAGACACACACAGATACAGACATACACACACACACACACACACACACACACACGGATACAGACATACACACAGAGACACACACAGATACAGACATACACACACACACACACACACACACACACACACACACACACACACACACGGATACAGACATACACACAGAGACACACACACACAGATACAGACACACACACACACACACACACACACACACACACAGATACAGACATACACACAGAGACACACGCACACAGATACAGACATACACACAGACACACACAGATACAGACATACACACAGAGACACACACACACACACACACACAGATACAGACATACACATAGAGACACACACACACAGATACAGACATACACATAGAGACACACACACACAGATACAGACACACACAGAGACACACACACACAGATACAGACACACACACACACACACACACAGATACAGACATACACACAGAGACACACACACACAGATACAGACACACACACACACACACACACACACACACACACACACACACGGATACAGACATACACACAGAGACACACACACACAGATACAGACATACACACAGAGACACACACACACACACAGATACAGACATACACACAGAGACACACACACACAGATACAGACACACACACACACACACACACACACACACGGATACAGACATACACACAGAGACACACACACACAGATACAGACATACACACAGAGACACACACAGATACAGACATACACACAGAGACACACACACACAGATAAAGACATACACATAGAGACACACACACACACAGATACAGACATACACACAGAGACACACACAGATACAGACATACACACAGAGACACACACACACAGATACAGTAGATACAGACATACCCACTCAGCCAAGCACAAGAGCAAAAGAGACACAGCCATATGCACACAAATGTGTGTGTCATGTGCACTCAAACTCTCTGACACACGCAAACACACCACACACGGCACCAAGTGTACACTCTTCTAGTGCAGGGTAACACACACACATGCACACACAAACACTCACATCACAGCTTCTGTCTGAGTGTTTTGTCTTTGTCAGTCCTGTTATTCATCTTAAGGTTTTAGATCTCTGATTAAATTTCAGTCTCATTCAACAACACGCCAAAATAATATGGGATGTTGTTATTGCCATGACAACAATAACAACATCCCATGCAATGTATCCAAAGCATGTAATGATGATATGCCAGTAATAAAAGCATGTAAATGCAGGGCATTAACATTCACTGTTATTACAACCCTATCATCATCACCTGTTTATGTTTCCACACGGATGTGTCCATAATTGCCCCAAATGTTTTTCCTCTCGGCTCCTCTTTGTGTGCTTATTGCGTCTTCTGTTGCCCCGCGCGTCTTTGATCCTCTAATTGACGATTAACTCGATAGCAACAGGTGAGCAAGACGTGCTCATCTGTGGTTGCCTAGCAACCAGGGCCAGGGCGAAAGCATCTGAGATGAACCCTATCCCACTGAATGTGTTCGTTTGTGGGTCGTTTTTATTATTAATTTGTGTCTTTCGTTTAGTCTCTCGCTACGGTCAAAAGGTTTTATTGCTGAGTGGGAGTGGTTGTGTGGGGGCGACTGGCCTGACCTTGAAATGTGTCTTGCTGGAGCTCAATGCTCTCTTTTGTGTGAGTCTGTGTGTGTGTGTGTGTGTGTGTGTGTGTGGGTGTGAGTGTGAGAGAGGGGGAGAGACATACATCCATTCCAACCACCTTTCTTTTGATACAATATAAGACATACGTGTTCAATACCTCTCCAAATGAATGGTGGAGAACAAGCAAAATAGATTGTGAAAGAGTCAGACACAGAGAGAGAGTGGGTGATAGAGAGAGAGAGTGAGAGAGAGATGTGGTGCTAAGCTCACATAAGGCCAACACAGCTCTTTCTGTAAAAAATTGTGAAATTGAAAAATTGCAGCTTCACATATTCACTGCCTGCATGTGAAGACAGCCCTATTGTCCATTCTAAACATCGTGATTAAGGGGGGTTGCACACACACACACACTTACACACCAGACACAGACACTTACTTACTTGCAGACTCATAGACACAGACTCGCACACACTTGCACACAAGTATTCACACAAAGACACACACAAACACATATACTTGCACAAACACACACACACACACACACACACACACACACACACACACACACACACACACACACACACACACACACACACACATACTTACTTTCTCATGCACAGAGCTAGACACACACATAGTCTTAAGATCGTTGTGGCTGTCTGCCCAGGTTGATTCAGCATTGCGGTATGCAAAGCACCTTCCATGAGCAGTCTCAGAATGAGGTTGTGGAGAGAGGCCCAATCAATCATTACTGTATGGTAATTACCAGGAGTCAGAGGAAGAAAAACACATTTACTCTGCATTAAAGCTTTCCACGCCACGCCCGCCGCCGAATTAGGTTTGCACACCAAGAAATGGGATTGCTTTGAATTTTTTATAGGTTTAGATGTAAATTAAATCATGCTTTTGCTGCAGGGGTGTGTGAGTGAGTGCATCTGAATTATCCATCTTTGAGAGTGTGTGTGTGTATGTGTAAGTATGTTTGGGCATGTGTGTGTATGTGTTGCAGAGAGAGAATATGTAAGAGTGAATGTGCATGTAGGTATGTGTACGTGTGTGTGTGATATGTTGCAGAGAGAGAATGTGTAAGAGTGAATGTGCAATGTGGTATGTGTACGTGTGTGTGTGTGTGTGTCTATGTGTTTATGACTATGAGGTATAGGGAGAGAGAGAGTGTGTGTAAAGTGTATGTGTGTGTGAGAGCAATAGAGAATATACAGTATAGTGTCTAAATATAGGCATTGTAACAAATCCACAGATAATTGCACTATGGGTTAGCGTTGAAGCTATGACCAACATGTCCTTTTGCCAATATGCATATGTTGAAAGCCTACAGGAAGAAAGTGTGTTAGAAGAATGACTGTTATCAGTACAGGATGAGGTAGAGACTGCTTTTGCTTGTTCACATTTGGAATAGGCTGTACTATTGTAAAATATGACCTCATGTTTCAGCTGGATTTGTTACAGTGTGACCTCTGACCTTAGATGACCCCTCAGCTCTCAGAGGAGGGATTGCTCTAAGGTTAAAGGTCAACACTGCCCATGGGTCACCAGAAATATATGACAGGCGAAGAAACGGTGTGGAAACCAACACCAGCTCACATCACCACAACATTGTGTCCTACACTGTAAAAAATAATAAGTAATGGTTACTTGAAAAAAGGGTGGAAACTCGTTGCCTTAAATAAGTTAAGTAAACAAAACTTTTATCTTCCAAGTTATGTTTACTTGATGTCTACAAGTAATGCTTACTTAGAAGAAGTTGTCCTTACTTAAGACTTTAAAGTTCTGGTTACTTACTTCCAACTAGTAAAGTTTACTTCATGCCCTCGAGTAAAGCTTACTTTAAACAAAGTTGTATTTACTACTGTTAAATGAGTTACCCTTACTTTGAGTTGTAAAGGGTACTTTATGTTGGATAGTAAAGTTTACTTGCAGAATATACACAAATAGTTGGCACTATTAGATTAGATAACTTTATTGTCATTTTTCGGTTTACATGTAGAGACCCTCATTATGCTACTGTGTAAGTGTGGTGCTATTTTGAGCCTTGTTAGTGGTATAGAAATAGTGATTTATTTCTACTGTACGTGTGCCCCGAAGGCTAGCGTTAACCGCTAATAAGCGGTTTGCAATAAAACTGGTCACATTCGACTAGCATGAAAACAAATCCCAGCGAACGGTCGAACTCGGTACACATGTGTTATTAACCCCTAGGTTCATTTTGCGCCGGAATTGTCCTTTAAATGTTAATTTAAATTATTTCTCCAGAGACCTAATTAATACAGTTAAGCTAAAAATATTATGATTTGGCAACTTAATTTTCTCTATTGCTTCAGGCCTAGTACATTTATCACAATAGAATTTAAAATGTCAATCATATGTTGGAATTATATGACGCCATTTTGAACCTCAATAAAGTCCTCTTGCTAAATCATAACGAAAGATTTTAGATAAAAGACCATGGCTAATTTTCTCAGTCAGTAAGGTTATGAGTCCAATTATCCTAATTGTTTTATCAATACAGTAGGAATATCGACGTAAACCATACACAGTTTAATCTTTACACGTTTTGAATCAATTTAGCATGCTAGCAAGCGTTTCTCATGAGAAATGGCTAACGTTAAAAACGCTAGAACTAAACTTCATTAAGAGAGCTCATGAAGACAACTGCTATTGGCAAATTTATACAGCCTAGTTCTAGACCCCAGGCGCCACCACTTCCTCATAACTTCGATAATAAAAAAATATCAAAGGGCTTGAATACCTAGAATATTTGTTTTTGCTCTGCATGGTCTGAGGCAGTGTTAACTCGCATAGCTGCTATCAGTTAGAAGCTAGCTGCAAACTGTTAGCAGCTAGCGCATATATCGGCCACTTAGCAAGTTGAACTTAACATTACCCCAGCTGTTAATGAAACCGAATGTACAGTTTTGCACAAATGCTGTTAGTTCAACCTATACTGTAAACATTTGACACATTAATACATACTATAAACTTACCGGACAGAGCAAGTCACTGGTGAAGCTGCGTTACACTCCCATCCGAAAAGTCAGCCACACACTGCCGGCCGTTGGCTGTGGAATCCAGAATGCTGCCTCTGCTGACTGTGCGCATGTGCACTGATTGAGTCCAGTTTACTCAGGTCTGAGTTGTGAAGCTTACTCGTGTATCTCAAGTTTTAGACCCCATTGATGCAAGTTCGGCACATTACTAATGTTACTCTAGTAAGAACACTAGGTCAGCCTATAGTAAGTAAAGTATACTTGTGTTACTGCAGTAAGATGTAGTGTTATTTTTTACAGTGTATGACCCCAAACAAAATGCTCGAAAGTGCACTGCAGGAAGGTGTGCTACAGCTAGCTAGAAAAGTCAACAAAGGAGACACACATCCAACTTCAGTCAACTCTAGGTGCTGGACCGAGAAAGAATGCCATAAAAAGTCCGCATACCAGATATCATTCCTGAAACCGTAAAAAAAAAAGAAAGTAAAATGGCATGGCGTAAAGAGTGGGTCACATCTTCACTGATGGTTTTCAAACATCCAAACATCTCTGTTTGGCTAAAGGAATCTTATGGAACATGCACACACACACACACACACACATACAGACATCTCCATTTCATTGAAGGTATCTTCTGGAACACACATACCCACACAGACACACACACAAAGATCCATTTAAAGGAAGAGGAATGCTTTTCACCTCTGTCTGTGTCTTTATCTTTTATTTTACTCCATTCACACACACACATCTCTGCTTCCGTTTGGCTGAAAGAATCTTCTGGAATGAAAAACATTTACTCGCTCTCATTTTCCGTTCTTTCTTTTCTTCCCTCTCACATGCACATTCACACACACTTGCACAGACTTTGTGTCCTTGCCATCATTCCTCATTCTTCTTTTCACATTCTACTTTTCACTTTCCTGTCTGTGACATTGTGTGTGTGTGTGTTTGTTGGAAAGGTGTGTGTGTGTGTGTGTATGTGTGTGTGGGTACTGAGACACAAGTAGAGAGAGGAATAGCAAACCTGTCAAAGATCCGTCAAAGCCTTGAGTCTGCCTGAAAAAACAGGCTGTCATCCTAAACCCTGCTTTTGTCCTAATTAAAAATGTTTGTCATTTTACTGACACAAACCCCTAAATAAACTGCAACAGAGAGAGACAGGGAGAGAGAGAAAGAGAGAGGGATGGGAAGAGAATGACAGAGGGAGGGGTGAAAGCAGCGACTAAAGGTGACCCAGGCGATTTACACTGCGGAGGAGCAGACAGCTGGGACGCTAATGAGTCAACATCTTGCCCACAAAAGCCAATAGCCGTGCTGTTGGTCCGCAGTGAAAGCGCTGTGTCATGGACACAATGCAGTGGGGTGGAAAAAAGCCCCATCGATATACAGCTGGACCAGCTAAGATAGAGAAGGGACAGATCAATAGGGTGCTGTAGGATGTAGTAGGATAGGGTGTTTGCTCAGGAATAGAGCACTCGGATGGTTTTGGGAAAGAGAGTGTTTCTGCAGTTTCTGTTCATGAAAAGAAGATAAGGTTTCCTTTAATGAGGCGTCTTTAATTGAAAATGTATATTTGTCATGTCAGTTGAAAAGACTTGTTTGGTCTCGCTCTCCATCTCCCTCTCTTCCTCTCATTCAATTTAGTGAGCTTTCTTCATGTGGAGAAATATGTGTGTGTCTATCATCCTTTGTGTCTTCTGTGAATAACACCCCCCCACACACACACACACACACACACACACACACTTCAGCTTCACACACCAAACACTCACCATCACAGGATAACACACACACACACACACACACACACACATGCAGACACACACACAGACACACACACACACACACACACACACACACTTCAGCTTCACACACCAAACACTCACCATCACAGGATAACACACACACACACACACACTTCAGCTTCATACACCAAACACTTACCATCACAGCATAACCATAACACACATACACACACACACGCATATAATTTCCTGAGTAGCTCTCCAGCAGCTCTTGATAGTCCAACCTGCACAGCAGAGAGACCCTGCATAAGGCCTTGTATATCTCTCTGCTTGGTTAATAATCAGGTACAGGCACACACACACACACACACACACACATACACACACATACACACACACACCACACATACAGGCACACACACACATACACAACCACATGGCACATACACAGCCCAGTTCAGTGTGTCCTGGTGTTGTGCATTGTTATTTTGCGTTTATTTTAATTATTTTTTATTTTAATTTATTTCTTCATCATACCTGCTGGAGCAGGGGGAGCTGGCCTGCTTTATGATGTGGTTAGTGGGCTACGAGGCGGTGTGAAATGGTGTGTTTAGCACGGAGGTTAATTGCTGAATCCCGCTGGGCTTTGGTGGGTGAGGTCCGGTGAGGCTGTTGTCAGGTGTCTGATTTATTTTCAGATGGGGTAATCAAAGACAGTGTCATCCATTCTATAGTCCTCATCCTTGAAATCAGCATCTTTATCATCATCATCATCATCTCTCTCTCTCTCTCTGTCTCTCTCTCTCTCTCTCTGTCTCTGTGTTTTCAGCAGTTGTCAATGGTAACCCGCTATTTCAGTGATAGGTCTAGGTGTAGTTCGGGTGAAGCCTTAATTAATGTTCTTTATCCATGTCACGGTTCAATAAAGGTGTTTTAAAATCAGTTTCTCCCTCTTTTTCTTCTCTTTTTCATTTGTATTTAAATGTTTTAGACACCAAACTAAACTGTTGCCAAACAGGACAGTGTATCATTTAATAACAGAAACATAGTTTAAATCAGGGGTGTCCAACATAAGGCCCGGGGGCCAGATCAGGCCCGCCAGCAGGTTTCATACGGCTCCCCAGATGTTCTGGGTAGGAAGGGAAATTAGAAAACAAGATCACATCCAGTTATCTTCAACAATGTGTAATAAGCAATATCTCTATGATAAATTGGTAACCTAGCACTACAAACCATCCTCAGGAAGGAAGTAGCGAAAAAACTAACATGGAAGTAGGGCAAGAGAGAAAGAGCAGTATATGACAACATTATTTGTACTCGTTTTCTCATAAGTAATATCATCAAATAACACTTTTATACCCATGCAGAAAATGATAATGACCATGACAATGACGGCCAACTCATTCCAACAACTCTGGCCCACTACCTAATATGAGTTTGACACCCCTGGTTTAAATAGAAGCTTTAGCTAGTCTTCTAAGTGTCCCCTAATTGAAGGTAACTTTTGTGTCTTATTAACAAGAATCATTATTTTATTCTCTCTCTCTGAGTTCCGTCAAACACAAGGTCAAAGCTGTAAGCATGAAAGTCAGAGAGGGTGCATATTTCTCTCTGAAAGTATCCGTTAATATACTCCATGTGCAATTAGAGTTAATGGCAATAGAAATGAGCAATATGAAAATCGCCTGCAGTCCCTGAGGTAGACAGTACACCTAATATTAATTTACGCTGTGGAAAAACTCTCTCTCTCTCTCTCTCTCTCTCTCTCTCTCTCTCTCTCCCTCTCTCTACTTTCCCTAATTCTAACATACAGTACCTACACATTTATTCAGAGACACACAGAACCAGACATAATGGCGGTCACAGTCTCTTTCAATGCCTTTGCTTTTCTATTTCATACACACACTCTATCTTCTCTTTTACTTCTCTCTCTCTCTCTCTCTCTTTTGCTCTCTAACACTCACAAACACACACACATTCACCTTGCCAAAAAGACTCTCCTTTGAATAATTGGTGGAACAGGCAGTGTGTGTGTGTGTGTGTGTGTGTGTGTGTGTGTGTGTGTGTGTGTGTGTGTGTGTGTGTGTGTATTAACCCCAAAGCTCAGCACTTTTCTCCGACCTTACAAGAACTTTCACCTTCCCCTCTCCTCTGAACACACTCACATACACACCCTTTCTCTCTCTCTCTCTCTCTCTCGCTATCTCTATCTCTCTCTCTCTCACACACACACACACACACACACACACACACACACACACACACACACACATATATCTTCTGAATACCAACGAGTGCTTCTCTGTGGCCTGTCAAACCCTTCTCCCCTGCCAAGATGTCTTGTGATAGGATTAAGGTTACAGGATCTCAGGCCACTGCAGGGATCTGCTTTTGAGTGAGCACCGCGCCAAGCGAAGGAAAAAGAACAAAGGGAGAGAAAGAGAGAAAGAGGGAGGGAGAGAGGGTATATGGAGCCAGAAAAGTGGTCTTTTGCAGCAATATCGTGGTATCAATCTCCAGCTTTCCATTTATGTCTTGTCCTCTCTTTCTCTCGCTGTCTCTCTCTTTCTCTCTCTCTCTCTCTCTTTCTCTCTCTCTCTCTCTCTCTCTCTCTCTCCAGTCAGATAACAGATTTTGTGAAAATGAGGTGAAAAGAATGAGGACAATCTCTCTGTCTCTGCCTCAATCGCTCTTGGCTCCTCTCTCATTCTCTCTCTTTTCTCACTCCATTTTTCTCTCTCCTCCTTCTTTCTCTGTCTCTCCATCCTTCTCTCTCCTCCTCTCTCTGTCTCACTTCATCCTTCTCTCTTCTCCTCTCTCTGTCTCTCTGTCCCTCGTGTTCTGCTGCTCATGATTGATGCTCTTTCCACCCTGATCGCAGATTTGGGCAGAATGAAGACAATCTAGCTCTCGTGTTTTCAGTCTGTCTCCTTCCTCTTCTCTCTTTTCCCTGTCATATTTATCCCCTCTCTCTCTCTCGGTCTCTCTCTCTCTCTCATTTTTGTTGTTTCACCTCTTGTCTCCCACTTCCTGCTTTCTCTCTCTCCCACTTCATTCCTCTCTCTCTATCCCTCCATCCTTTGTGGTTCCTCCTGAGTGCTCCTCTCTTCTCCCTGCCAGGCTCTTGACTGCCATGTGGCTGCAGACTGCCTGCCCGTTGCGGATGTTAACATGGAGAGGAAAAAAGTGTGTGTGTGTGTGTGTGTGTGTGTGTGTGTGTGTGTGTGGACTATTTCCCCTGTGTGGATTATCATGGAGAGCTAAAGAAAGCTCACACTGCCACCCCACCTCACACCAGCCTCCACCCTCATCTCCACCATCTCCTGGGAGACATAGCATCTTTGTTTCTTTATTTGTTTACTTACTTACTGCTGTGCTGAAGTGTGTGTGTGTGTGTGTGTGTGTGTGTGTGTGTGTGTGTGTGTAATGTCAATCAGGCTTTTTTGGGAACAGCCTCAGTCCTTTCCATTGACAGCAAACAGCCAACCTCAAACCTTTTATAGAGGGAGAGCAGCTTCACAGAAGAAAACTTCTGACGTCAAATTTGAGGAAAAGTTGGTAAACCACCTTTCTTACCTAATTTGAGGGTGCTGATTCTGAATATGTTGTTTACCAAGCTCAATTCTGAGTTCTAAGCCGCATAATCAGCATTTTAACATAAAATAGCATTTTTTTTTGCTTCACTAAAACCAAATAAAAGTGTTCTCTAAATACATGTTTGAGCATTAAAGAACCCATACTATAGTTTATTAATGTATTTAATGGGAACATGATTACAGTTAACATGTAATAAACTCAGAAATTCTAAAAAAAAAAAACACAACCATATTTGTGTTATATATATGTGGTGTTTAATGCATTTCATCACAATAACAAGTTGCAAAGATAACCTTCAACTCAGAATATATCCTACAGTACATATAAACTTAGATAGCGGGAATAAGACTAATGCAGAACTGCATCTACCGTTAGCAACAACCGACAAGTAAAAAACATTTTACTTCTAGTAACACTGGATTTAGTATGTGTGCTTGCCTCCATACTAAGGCTTGATAATGTGCTCTTCTAATATGCCATTGAGCTGCATCACTTGTTGGTGGGATGCCTCCAATCCTCGACATCTAGAAAGCAGAGTGGCCATGGAATAGTGCCAAAATTATGACTTCAATACAATACCTGCCATAAATATCTTGATACTCGATACTGAAACGATATCCAAATCCAAAATATCTGGAAAAGAAAGGATGCAGGCCTCCTCCAAGTGTATTGAGTCATTTGTGTTGAATTTGGTGCACTTTGGGTCAATTCTGGGTTTTAAACTTCTAAACTTCCTACTTAATTATTTTTTGTAGTCAGTAAAATAGTAGTTTGTGTGTGATTAAGTCCTTTATTGTTTGTTATAGCTCATTTATATTGTGTGGTGTTTTGGCAATAAATGACCATTAAATAGCCAAAGTAGGCTAGATCAAGTGTTCAAATTACTGCATGCAAATCACTTAATGATATGCAGAAGAGCCTAATCTTAAGGCCATCTGATGTAGGCTACCCTAGGCCTTCCCGTGTATCTGGGATTTCTTTGACAGTTGCAAAGGGAAACTAGATGTACCGCAGAGCGGTACAAAATATGACCGCCGCCCAGTCCAGCACATTTTTTCCACAAAAAGAAATCACGCTGAAAGGCCTATATGATTCTAACTGTCTCACTAAATTGCATTATCCACACTCAATTCTCACTGGTATCTGCTAGACAACAAGTCCCAAAACATGATTAGTTCATAGATTTCACATGTAAAATTCATTTTATACAACCCCACCTCCATCTTGCCTGTTCATAATTCTGAGAAATTCTTGATTGTTTGTGTTATGTTTATGTTATGTGTGTGGGTGTGTGTGTGTGTGAGTGTGTGTGTGTGTGTGTGTGCGTGCTTGTGTGTGTGCCTGCGTATGTGCCTGTGCATGGAAGCGTACATATGTCTACTGTGTGAGTATATGTCATACGTATGATTACTGTGAATGTGTGTGTGTGCGTGTGTATCTGTTTGTGCACATGTGTGCACATGAAATGGGTTAACATGACCCCTGGAGGCAAATATACGGAAAAAAAATTGTCATCCTAGGCCCTACAGTTCTCAAGATATTCACAGAGAACTGTGTCTGGCCTACCCTCCTTTCGGGGGGTCCAGTCCAGCGGGGGGGCTACAGATCAAAACGAAAAATGACGGTTCCATGCTATCCATGTGGGGGTACATGCCCACCAAGTTTTGTGTACCCCGGTCTTTCAGTGTCCCGGGAATCCTTGTCGGTGTACGTCACTAAATGTACACATACATTATTTTATTGTAAGGCCCCCCATGAACGAAAGAACACAAAACTTGGCATGCATTCGGAGGGTGTCATAATGATCCTACACTTTCAATTTCGTGCAGTTTTGACCATGTCAGCCAGAGATATTGTGATGAAAACACCTAAATTTTTGCTTTTTAATTTTTAACTAGGTGGCGCTATACATGAAATAAGTGGTAATGGGATGGGTTGACATGGCCCCTTGACATCAACATACAAAAAAAAGGTGGACCTCCTAGGCCCTACGGTTCTCGAGATATTCACAGAAAACTGTCTCCGGCCACCTACAGGCCAGTTGGTGTATAGTAACATAAATTAATTTATTGTGTGTCCCCCCATGAACGGAATTCCACGAAACTTGGCGTGCATTCAGAGGGTGTCATAATGATCCTACACTTCCAATTTCGTGCAGTTTTGACTATGTTAGGTCACAGATACCTGCGATTACAACACCTCATTTTTACTTTTTTGGGTTTAACTAGGTGGCGCTATACATGAAATGAGTGGTTATGGAATGGGTTGACATGGCCACTTGAGATCAACTTACCAAAAAAAATGGTCCTCCTAAACCTTACGGTTCTCGAGATATTCACAGAAAACTGTGTCTGCCCTACCCTCCTTTCGGGGGGTGCAGTCCAGCGGGGGGGCTACAGATCAAAACGAAAAACGATGGTTCCATGCTATCCATATGGGGTTACATGCCCACCAAGTTTCGTCTACCCCGGTCTTTCAGTGTCCCGGGACTCATTGACAGAAATTTGGGCATGCGAAAAAGAAAAAGAAAAAAAAAAAAAAAAAAAAAAAATCTGACTAAACCTATATGACCGCCGCTTCGCTGCGCGGCGGTCATAATAAGTGAAGATACTCTTCGCTCCCAGTGTATTAATTAAGTATGTTTCAACCACTCAGGTCTTAATCAGATATAGGCCTACACCATTATCTGTTGCAATAGCTGTGTGCATTTCTACATTAGGTCTATTTATTTCCTGAATTTCCCCTTGGGGATCAATAAAGTATCTATCTATCTATCTATCTATCTTTATTTGATAGTTAACATCATTTGCTACCACAGAACAAATACCAAATAACAATACAAAAGTTTCTTACAAACTTTCCTGCATACTTCTTAAATGTGCTGCAGTCAGATGGGTGTCCTAAAGACCAGTGTTGGGCAAGTTACTTCAAAATCGTAATGTACTATGCATTACTTATTACTGTCATTTCAAAGTAATTTGTTACATTATAATATTACTGTCTCTGAATTGTAAGGCATTACACTACTATTGCATTACTTTTAAGTTACTTTCACCAAAATATCTAGAAATATGGATTTGCCATTCTAAATGCAGTTTATTACGCTCAATGCAGCTTGCTCTTCCAATGGAGGGAGATGTGGTATAGCATAATGATTGAGCTAGGCTTAAGGCAACAGTAGAATGCAATAGGCGCAGTGCTCATAATGCAATACAAGGAACAATCATAGTCAGAATTTTGTTAAAAACCGACAAAAGGTCAAAGTCTGGTAAATTGTGATAGAAATACTGTAACTTTAAGGCCTAGGCCTACTCATTAAAATCAATAGAGAGCCTACTATATTGTAAATCAAAGCTTAAAGGAACCGTATGCAAGATTGTGGCCAAAACGGGTACTACAATCACTTTCAAATTACTGTAGAGCGGTGTATCCCCTTCCCCTCCCCTCTGACTGGCAGAGTTGGCAACCGGATGACGAAACACTACTGACTTTGTGATTAGTAGATAGGTGGAGGGTGGCGCATTAGGCCAAAACACAACATGACAACATCAACATCAGTTGAGGGCTGAAACTTCACTTTTTAAATGACAATATTAACAATAATATGCACAATGGTTGTTTCAAGCCACCTTCATTGCTTTGGAAATGGAAGTATGCAATGACATGTTGCTTCACATTTCGTTTTGTGAATACAAGTGAATTATGAGCCTGGTATCCACCTAGCTATCTGAATGGAATGCGTTTCAGTCGACTCAGCATATCATGTGCTTCATGTAGCCTAAATGCTTGGAAAACGAATGATTGAAGACCCACCAATTCTAGTACTACGTGGTGATTGAGAGAACCCAAAAGGTATCAAACTTGTATGTAACATCGTGTTAGTGCATTTTGACATTGTAAACGTTATTGATGAAGAGTGAAACGCAGTTTGCAGTAAAGCTACTATTCATTGGTTACATTTGGGTGCCCCCTCTGTCCTTTGGTGCCCAACGCAAAGTGCGTGATGCGCGTGGTGGGAGCGGTGGCACTGCCAGGCTACACAATCTTTTTCTGCATTTCTATTCCTTTATTCTCTTCAATTCAAGTTCACAGCACAAAGCTGACATGCACAACAGCATAGTTTGTGTTTTATCAAGAATCAAAAAGATTAGTGTGGCACTAGGCTACTTTAGATGTTTCATTAATTTAGCCTACTTGTGCTATTTCGCGAGCTGAGAGATCTTTCGGTTTCGCACACAAAGTGCACTAACTATTATGTTCTTCATAGCCTTGTCTCTGACAAGCTGAAAATAATGAGCGTAGGCTTATGTCCATCCCGCAAATAGAGTCCGCCTGCGAGTCTGCTGCAGCCACAGTCATATTCAACCAGTATCAGGAGATAACGTTCTACTATTTTGCGCGAATTTTTTCTCCTCTGTTGTTCTCGCGTGGTGTTTGCGAATATGTATCAAAACAAAACAAGCGCTTAATTTTGGGTTAAACTGCATTGTAACGCGCGTTACTGAAGTTTGTACCGAGTAAATATTACCCAATATTTTTTTTGTAATGCCTTACATTACCGCGTTACCGCAAACAGCAATATATTACAGTAATTACATTACTTTTGTAACGCATTACTCCCAACACTGCTAAAGACATAGCTAGATCTTGAGCATCTATTACCAGTGTTGAATGAGCAGTTTTTGCAGTGATCACTACTGGACATTCCACATTGCTAGACAGCACTTGAGTGAGGATAGACTTATTTCTACTTCACAAATAACCATCGCTATCTGCAATAGCTACAGTACAGGGACATTAATCAGTTCATAGCTGAGAATTTGTCCTAGGTCCACTTCCCTTTTAGCATCATATGCAGTGATGATGCACTGGAGAATGTTTCTTTTTGTTGCACTATAAAGGATATCTTGTCTAATTTTTTTGCAAATAATGCAATCTCCATAGCACTCTTCAGCACTCCTCAAACATGCACCATTTTCCTGCATGGCTGGAATTTGAATGATAGGAAAGAGCACCAGTGAGATGTTTTAACTAGGCAAGCACAGTCGCCTTTACAGTAAAAAAAAAAAATACAGTGTAAATCCTCTGTAAAGACTGACAGTCCTTGCCCTAAAGACTGTTCATAAAAGTAAGTGACAAAGGACTTTCTACTGAAAAATGAGCAGTCACCTACTATTCTATCTAATTTATTATCAAGGAATCTATTTTGTTTCTAAACGTCATACTGAATTTTAGCTATTATTTCAATTCATATTTTAATTTTAGCTTATTTTCATTTGCTACTTCAGGGTCATTGGGGTCATTCCTGTCCTGATATCTGATGGCAAAACCAAAAAGTATGTGAATTATGCTAATTAGCAAGATTAAAACTCAAAATTGAGTTTGGTAAACAAAATATTTGAATTCAGCACCCTCAAATTGTGTGAAATAGCCCCTTTACTGACTTTTCCTCAAATTTGCCAACAGGACTTTTTCTGAATGTTTGTTAGCTATCTGCACTCCCTCTATTGATGATGTCATCAAATACTTGATTTTCCAAACATGGTTAGCAAATGTCGCAGATAAAACTAAACCTTGGCACAAGAATTACACTTTGGATGATCATTTTTAAAAAGATTTCTTTTTTTCATTCTTTTTACCATATTTGTATCATGTAGCCTGTATCATACTGTAATATAACTCTGTTACATCACTTATAAAAAAAAGGCAACTTTTATTTGAAGTCTGAGGGGAAAATAAAACACTTTAACATGGACATCCAGCATGTTTCTCTGTGAACGTGCTGGAGGTGAGATAGAGAGTCTGAAGACTAAAGTTCTGCTCAAAACACCTTATCACGCCGCACCTTATCACTCTGCACAGCAACACTTGACTTGAATCCAGCCGCATCTAGCTGCATTGCATCCTGCAATTGAAAACAAAGTAATCAAACTGATTTTGTCGCTGACACTTCCTCATGTCACATGCAGTTAGGACACAGTGTCATGATAGAGAGTTATGTTGTGATGGTGTGTTATGACACACACACACATGGACAGAAGTGTGTACAATGAGAGGGGGTTTGATGGGAAGCTGTTGGGAATGACAGAGATGCTTTGTGTCAATCAGGCAATCAGGCTTCATCCTGAGATAGCACACCTCACCTGCAGAGCTCAGAGTCAAACAGCGACACAGGGGAGACACACTTACACACACAAACATACACACACACACACACACACACATACACACACACAGGCATGCACAAACTCACAGGCAAACACACACAGCCAAACACACACATACACACACACACACACACACACACACACAACACACACACACACACACACACACACACACACACAAACACACAGGCATACACTCACATACACATACACAGACACACATACAAACAAACACACACAGGCATACACACACATACACAGACACACATACAAACAAACACACACAGGCTTACACACACATACACAGACACACATACATACAGTACATACACACGCATGCATACGCACACACACACATACACACACACACACACACACACACACACACACACACACACACACACACACACAGATAGGCAGATACAAACACAAACACAGGTGTATATCGCCCTCCTCTCAATTTGTCTCTCATTCTTTTACTCTCTGTCTCTGATACACAGGCACACACTGAGCCTTTCATCAATCATGTGTTATCTTTCATCACCGTCGCTGCTGTTGCACAACCTTCCGGAACAATCACAAGGGTTCCATTCTGTGCCGGTATTGCAGGTGGAGCACCTAAAATTGCCCCCCTCTCAAGGTGTTGTTTCTGGGGAATGAATCTCACGTTGCTCAGTGCCTTTCTAGACAACCTCCGGCACCCCAGACCACAGCTAATATCCTCCATCACACACATACACAAAACTATCTCTCTCTCTCTCTCTCTCTCTGTCTCTCTTTCCCTCTCTTTCGCTCTCTCTCCATCTGTGTTCTAAAACCCTGCCTTGGTCTCATCATTTATTCATCCCTCTTCTTTCGTGTTTTCATTCTCTCTCTCATTTTTTAAACCTCAAATCGGTGACATGTCTTGGGGTGGGGGTAGTGCTGCAGGTTATAGGGTTGGGGTGGTTATGGGACACACACACACATACATATGCACTTACACACCGTCCTCCCTCAACATGTACAACCACACACACACACACATACTCCTACCTCACCCACCTCTCTCTCTCTCTCTCTCTCTCTCTCTCTCTCACACACACACACACACACACACACACATACACACATACACACACACACGTATATGTATATGCACCCACAGACACATATACACACACATACACAGATAGCCAGACAGACACACACACACACACACACCCTCCTCCCTAGGTAATGGTGTCTATAGTAAAGTGGGTCGTTTTCTCTCTCAAGTGCCTGCTGTCCACGAGGCCTGAGCCAGGGATGGACAGGCTGGATGAGTTGATCCACCTGCACGGAGAAGGTGCTTGTGACACACACACACGAGTCGAGAGACTTTGATGGTCATATGCAGAGTAAAAACAAGTGTTGCACCATAAAATAAAATCATTACTTTGATACATTCACTTATGTATACAGTATGTGTATGTGTATCATAATAAAGTAAATTAAATGTGTTTATTTCATTGGCTAGTTCATAATAGAAAAGGTAAAAACATGCAGAGAAGGTTGCTTTTCTATTATGAAATAGCCATTGAAACTAGATGTACCGCATAGCGGTACAAAATATGACCGTCGCTCAGTCCTGTACATCCGTTCCGCGAACATAAATCACACTAATCAATTTGTATCCATCTTCTACTCCACCCCCACTCTTGAAACTTTTGTGCATGCTTGTTTGGCATGCCTGTGTGTGTGTGCGGGCCGCACAGCCTACTGGCGCTGCGAAGGTGAATAGATTTGTAGCACTAGCCAAAACATTTGTAGCATTGTTATAAAGCCTTTAAAATCTCTAAACAATCACAAGTAGGGCAGTTCATCACAGTTCATCCATTGCAACTGGACTGATGAAAGGTCATGTACACCGGCAGGCTACATTATATTTGGGGAAAGCAGAAGGTATCAGTTTTACTTTTATTTATTTATTTATTTATTTATTAACAAACAAAACAATCCCTGTCATTTCCATGCAGTCTTCAACAGCTATCAAGAAGAGAGGTCATGCTGTGGATTTTTGTGAATGTTTCTTCTTCTACATATGCACGATTTCAGTCATCTTTAGTTCATATGATATTCAACTTTATTGTCAATGCACAAATTAAATACCAATAGTCTAAAACGAAATGCAGTTTTACATCTAACCAGTGGTACAAATAACTGACATGTCCAAAAGTGCCTTTATGAAATGTGTCGCTAGACTGTTCACATTTTATGGGCCAAGTTGAGAGCTGCGTCCGTTGTTGTTCATGGGAAAAATACTGATTTCCACATTGCAACTACTGAATCCATGGTCAGGGACCACCAGCAATGTCCTCACGGACCACAAGTGGGCTGCGGACCACTGGTTGAAAACACCTGGCTTACAGTATCAAGCGGACTTAAAGGAATTATCCGGAGTAAAATGCACTTTAGATCCATTTACGGATGATTGGGAGTACATACGTTGAGTTGACATCAAAATCATGTCATTCAGATGTGTTTTGAGAAAGTTCGATTGTACCGTTTTCAGTCAAAACTCTTTAGCCTGGAAGTGACCCGGGCATGTCATTTCGCTATTTTTATACCTCTTCTACAGTTCCAAACAACATTACACTTACGTGGTAGTGAGTAGAGGGTCCCTAAAGCCAAACCGAAGTATCCCGAGGTCTGTATGTGGTCGGATAGAGAGTCCAGAATGAATTTCATCAAGCCAGTACCTTTCCGGAAATGTTGCTGCTGCAGCTCCCATCTTTAGGGGAAAGTCCGTAGGAGTCGATTGCCGAGTGTGGAGTAACACGCTCTGGAAATTCACAATTTCGTCGCCGTTTAAAAAAAAAAAAAAAAAACATAGTCCAGTATTTCTTTCAAAATTGAAATGAAGTTGTATGCAACAGCAAACCCTAGCTTACTAACAGGTTGGAATTTTGAAATGTCACGTGACGTGATGTCGACTCCAATCGACTCCTACCAAGGACTGTGTCAACAGCAGAAAAACCTATTTAGCAAGCAGAAATGTCCCAGCCTGTTTAGGATGCTTCATAGACAGGTTATCTTTCAGGTAGGCTAGGCCTTTATTTTCCATTAGAAACCCATCACGTTAGCGAACGCGTTGTGACTAACTTACTTAGCTCCTGTAGGCTATATGGTCAGAAAAGAAGATGTCGAAAGATACAATTACAGCGCTGATATCAATTTGCTTGGTAACCACATTTATGGTTTTCTACAAATACACTGGTCAATAATAAAATTGGCCTCCATCACTCAACCAATGGTAACGGTAGGCCTAACATTATTTTACCTAGGTCGTAGGTATACAACTTCTATAAGATTAACGTACCTGCAGTTAAAACCAAGCATGTCCGATAAACATTCTCAGATTTATTTCGGCTTCAAGAAGAAATGGGAATTACATTTTATGTGAAAATCATCCTACCCTTATTAGACATCTCTGCGGTAAACTACAGTGTTGTCCTTGTAGGAACTAGGAAGCGTCTTTCCAGCCCACTTTAGATTAACTTCCAACAAAATTACGTCTCACTGCAACGATGCGCCATCTGGTGGACAAACGACTACGTAACGCCAATACTGGAAATGCAGCCAAATGATGATGAATATTTGGTTTTCCTTTAATCCTACTGAATTTGTAATTATGTATCGTCCGTTCTAATTGCCGATACCGATAGTATGTGCGTGCCTGTGTGTGTGTGTGCGTGTGTATGTGTGTGCACCACCATCTACAGGTCAATGAGTGTACAGTCACTAAAATTTGGTGCAGTTCTGAACATCTTAACTGAAGAGAGGGGCGATTAAAGCAGAATGATATTGCATTTTCATTTTTACCGGGGGGGGGGGTGCAAATCACAAATGAGTGATTGAGACCAACATACCATAAAAATTTCTTCATCCTCGGTGCCACGGTTCAGGTAGTTATTTAGGAAAAACGGCATTTTTTTGGAAATTTTTCCATAAAAGTCTAGGGGGGCTACATACCCACCAAATTTCATGTGCCCCGGTGTTTCGGTGTCCCGGGTATCATTGACCAAAAATTCAGGAAGTAGATGACGGGGGGGAAAAAAGAAAAAGAAAAAACTTTAACAATCCCTATATGACCGCTTCGCTAGCGGCGGTCATAATAAAGGCTTTATTACCTTGTTTTGAAAAAGAAGAGTGCCTTGGATTTTCTTTTTTTCTACTGATTATGAATTCCCGACCCCAATGAGCACCTTCAAACATTCAACTTAAACTTCCTGAGCACCATGAACTTTTTTGTCTTGTAAATTGAGTGTGTTTGATTGATGATTACTGTATTTCATGAACAGGTAGACAACCTGGATTACCACCCATTTGCCCTCTGTGTGCCACTCATACAGACACATGTACACACACACACACACACACACAAACACACACACACACAAACACACACACAGGCCAGGAGGGCATAAGGAAATGGTTTTGTCTACCTCTGCAGGGATGGTACTATGCATGGCTTCAATTATCTATGACTTCTGCTTACAGAAAGAGAAATACGGACATCAGAGAGAGAGAGAGAGAAAGAGAGAGAGAAAGAGAGAGGGAGAGAGAGAGAGGGAGACAGAGAGAGAAAGATGGAGAGAGAGAGAAAGAGAGAGAGAGCAGATTAGTGGATGGTTAGATACATCAGCAGATAGACATCTCTACAGGGGATAGTGCATTAAACATGGCTGTTCTCCGCAAAATTGCTTCCCCACACTAGACCAGTGAAAATTCTTCCGACTCAGAAGTCAAGCCCATAACTTTGTGCAGCAACTTTTCCATTTGAATAACCTGCCATGACAAGTAAAAAAAAATAGAAAAATGAAAAAAAAAAAACACACAGAAATCTGCAGACAACAAAGAACCCATAAGAACGTTTGGTCCTCGTCAAAGTGAAGTTGTGTGGCTTTCTAAAATTCAGTTTGCACCTTGAGTGACCTTGAGAGGCCTTGAAAGGCTGTGGGAGTTCTTTGAAAGTGGTTTTGAGAGTCGAGATCCAGGCAGTCAGCATATTTATCAATTTAGCTTTCATTCATATGTATAGCCTCTGCTGCATATTCTGTTTGAACAAATTTCTCTGCTAAATTGTTTGTTTTTTGAAGCTGAAAATTGAGCATTCTAGGCAATATTAACATCTTGCTCAGCAACTTCAAGAACAGCATGGAGAATCAAAGTTAAACACACATTGACACATACACATACACACACACACACACAAGTACAGACACATACAGACATGTATCCCACTGATACACAGTCCACCACATTAATTTGATTTCTGGGCATCTAAATGTCTCTTGCACAGCCGGTCCATTGAAGTGGCTCTGATCTCCCGGACTGTGTGTGTGTGTGTGTGTGTGAGTGAGAGAGAGAGAGAGAGAGAGAGAGAGAGAGAGAGAGTGTGAGTGTGTGTGTGTGTGTGTGAGTGTGAGGCCCTTTGACTGTGATATGATGCCGTGGCCACATTGATCTCGCTGAGCTCACAAGAAGCACGGTGCTGCAACGCTGCAGTCTGATCTGCTCACCTCCACTGACCCATCCAGACAGCCACTCAACTCACTACTCCGACGTGAGGGGAGGATGGAGGGAGGAAGAGAGAAAGAAAGAAAATGAAAGTAAAATAAAAGAAAGAAAATTAATGAATTAATAAATGTATGACCCATCCAGACAGCCACACAGCCAGGAAGAATAGAGGGAGAAAGAATGAACAAATGAATGAATGAACAAATAAATGAAAAAATGAATGATGGAATGAATGACCCATCCAGACAGCCACTTAACCAGTCGGAAGGGAAGAGAGAGGGGTTGACGGGAAAAGAAAGAAATGAATGAATGAATGACCCATCCAGACAGCTACTCAGTACAGGGGAAGAACAGGGCGGCCAGTCTGAAGGGAGGTGAAGGATGGAAAGAGAAGGAAAAAAAGAAAGAAAGAAAGAAAAGTCTCAAGAAGTATTCAAAGACAGTAAAAGAAAGAAAATGTATAAAACATTCGTTCAGAGGAAACCTTTAAGAGGGGCTTGTTATTTCCCATTGACAGTGTGCATCAGTCATGCAAGTTTGGGCGTCAATCAAACATGACAAGGGTGACAACCCACTAAGTGGACAAGAAGAAATGCAAAGGCTGCTTTCCGTAGCTCGGCTTTTCAATGTCATGTTCTTCACCCAGAACTAGATAGATGGAGGTAGAGTGAGTGAATAGGGAGAGAGAGAGAGAGAGAGAGAGAGAGGGAGAAAAAAGAGAGCTGTACACCTTACCCAGAGCCCGTTCAAGTGATTTCTCATGAAAGATTCAGAAGAGTCGTCTCTCCCAGATAGACATCCGAACACACAGATACAACCAGCATGCAGGATAGAGGGAGAGAGAGAGAGAAGGGGGAGAGGAAGAAATAGGGGGAGTAAAAAAGAGGGAGCAGAAAGAAGAACAGGAAGAAGTAGTGATAGGGAGGAAGAAAGAGAGAGAGAGAGGAATACTAACGAGAAGGGAGAAATGAATGTGTGAAATGAGACTTTATTGTTGGCTGGCTTGCAAATGTCTAAGCAGCAGGCATGGTGGTTTGTGTGTGTGTGTGTTTTAGAGAAAGACTGTGTGTGTGTGTGGTGATTGTGTTTGTGTGTGTGTGTGTGTGTGTGTTCAGGAGCAGAGGACTCCAGGTTGTGTGTTTTTCTCTGCTCTCTTCATGCACCATTTACTCCATCAACTCACTGTGTCACTCACATCTACGCTACCTGAGAATGGCACTGGATCACACACACACACACACACACACACACACACACATACACACGCACACACAGAGAGAGAGAGAGGATAGAGAGAGAAAGAGACAGAGAAACATTTCACCCACCAAACACACACAACACATCACACACACACACACTCACTCAGGTACAGTATACATACAGTTAGAGAAAGTAAACTTTTGCTTCATTTTGAAAGTCCTTTTTTCTTCCCAAACCTCTCTCCATCTTCTCATTAGCAAGACCTCCTGTGGCACCTGACGAATCCTCCTCTGTTCCTCCACAAGGCCTCCCTGCCTTCATTAGGCCTGTCTGCACATCTATATTGCAGCGGCAGTGTTTCAAGATAGACAATGGTAACACTGAACTATCTCTGATTGGATGTAATCCCATCACCGTGTTCTGTGTCTCGGAAACGCACAGATGCCAAACACAGATGTAAACTGTCCGTTAAAACAGGCTCGTACTTTAGTTACTGTAGCTGTCTTCTGTCCGTTTGATGCTGCAGAGTATAAACAATAAAAGCAGAGAGAGACACACACACTTCCACATGCACTGAGACTCCCAGAACATTTACACACACACAGACACACACACACGCATATATACACTTCCACATGCAGTGAGATTTCAAAACACATTCAAACACACACACACAGACGCACACACACACACATACATACACACTTCCACATACACTGAGACTCCCAAAAAAATGAACACACACACACACACACACACACATTTCCACATGCATATATACACTTTCACATGCACTGACTCCGAAAAACATTCAAACACACACATACACATGCATACACACTTCCACATACACTGAGACTCCCAAAAACATTTATACACACACACACACACACACACACACACAAACACTTCCACATGCATATGCACACTTCCACATGCACTGAGACTACCAAAAACATTTATACACACACACACACACACTTCCACATGCATATACACACTTCCACATGCACTGACTCCGAAAAACATTCAAACACACACACACACACACACACACACACACACACACACACACACACACACACACACACACACACACATTGTGGTACATGGCACAGTTGGGTTTAATTACTGCACTGCCAATGACTCACTCTTTCATTTAACACCCGTATTTGTACAGCACCACACTTCTTGGTCAGCGCAGTGCATGTGTGTGTGTCTGTGCGGTGTGCAGTGTGTGTGTGTGTATGTCTGTCAAGCTAAATGAGTTCATATGTGTGTCACATACACACACAGGGAATTTACCACCTGTATTTCAGCAGCACCACCACCCACGCCACATTAGCCTCAAGCGGCTAATCAAACTCCCTCAGACGTTTAGCGTTATCAATCACACATGCCTCATACACCAAAGCCTGTCTAGCGTTACACTGTTTGAGATAGAGCCAGTGATTAGCCCACCGTCCCAGGGAGTGATGTGATTAGTAAGTAAGTAATAAGAATTAACTTATGGTCCATGTCTGCCCCGGATAATGTTGTCGGGTGGTCACGCAGTTGGAACTGCATCAGCAGGTAGCAATTTGTCAAGTAAGTGATGAAAAAAATTATTAGAGATTTTAAGGCATTAGAAAATATGTATACATGCCATGGCTACAGGCACCGGCAAACAAACACTCACAATAATCTTTTGATCAGTTCTCTTTAAATCAGAATAACAATGGTTTGCTTGCATGCAAATTGTAAGTAGTATTTCTTTAGAGGAACAATAGTTTGCAGCCTTGGCAAACCCACAAAATATTTGAATAATTGGAATTAATGAGCAAAAGAGTCACATCATAAATGTCATTAAAGGTTGTATCAGCGATTTAAGGCACAAAAAAAGACCCAAACAGAAATGATCACATTCATCTAATCTAACCTAACGATCTGCTAGCTGTCTGCCCCATAAACAGGCTGTTAAAAAAACGTGTCTCTGTAGGCAACATAGGCTGTACACAAAACTGAGATCTGTACACAAAAACAATTGCTACCAACAAGGGTTGGAAACCCACTCAAAGGCAAAATAAAGTTTTCAACCAATAACCGTCAAGATGCGGTTTCAGGAGAGTTTTAATTGCACGGGAGGGAGGGGGAGGGAGTAGCGAGCTAGCGCTCTGTTTTGTTTGAACATCAACAGAAGTGACGTATCCCCGCTATCGCTGATACAACCTTTACAGTAAGTTCATGATCCATGTATTAAAAGTCAGTGTTATATGGCAGGCACAATGTTTGTTAGTAATTATAAAAGGAATGTTCCAGAATGAACTGCAAGGTCATCTTAAGCCAAGAAACCACCGTAAAAAATACATTAAACCTTAAACGAGACATAAACCATGCATGGAGTAAAATGTATAGTATACATACAGCATTTCAGTGCAATGTTAATTGATGACAACTAAAAGCCACTATTCTATCAAACCTTCTCTACACACAGCCCATATGATAGCATAACATAAATTGTACTATTAGCATTGTCAGGGAGGCAAATGTGGCATAAGAGCAAAACTCATATTGCTATTATTTGGACTTACATTGAAAGTGATTATCTAATAGCTAGGTAGCCAAGTTACTATAGAAATGTTCTGTATTGTGACGGTATGTCTTCATGTAGACAGACTGATCTCATATCCACTTTCATTGTTGTCTGTCAAGACCACTTAATTTAATCTAAACCCAGCAAACAAACACAGAATGAAGTCACTCAATGTCTGTTGTTATCAAGTGAGGTGGATTGGAATTGTGAGATCAGTCTTCTAAGTGTTCAGTGTTCTCTCCTTGCACATTATTTTTTTTCTGGCTTTTCGTCTGTGTGTGCAGCTGCTAAAAGCCTGCTCCAACAGTTCCTGCTGTAACTGTGGCTGCAACTGTCCCTCCTATTGTACGACTGCTCCTATTGTGTCTCCCGCTCCTGCTGCTGTGGCTCCTGCTGCTCCTGCTAGTGTGTCTCCTGCTCCTGCAACTCTCTCCCTTCTGGTCCCTAATACTGCTGCCCCTGCTGCAGCTAGTGCGGCTCCTAGTCCCACTACTACTCCTGCTGCTCCTGCTGCTCCTGCTGTTGCTCCAATTGCTTCTGCTGCTGCTGCTGCTACTCTTCCTATTCCCAGTACTCCACCTACTAGACCTGCTGCCGCTACAACAATTAAAGCACATTCTCCAACTTTTGTGAGGCATTTGTCTGTTTGTATCTTTCTCTGAACCTCCTTGTACATGTCACTGGTGTAGTGTTGCCCTCCATTCGACTCCACCATGTCCTTTATCTTCTTCAGGAGGTCGTTAACCTGATTTCGGTTGTTCTTCTCTTTATTATTGAAGGCGTGGTGGCCTCCTCCACATCTCTCAACGACACACTTCAATGAATCACTTTCATTCACAAACTTCTCCACTGATTGTTCCTCCAGCTGATCTCCACCAGTGAAGAGAACAATGGTATATTTTGAAGCATCTTTTCCAAAGTTTTCTTCGATCCACTTGACAGCATCCTCCTCCTCCCTTGTGAATCTACCTAGCCGGATCACCAGCAGGAACGCATGAGGCCCAGGAAGAGACATGTGGATGCATTTCTCTATCTCTTGCTTCCCCTGTTCTTCACTACTGGTTGCATCCAGCAGACCTGGGGTATCGATCACAATGATTGATGTACCCTCCAAATGTACAGAACACCGCTTACACTTTTCAGTCACTGATGTTAGTGAAAATGTTTCTTCAAACTCTGTTTTTCCCAGTATGGTGTTTCCTGTTGCACTCTTTCCTGCTCCAGTTTTACCCACAAGTACAAGCCTTAGAGTCTCTGTGGAACACATTCAAGACAAGTTCATAAAACACACAGGATTACACCTTACAGCAATAATAATTGAAGGTAGAAAGAAATACAATGGTGACAGCAGAGGCTTTATCTACTTTCCGATTCTTTATTTTGGGGCCAAGTAGTGAACTTTGAGTGAGTATTTACAATTTACATTTACATCCTCTGTGCAGTAAGTACTCAAATAATTTCCTTCTTGTAAATCCATTCAAATATATATATATAGCTCTGGAAATAAATTAAGAGACCACTGCCACTGTACATTTTTCTGATGTCATCCTATGGTTGCTGAATGACATTCAAATGAGTTGACGATCATATTCTAATTTTCAGTGGTCTCTGAATTTTTTCCAGAGCTGTATATATTTACATATGTAACTCATAATTCAGTTACAAACCATCATATAGGAAGCCATATCCTGACATTTAACCACAATAATACAACACCTACCTTTTTCTAAGACCATGACTAGGTCTGAAATTCACAATTCAAGTGTGTCAGCTCATCTGTTCAAAGGAAGAGGAAAAAAGTATGATCAATGAAAGTTTTTTATAAACATTTACTGTACATCTCATTGGATATTAATATTCTGTTAAAAGCCATCTCTATTATATTCTCTAACATCTGCCTGATACTTTTCCTTTAGTGTAAACCGTGTGAAAAAATATGTAATGCAATGTACCTATACAAATCAAAGCTATTTGAGTTTCATCATGGTTTTCATTCACACTCAAATGTATTCCTCCATATTCTGATTTTTTTTCTTTACATAGTAAAGAGGATTTTTATTTTCACCTTTTATTTATTTCATTGCATTTTCAAAGGGCCAACATTTAAATTGTGCAACTTCAATCAAATATTCAGTAGCCTTTAACAGAAATTTTGGCTCACAAATAAAGAATATAAATGAAACATTAAAAAGAACAAAACATTAAAAAATAAACATACATTGTGAAAGATTATTGTTATCAGGGTGCTTGCACAAGGCTAGAGAAATACCAAGACCTGGAAGCACATGGACATTTTTGAAAGTCTTGAAAAAGTCTGGAAGTTTTGGTCATTGAAAAACCTATGTAAAAGTCAATACTCTGCAAAAATATCAATGGTCCAAGTCCAAAAATCCTCATAAGCATGGTTATCATTGTCATCATCATCATCATCATCATTATGATTGTTAGATATAAGCCAAAATATTCACAAATAACAGATTCAATTAGAAGGAGTTCTGTTTAACTTCCATTTTAAAGTGTATGCATGCTGCACTAACTAAAAGATAAAAGAAGGTATATAATTGTATATCAATTTAGAAAAACAAAATGAATGAAAATGAGTTGCCTACCTGTTGTCCTGGAATGATATCTCTCAAAACGGCAGCAGTGCTACTATATATGGGATCTGTGACCTAGGCCATCCCATGCCATGAAGTGTCATGTGATTTCAGAGAATAACCCTATTTTGAAAGTGAATGTATGTTAAAAATAATACAGAAAGAGTAACAAGAGACCAACATTTAGGGACCAATCATGAAAAGGCATGGTAGTCAGTGGAAGAAATGTAATAAAGTTGAATAAATTGAAATAAGATAGCAAAGTAAAATAATAAGACCAACTATATGTATATCTATTTTATTTAAAAATGTTAGAATGGAAACATTACTTTCGGCCTTCTACATGTACAGTACCTATATGTGGCAATTATTGGGGTCCAAGCAGTATTTTAAATGTATCAGTTGCAGAACTGTTATTGATATTGGCACATACATTGATTGGCTGTTGATGGCCATTTTGTTGGTTTGAATGAGGCCTGTCTGAAAATGACAGGCTCCTTATAGAAATTAAGAAGTGGTATTTAGGTGCACTTGTGACAGAAACTAGCCAAAACCGCCTTTTTTTCCACTGTATGTCTTAACTCACAAGGTTTTTGTGGTTAAGTTTGTGCTGCTTGGTTGGGTGTGTCACCCTCTTTGATGTGTGATCTTAAAGCAACACCAAAGCACTTTTCCTTTGTTGCACCCATGCTATTTGTTTATCCAGCACCAGCTTTGCAAATAACGATGTCCACAGACAAGGTATGTTACATGATTTTATGAAAGTATGATGTATTGTGACATCAGAAGCATGTCAAATTTGTAGTTTTTTATGTCTCATTCCATCGAACTACAGATCCGCTACTCGATCTGGCAAACTTACATAGTGTGGTTAGAGTCGATAGAGTGCCGCGAAGCAAATGCAGAAGTGCCATTCACCCTGTTACGAGTTGATGAACCACTGAAACGATTTTGGAAACATTATTTTAAGGTACAAAAACTCTTTGGTGTTGCTTTAACCAGTGTTTTGGACAATCAAAACATTGGGTTATAAACAATTAAATGTGTTGACTGGCTATATTGCCTGATGTGGCTCCACTTCAGGAGACACACTTTACAGTAGGAAAAGTACAAAATACAAAATATGTATTACTTAATAAGATGTTTGTTTCTCTTGTTTAAATCCTTGCTAGAAGGACATTGGGTATGGCCAACCATGGTCCCTGTACTTTTGTGTTCATTAATTATTCTATTTTGTAAGTGAAATGGAAAATGGAAAAACAAGTTGTATGTGACTTTTTGAAGTTCTATAGTCACTTGCTAAATGAAAATGATGCTGTGTTTTCACCTATTTCAGGGATTAGACTAGGCCTACAAAGACAATGTTGACTTAATGTGTTTTAAGACAATGTTGACTTAATGTAAAATTAAATAAAGGAAAAAAAGTCATTCTAACAGTGTTATTTGTTCCGTGTACTTTTGCATTTATTCATTATTCTATTTTGGAAGTGAAATGGAAAATGGAAAAACAATAAATGTGGGGTGGGGGGGTTGGGGGATGGTGTGATTTTTGTTGTGTCATTACAATTAGGCAAGGTAATTTATCACTTAATTAACACTACAGATAGAAACACTCACCCGAGACCTTTTCCTTCTTGCTAAACCATAGTAAGCAGTTTTAATAACTTATTTATGCATTTCCTGTATTTGTTTTCCGAGTTGATCTCATGAACACTCTTTTTACGGAGGTCCGGATTTTTAATGTCGGGTCCTCCGAGTTTATGGTCGGAATGAAGGCAGTATGAGAGCTACATGGAAAAATATGCACTAAACAATCCACTTTGAAATTTTACTGTTTTCATGAATATAAAAGTTGGGTGACCCACCTAGACTAAAAAATTTTATTCTTTGCCCTCGACAAAGAATAAAAATACATGACCCTGCCCTATTTTCCTCCGATGGTCCATTCCATAAATATCGAACGGTCTAACTAAAAACCCATACTTTTAAACCCCGGTGAGTTGTTTTCATAGGCATCAGTTTGAATCTGCATCTACCTTGTGACTTTACCAAGTGTTCATCTGCACCTGTTGATATTTAGCTTTTGCCAACAAAGCCTTGAATTAATCAGCAACATCATCAACAGTCAGCAATCAGAACTGGCACGATTTTCTGTTTAATAGTTGATGAGGAGGGATGAAGTATCAGCAGAGGAAGTAAATGACTCCAGTTCTGCTTATGGACTTCGTGTCAGGCAAATTCGTGCTAGTTCCTATAATGGGGTTGGTGTCGGGCAAAGTCATGCCTGTTTGCCAGTTCCCCTTATTTTGTTCTAGGTCACGCCGAACCCTGCCATTGTTTAAGAAATTGATATGGCTGTGCCATTTAAATGGTAGTACTTACCAAAAGAACCACTTTTATTAATGTTTTGAATGATATGTCTAATGTAGAGAATTGTGTATGTTATGATTTATGATTTAGTCATAAGCACATTTTCTGCTTTACACTCATTTTACAAAATAAAGTACAGTATGTAACAATTCCAGTGTGTGTGTGTGTGTGTGTGTGTAAGTGTGCATGTGAGTGTGTGTATGCATGCTTGTAAGTGTGCATGTGTGTGTGCATGTGCAAGTGTGTGTATGTGTGTGTGTGTGTGTGTGTGTGTGTGCACACGCGTTTGCGTGTATCTCTCATCCCTCTAACATCTCCACCCACCAACCCGAAGCAGTTCTACCTACTGAGAGCATCTGTTCTGTGGCACGCACCTGGACACTTATTGTGTTCAGCAATGGAAATACCCAAAAGTTTCCCCTGCACACCTGTACAGAATGACCTGTAAATCAGGAGAACAAGGGTAAGGGGGTAAACCATTCAAATTTCAGCAAATTACCAGTTACCAGGACCAGTTACAGTTATTTTTTAACATTTATTTTACAATTGCTAAGATTCTAAGATTCCTGTTACACAATTGAACCAACTATTTTTAAATCATAAATGCATTCTTGCATTCAAGTCAAAAGTATTGCAATGTAACAACAAACACCAAAGGGGCTCTAACACTTTACTTGACAGTATCGACATACAGTAAGAGTGACATGATACTATCATGAGCACATGACACTGTCATGACACATGAACCCTAACCCTAACTCTAATCCTAACACTAAACCTAACCCTAACTTGTTATGACAAAAAATTAATGTCACTTAATAACAGAAGCGTTATGTCATAAACGTGTATGACTTGTTTGTGACACGTTCATGACAGTGTCATGTCACTCTTATGTCGATACTGACAAGTAAAGTGTAACCAAAATAAAATCCCACCTCTAAAAAGACTATTACCACCATGGTCCTTCCGTATGTATAAAAACACAGAACAGTTAAATACACCTGTGTATTAACCACAGTTCACTAAATATTAAATATAAATAGGTCATTAGCGGCATCAAGCTACCCATGTCTTGTACGAAAATACTCAGATGTGGGTTGAATGCCCACCAGGAGCCCAGTGAATCAGAATCAGTTTGATCTTTTATCCAAAAGAAGAACCCTCGTTTATTAACCTCAAAGCTGATGAAATTTAGATCAATGTATACATCTTTAAATAGTCAGGAATAAGGAAATCGAAGTATCAGGGGAAGTTTGGTCTTCAGTGGGTTATTCAGCCATGGCAGGCCAGCAGGTCCAGATCATCTCAGATTTATGTCAGCGGAGACCACCTGCCTTTCATTAGGGGCGCGACATGCACTCCCCCTGACGAAGTGTGTGTGTGTGTAGGTGATGTGTGTATATGAGCGTGTATGTGCATGTGAACAAATGTGTACACTAAAGCCCACCACAACCCACAACAGCTACCTTACACGTGTGGTGCACAAACTTGGAAGTAGGTCCTAATTGTGTGTGTGTGTGTATGGTCATATCAGCTTGGCAGGAGTAGCAGAGAGCGGTCACGTACCTGCGGCATCCTCGCACTCCCTCGCCGGTGGTCCTTCCTCAAACCAGCCGTATGATCAGCCCCAGCTTGGATTCACATAGTTCAAGTTTTATTTGGTTTGATGGTGGTTAATAAAAAAAAAAGCATAATACAAAGCCAAAACTGGTCATAGTGTTAACACAAGGGGAGACAGACATTAGCTCCTGCTGAGCCTGACAGACTAATTGAGACTAGTTCATGCCAGGCTATTTCTGTTAAGCACAGCTTTCATTAGCGATGTTGATGGAATACACCCCAGGCTCCAAAAACTGGAAACAAACAGCAGCCAGTGTCTACCAAACTCTGTGGAGTTTCTCTGGGAATATTGAAGGGAGCGGTGAACTACATCTGGTGTGTTTTGTTTGGACCTTGATTAAGATAATGTACGTTGTGGGGCGGTGGGGTGGGGGGGGGCGCTGTGGCACAACAGGCTACAGCGTTCATACCATATACGGGTCCAAGTGCCCACGGGGACCCAGGTTCGAATCCAACCTGCGGTCATATCCCGGTCCCACCCCATCTCTCTCTCCCACTTACTTCCTGTCTCACTCTTCACTGTCCTATACAAATAAAGGCAAAAAGCCCAAAAAAATACTTAACAAAAAAAAGATATAATGTACGTTGTTTTGGACAAAAGAGTCTGCTAACAAATGTAAGTATAAATATAAACATAGAGAAATGTGACGTCCTGCACAATCACAGACTGCACCTTTAAGGCAACACACACACAGACACACACAGACACACTCATACATTGATCTTTTTCTTCGTACTCTTTTTATCAGAAGAACAATAGTGTGATTGTTTGCAAATAGTAAGTAGTATTTCAATAGGGGAACAATAGTTTGCAGCATTGGCAAGCAAAATAAGGATTTACTCCTCAAATCCCTAATTTTGAACAATTGGAATGAGTAAATCACATCAGAAAGATGCAGAGAAATTTTATTATTTTCATTTGATATTTATTTTCAGTTTTATGTGACAGGCAGAAATGCATTAGGGAATATAAAATAAATGTTCCAAACGGTCATCCTAAGCCTAGAAACCACCTTAAAAGGTAGCTATCTTAGCTTAGCATAGTGAATGGAATCTATCGTTGCCGGATAGCATGTGACTCGTGAGTGAAAGTGTACGGAGCCCGGGAGAGCTCACTTTAAGTGATATTTTTTCTGGTCGTGATAATTTGTGAGCACGTTTTCCTTTAATTGAGCCCTCGAAATAATAAAACGTGAGCACGTTTTCCTTTAATTGAGCCCTCGAATTAATAAAACGTGACCCCGTTGTAGGCCTAAATTGAGCTCTCGAAATATGTATTTCGTGCTCACATTTAGTAATTCCCGACATTTTCTCACCGCTCGCTGTGCTGTGGTGGCAACTTCATGTTACCTTGGCATGGACTAGGCCTACAGCTGTCTGTGACAGTTCATATTGGTAATGTGATGATAACCGTAGGCAGCTAATTAAAGCCTAGGTGGTCAGGATGGTTTATAGCGGACTTCTACTCTTTGTAGCAGGGGCACCTGTGGTGTCAACCGCCAGCTATGGAGACCCATAATGGGGAAATTCTAGGCAGGGGCGGAGCTATGTGGTGGCCAGGGGGGGCCACGGCCACCACTGGTCAAAGCTTGGCCACCCTGCTGGCCCCCCCCAGCTCCGTTCAGTGAAAAGTAAAAAAAAAAAAAAAAATGCTGCCGTTTTCGACAGCACTTTGCCAACACTTTGCAAAGCAGTGACTGAATCAATTACTGCACTCTACTACCATTGGCCCAGTCAGGAAGTGTAGCCCACGGTTGTGATCAAATCGTGAGTAACCTAGGCTAGTGCAGCAGCAGCAGCAGCGGGACAATTCAAGTCATCTGTTAAAAACACTTAGTAGACTAGCCTATTACTTAACCTCAGTAACAACAGGTGAGTTGATGATGAGTTGGAACATTAATGCTAATAAGATGTTAGAATGTGTAACGAATCATAGCCAAGTGAGCTGCGTTGGGCTGTCCTTAGGCTCTGACATTGACGTGTGGGGCTGATCAGAAATAATCGGATGCCCGCGGTAACGCTTTACAAAAATATTTCGATAAAATTCGGGTGAAATGCAAGCATATTAGGCACATATCTCCGGATGGCTCCAATAGGCTAATAGGGCCTAGGCTAGGCTACTTTATAAAAAACATAATTTGCTGACTGCGTGTGGTTCTTGCCATAGCAGCTGGTCAGGCAGAGGCAGGCTGCTTTGCCTGAGTTCTTTGTTACATTACTCCAGAACTGTTCATCGCAGCGAGATGAAACCTTAATTGCGTGACAGGGCAGAAATGGGGCTTTCCAACGAGACTAGACTCTTGCCTGTGCGATCAAGTATGAAAATAAAAAAAAATCATGAAATTAAATCAAATTGATTCATATTTATAGTTTACCTGCGCCCATTACTCTCGTTTGAATTACTCGCGAACCCGTGATCGCATAGATATGGCAAGCATATCAGAAGAAAGAGGAGACACAGGGCTATCTATTGGTACCAAGTATATCGATGCTTCTGGGCTATAAAAACAGACAACGTGACTGCAAAATATCATCATGTACAAAAACCAACTCGTTTTTAGGCTACTCACGAACCCGTGATCGGATAGATATGCCACGCAAGTCAGATGAAAGAGGAGATAGAGAGCTACCATTTGATACCAAGTACATCCTTCTGGGTTATAAAACAGACGAAATGAATCAAAATATAATAACTTCATATAGCTGGACTTACCCCACGTTTTTGTGTGTTGTGGTGGCAAGGCATGTAGCCTAGCCTATAATCCAACGCTATCACGTGTTTCTCTATGGCAAAGTTCATAATGTGGTTTTGAGATCCCAGCAAATTCCTGCATGGCATCCAATTCGAGACACACATTGCATCTCAATTTATTCGACAAAGAAACACCTTTTTGCCTTCATATGTTCATCACAGTAAAGTTGTTTTAGAATCATCATGAGTGTACACACATAATAAGACTGATTAAGTAAGGTGCATTATCATAATGTACTTTTTTATAGCATTGGCCTATTTATGGAAAACGATTTGGAGTGGACAACAAACTGACCTTTGTATCAGTGTTGGCTTTACACAATTTATTGTCATTATTAAAATAGGCTATCCTAATCTTCAAAACTTTTTGAGTAGTTTTCAAATAGTAGTTTTGATTCCCAAGTGCCACCCCAATAAAAAGTCTGGACCCAGCTGGCCCCCCCTATAAAATAATGGCTACGCCCCTGATTCTAGGCTACATAGGCTACTCGGGCTCTGTTGTAATGACCGGTTTCCACTAGAGTTTAGATTCTCTGCCCGAGCCCGAACTTGACCCGACCCGACCCGACCCGCGGGCCGGGTCGGGCCGATATTTCCAGCCACTATCCTCGGGCCGGGCCGGGTCCTTGATCAAGCTTGCTTTTTTTTTTTTCTTCTAATCATTAGCCTACTTGGGTGGGGAGCTAAAGCTATGCCATAGTCAGACTCAGAAATATTTTATATTTATCAAAGTAGGCCTAAGTAACAAGTGTATACAAAGTTAAATAAGTTAGGCTCAGAGTTACAAAACGTCAATTGTAATGTCATCTGCGCAACAAGTGTCATGCGCAGCTTCTCCACTCGCACACATCACACCGGGCCTGCTGTGCTGTATTGTGTAGCTTAAGTGCAACGTGAAGCTTGAAGATGTAAAGAAAAAAAATGAAAACAGGAGAAATAACTTCGAGGAAGTTTGGAGAAAAGTCAGAGGTATGCATTTGTCAGGTATGCTTTGTTGCGTGCATTAAGTGCGCACGATGTTCACCTATGACAGCAAAAATACTTGATGAACATGAAGCAGGCTTGCCATGGCAGAAATAATGATAGCCAGCCTTCAATGTCCTCTTTTGTCCTCTCAATGTCCTCTAAACGGATTTCTGTAGCTCAAACAGCTCGGAATTAGTTGAGAACGTCAGTTATAATGGCCCACGTATTTAAAAAAATGTCGGGTTTAAATCGGGCTCGGGCTCATAATTACAGTTAACGTGTCGGGCCGGGTCGGGCTCGGGCACAATGTGCACGGGCTCGGGTAGGGTCGGGCTTGATTTTTTGGGCCCGATCTAAGCTCTAGTTTCCACTACCTCCTGGATTGTTGACTAAAGCCTACGTTAACTGTGAGGTCTAGAAGGCAATCAAAGCACACACAGCGACAAGCTCCCAAACAATTACAACACGTAGACCTACTGCTGTTGGTACAAAGGCTACTGCGTATATTAGTAGTAGCCTAATACCCACCCAATACAATAAGGTTCCTATAGCGCCCGATGGGCCTCACCATATAACCCACCCGCACACCGATATGATGCACACAACGAGGTAAGCTTGATACGGACTATGAAACGGGAGACATAAACAGTGGCGTAAACGATGCTCAGCTTCTCACTCGCTATAGCTCACACCGTTCGCGATAAACACCACAGCTCTGCATAAACTTGGACCTGAACAAACACTCAAAACTTCGGCAAACATTCAGCTGGACGAAGATGGTGCAAACACACACAATCATCTGCTCTCCCACCTATAGCCTACCTCAGTGTTTTTCAACCTTTTTTGTGCCACGGCACACTTTTGACACTTAAAATGTCCCACGGCACACTAACATCCTGTGTGAAGAAAAAATAAACATACCATAGCATAGCCTAAAATTTCAAATAATACACAGATGGCCTTATTATGGCTTCTATGCAAGACCTGCTCAATAAAACAAGCGCCCTCTGTCATTTGTAGGTGACTATATCTAATTGAATTGTTGTTTTGAACTGGATATGTGATGATTCTGTGAATTCTGGATATGGGGCCCCCGTTGTACAATGCCTGAATACCACAAATAGTGCAATCATACAATCAATTAGAGCATGTGGTTCTAAATTCTTTGATGCAACAGTTGCTTTTCTGGACCAGTGAGTGCAAGGGCGTAGGTTTGGTCTGAGCTTTGGTGGGGACACTACCCACTAATTCCCCCGAAAAAAAAAAGGAAAAGCCACTCAACTCTTTCACCAGCCACTATAGATATATAAAATGATTAAAAAGTGCTACTGTCCAACTACCCGTGATTAAAATGTGCTACTGTCCAACTTGATCTATACTGTGTAGCACATAATCTGATTTTAAAGCAACACCAAAGAACTTTCCCTCTGTCGCACGCACGCTATTTGTTTATCCAGCACCGGCTTTGCAAATAACGATGTCCACAGACAAGGTAGAATATTTTGCATGACTTATAAAAGTACGATGTATTGCGACATCAGATGCAAGTAAAATTTGTAGTTTCTTATATCTTATTGTTCCATCTAACTACAGATCCGCTACCCGATCTGGCAAACTTACATAGTGCGGTTATAGCCCATAGAGGGCCGCGAAGCGAATGCAGAATTGCCGTTCACCCTGTTACGAGTTGATGAACCACTGAAACGATTTTGGAAACATTATTTTAAGGTATAAAAAACTCTTTGGTGTTGCTTTAATATGTATACATATGTAGGCTATATTTAACATTTATTTTCTATTTGGTCTGTTATGAAATCATGCATTGACCCATTTAAACACAGCTCAGTTTTAAGAAACTTAAATACATGCATGCTTAGCATTTTGTGAAAAGAATCATTAAGGCTACATTGACAACTCTTAACCATAAACTGCCTGTATATTCTCTAATAGGCCTATTTACAGATATCTAGGCGATGTAAGCACAGCAAAGTTTTAAGAAATGCTTAAAGCCGAAAGACCATGTTGAATTTTTCTACAATTTATTTCAAAACCGGATTACTCTGGAACAGCTATACACGGGAATGCTTTACACCTTTGTGTTCGGTAAGGTCTGCTGTTTATTCTGATATATGGGTTGACATGTGTTGCGTGAAGAGTGTGTAGGCCTACGATATTCCACCGAGACGAATGGATGTGGAGATGGGCACAGAGAATAATTATTAAATCTCTTGAAGTTAATTTTTCTCGCGAACTGTTTATCACAGCAAATAATGGCTATAGCACCGTTTAAAAGCTGAGAAAAGGCTCTTTCATGTGACACATGTGTGATGAGTAGCCTACTCGAGGAGTTCAACAGAGAAGAATGGATGAATTAGGACGCACTTCATATGCCTTGTAGTGAAGTGAAGCTGAAGCGCAGCGTCTCCTGCGGCTCACTGGTAGTTATTATAGGTAACTTCAAATCAGCGCGATTTACCCTTATAGGCTACTGCACATTACACGATCTGTACGAGATGATCCGCAGCAAAGTGAGAAAGTATTTAACTCTTTGTAGCGCATGTGAGCGCTCCCCCCCCCCCCCCCACTTCAACCTGAA
>NW_027468664.1:28217865-28220365 GCF_046254945.1 Alosa pseudoharengus | reverse complement strand
AGAACACAGACTCCTGTCTGTTGCACACCTCATGCACACAGTTTCAAGCAAATTTCCCCTCTTACATTTTGTTTTTGTCTTGTGTTTACAGATTTCTCCATAGAAACAGAAAGAGAACAGAACCATCATCAGCCCCATTCTTTTGCACTCACAATTCCCTGACTCCCGGAGGAACCAAATGATGCTTATCGCTATGGATACCGTTCAACAAACTAAACATGCCATCTGTGGCCCCACAAGTTAATGAGTTAATTTGCTTCCTCATACAGTGTGTGTGCGTGCGTGCGCGTGTAGGTGTGTGTGTGTGCGTGCGTGCGTGTGTAGGTGTGTGTGCGTGCATGTGTGTGCATGTACGTGCTTGTGAGTGCGTGCTTGTGTGTGTGTGTACTTGTGAGCATGCATAGGTGTGTGTGTGTGCGCATGCATGTGTGTGTGTGTGTGTGTGTACGTGCCTGTTTATGTGTGTGAGTGTGTATGTGGCAGTATACGTTCTGGAATGCCTATAATGAAACAGTGTGTTGCTACAAACCAAAATGTCCTCTCTTTTCCTCTCTCCTCAATCTACATGTTCTCTACGTCTATCATGTTCCACTCTTAAGGATCATTCACACCGAGAACGATAACTACTGTATAAAGATATCTACAGCTGTAACGATAAAAGCGACCACACAGACCGACGATGCAAGTCTCTCCTTGTGTTGGATTCTGATTGGCTGTCAGTTTTTTATCATTCTCAAAATTACTCTGAAAATGATCATCAATATTTTTCCTCTTGTCGTTGTCGTTTATGTGTGTACGTCTTCCTTCATATTAGCTAGCTTAACGATACTCTTTTGCCGTTATCATTTATAGTTATCGTTCTTGGTATGAACGGCCCTTTACACATGTTCTCTACAAGAATCTCCCTTCCCTCCTCTACTTCATTCTTATTCTACAACTTTTACCTTCAACTACACTTTTTTTTTTTAATATATGTTTTGGGGGTTTTTGTCTTAATTCCAAATAGGACAGTGAAGAGTGACAACTTAGCGACTTTGTCGCCATATTTAGCGAGATTTCAGACCCCCCAAGCGACTTTTTTGGTAAAAAGCGACTAGCGACAAATCTAGCTACTTTTTATGGCGTTCTTGGAGAATTTTTGAAACTGGCATGTAACGTCCCTTTTTACTCTTATGAGTGAGCAGTGAGTTCGGCTGTGCTGTGTAAGTCTCATGCCTGTTTCGTTTGTGAATTAGTCTACATCGAGTTCGCCGAAAGCGTTGCCCCATGATTATAAAAGTAATGACTGGCCTATGTAGTATCAGCCCATGTTATCCACGGAAGTAGATGTTCTATAGATCTAACAGCTCAGACAACTTTATTGGAAGGTGCAGCAACTTCGGGTGAGATTACAACCAGAGTCAACGAGACGAGAGCAATGACATGATGACAGGGAAACAGGGACACGCTTTCCAGCACCATTCAACAAAGGAAAGTAGGCTACAACTTCATTCACAAGCAGCTAGTTCAAAATCGAGCATACAAGTTAGAAAAACCTAAAGCATTCGTTTAGGCTATGTCGCCTCAATGTTGTCAATGCAGGACAGACTGTCGGCTGAGGGGAAAAAAATATGTCGGTCTGTCTGAGTGACATTAACTAAATAAATCCAAAATATAGCCATTGTTGTAAGGTTAAATTGTGTGTAGCCTATGGTGAAGTTATAATCAGACTTCAAGCTGTGCAAAGCAAAGGCAGCAGTTGGGAATAGGTTGGAAATGACTGATTTTTAGCCACTTAATGCTCATTCTGGTGTATACTATGACAAGATGTACAGAAGTGTATCAATTAACCTAATATACAAGTATGTTAAATTAAATATTTAAATTAGGCTCTTAAAGTGGCCTATTTCAGTATAGGCCTAGGAGAAAAGCAAACAGGTGTAAAGGGGAATTAAAGGGCCATTACCGTTTCTTTTTTTTTTTTTTTGGGGGGGGGGTGGTCACGACCTGGTGACATAATTGATATGCAAATTAGTGAGTGACGTCATCTAGCGACTTTTGGAGCTAGCTTTAGCTACTTTCCATTTGAAATAGTTGGCAACACTGACAGGAAATGAGTTGGTGAGAGAGATGGTAATGACCACAGGTCGGATTCGAACCTGGGTCCCAGTGGGCACTTGGACTCGTACACGGTATTGGTGCTGTAGCCTGTTGCGCCACAGCGTCCCCGACCTTCAACTGCACTCTTATCCTCTAGTAATAGTATTGATTGATGCAGTATCAATTGCTACCTAAGATCTCTTCTGAATGTTATTCCTCATCGCTTTAGACAAAAGCGTCTGCTAAATGAGTAAATGTAAATGCTTGTCCGTGTATGGTGCGTCCCAACTAATGCAAATGCATACCAATGTAAATGTATGCACACAAACACACGCACACACACACACACACACACACACACACACACACACACACATTACACACAGATAGGTCCTAGAATGTGATGAATGAGTGTTGGGGA
>NW_027468664.1:28105365-28212865 GCF_046254945.1 Alosa pseudoharengus | reverse complement strand
TTGTGTCTTTCCAGCTGTCAAAACAAAGTTATATGTTGCTAATATTACATATTGTATGTGTACATGATGTAAGTGTTTAATGGCGTAATAGAATAGCATGCAATCCTTATTCAATCCCCTAACTGCCTGTTCTCACTCTAGCCAGCAGAATTATCTTATTTTGCGCTATGCACATTCTGACCTTGGTATTGTTGGAAATCAACTATTTCTCTTTTGACATTCCCAAGGCTATGTGTGTGTGTATGTGCATTTATCTGTATGTGTGTGTGTGAGTGTGTGTCTGCTGTGTGTGAGTTTGTATGGGAATCAAATTACAGAGCGAGGAAATCTCTGTCTGATGGAGCAAGAGAGATTGATTCGGCTTCGAGAGTCTCTCTTACACACACAAACACACATACACACACATAATCACACACACAACCAACCACACACACAGCTCCGAGAGAGAAAGTCTCTGCAGAATGACTAATCACTCCGACACTGATAGTGATCAATGACTCCATCCGTGAAATGTTGATTGTGTTTCTAGCGTTTGAAGAAAATAAAATAACATGGTTCCGCATTACTGTAAAATAGCTTTCACAGTCGGTCACGTGAAATGTCAGCAAGCTTTTTAATTCTTATTTATTAGCATCTGTACCATGTCCTTCGTGTTGTACCATTACTAATTAACAAATGCATAATTTGACATGCAGATCGTAGCCTCTAGTGTGTGTGTGTGTGTTTGCTTGTGTGTGTGTATATATGTGTGTGTGTGTGTGTGTATGTATTTGTGTGTGTATATGTGTATGTATGTGTATGTGTGTGTGTGCGTGTGTGTGTGTGTATGTATTTGTGTGTGTATATGTGTATGTATGTGTATGTGTGTGTGTGCGTGTGTGTGTGTGTCGCTTCAACCAGCAGCAAAAAAGTCAATGCCGGGGTTCGGAGACGTCCATCTGTCAGTGTGGACGTGATGCTGGGCGGCGTCCAGAAAGGCTGACACTAAAGGCCGTATCTAGTGATGGGCACTGCGACAGATGGACGTGATGGGAGTGATTGAGCTGCCTGACAGAGAGAAGGGCGGAGATGTGATATTGTGTGTGTGTGTGTGTGTGTATGTGTGTGTGTCTGTCTGTGTGTGTGTGTGTGTGTGTGTGTGTGTGTGAAGAACGGTTGGGCTGCTTATTAGGCAACACACATATTCAATAACATATTCTATGATAATCCTGTTGACGCTTTCAACAGTCTTTCTTTACTGATGATCTGATATGGTAAAGATAGATAGGCTACAACAGATGCAAATAGTTGAAGAGGAGAGAGGCATGATGGACTATGGTTGAAACTGGTCAACCCAGTTTGTGCTTGGCTCCAGCAAATCAGAGAGTTTCAGTTTTCCATACTGGATTCATGTACCGTAAAGTTACCTTAAATCAGTGCACACTCCAAATCCTTTCCCCCCTCCGTGAGCTACAGGTTACTTCCTGACTGGATCAAACACAATCCCTGGATTTTCTACACCTGGATCCTGATCCTGAAATAGATCCTGGGCAGAGACAGCACAGATCTCACACTAATCTGGAGCGGTTCCCATGGCAAGAAGCAATGCAACTGTACAATCAGGCCATGCCAGGGAGATATATACAATAAATCTAATATATAGACAATACAATGTAATATTGTATTTTGATTCTTTTCCTTGTTCTGCTCCATCCGCATATTTGTGTGTCTATAATATGAATATGTATGTTTGTGAATGTAATTCAGCTTTGGCAAGAATGTCACTGAATAATGCCAATAAAGCTTTCTTGAATTTAATTGAATTTTATTGGTATTTCAACTGGTCAACTTTTTTACACTAGGATGGACAAGGCATGTCTGCACAGAGATGGTTAAGTTGAGAAAATATTGAGATATTGTTGCACTTTGGCCTCATGTCCATAAGTCAGCGGCATCTTTCAGAGGGTTGTTGCCCATGGCAACCTTTCCACAAAGCTATAAACATCTGCTGCTTTGGAATGCTCCCATCTGAAAATGATCGGCACACACAGAGTTTGTCTGCCTTGTCAGAGGTTACATGTTGCCTCCCAGCGTTGGCTCTCTGTAGCAGACGGACTGAGGCAGAGTGTATTACTGTAGGCTGACGTTACGGTGGCTTATGAGTGCGTTGATCCATTCGCTCCGATCATGACCTTAAAGAAAATCTGCCCATCAGACCAGCTGAGCAGTAATCCCTCTACACAGGGGTTTATTTCTCTTATGGGAAGCTCATTTTAATACGGCCACCCAGTTCATTCACTTACAAATATTCATATGCTGATGAAGACAGACACACACACACACTTTATCTCTCTCTGGCTCCCTTTTAACTGGGTTTTATGTTTTTAATACCACCACCCAGTTTATTTACTCACAAATACTCATAAGTTGATCAGTCTCTTTCTCTCGCTCTCTCTCTAACTGGATTTTATGTATTTTTTAAGAAGCATATTTTAATACCAGGACCCAGTTTATCTACTCTTTTTTGTAATATCAATATGTATTTTATGTACATTGAAGACTATCTACACATAGACATTTTGAGTCCTTATTTCCAAGGTTTTCCCTATCCCTTGTATGACTGCTTTGGCAATACAAGTTCAACATAGATTCCAATGAAGCAGAGATAACATACTGATTTTTTAGGGGAGGGAGAGAGTGAAAAAGAGAAAGACAGAGCAAGGAGGATAGAGAGAAAAGGAGCAAAAAGAGAAGAAGAGGGGGCAGGGAGTTGGTGTTGGAGCTCTCTCTCATGCCAAAACATACAGTTCACATGTAGTACATGTATGATTCTGATTGATCCTCTTGTTGCCCCAGTAGAACATGACCTGTGATTGACTGGCCACTATGCCCCTCCTCCCAGTCCCTCTCCTATCAACCATACTGTACATCAGATGTGTGAGAGGACATTTTTGATTGGTCTGCTGGTTTTGCCATCAGGGCACGACCAGCTGTTGGCCAGTGTAAGCTGTTGGCAACAGGCTCTATGCACCAAGTGTTGTCCTTTCCAGTCTGTGTGTGTAGCCAGCACACATACACACACCCTCCACTGTCAGATATATTTAGAGACTATCAGATGTATTTAATCAGAATCAGAACCACATATATATTCACACACACAAAGTATTTGTGTCCTGCCTTTGGTGTCACTCTTGCATTACAATATAATGGCAATAGACAATATAGAGTTCAGACTATTTGCACATATGTACATGTACCCACAACACAATATTATATATATATATATGGACAAAACAAATTGTATATTATATAAACACATATTATAGATAAGCCATCTTAAACCAGCTCAAAGCATTGTGGAAGGCTAGTGCACAGAGTTGCTGTTTTACAAGATATTACGGCCACCTCTCCCTTTACAAGTCCAGGAGGTAAGTTCACACAGTGTCCGCTCTGCCTCTCCCATGCAGTCACACAGCCTCTGTTTTTTTATGATGGAACAGAGAGTAGCTAGATATGGTGCAGAACTGTGCCAGATCAGGGCCAGATCTCTCCCAGTTTTAACTGGGAATTAAGGACATACACGCAGACACCCCCACACACACACCGACTCACAGGCACACATACACACACACACACACACAGAATGGATGCCATTAAACCTGCTTTTTTCAGTTTGCAATGTTCATTCTTTTTCTGGTTAGCGTGAAAAATACCCGCACAACTAAAGGGAACAAGGATGAAGGCGTTATCTGCTAAATATTTGGATTTACTGCCATCTTGTGGTAACACTATGTAAATGCAAATGACTTGTGACAAACAAATCATCCCTAAACTTTGATGGTTATTCATTGAGCAAAACAAGTTAGAAGAAGTTTTTGTTCAGGTGTGAAAGGCAAAGAACAGGAAGGGAGAGAGACTAATGTTGAGTCCATCAAATATAATTGGATAAACATGGATATTTTATCTGCAGCTGTGATAATTTAAACAACAGTTGTTGAAAGGGGATGAGAACAATGAGTGTAAATAGCAGGTTGGTGTCAACATTAACAGACTTTTGCAGAATTAGAGAATATAACGATTCTTTGCTAAAAGTGAAACAATCTGTGATGCCATACAAGTCACTAGTTTATTACTGTAACTTTTGTTACCATCACCACACAGGCTCATATCCAGTTATAGCCATGAAGTGAGCTTTTATATGCTGAAATAATGATATCTGCTGAGAGACATGACCTAAACCGAGGGGAACAGATCATTGTGGGTTTGGACCGCCCAAGACTGGACTCAATTTATGCCAATAGGATCAAGAAGAATGCACACTGTATATAAACAAAGAGAACACTCTCCCTGGACACTCTTTGTTTGAACCTCTGACATCAGGCATAAGGTTCAGAGGAATAATATAAAAAAAATGAACAGATTCAGGAACAGCTTTTACCCGAGAGCAGTCGTGTCCATTAACCCAACCCCACACCTCACAGATAAATCAACTCATGCACTTTAGAAGTTAGGTAGTGATTCTTAATCTTTATCTATGTATTGTATTATGTTTTATTGTGTTATATGTATTATATTTATTGTGCACAGCCCTACAGAGAGGCACACATACTTCCATTGTACTGCTGGTATAGTGACAAATGAATAAATAACATTCATAACTTCATTTGAATCTGTAACAATGTTGAAACATTGTACACAACATTGAAGCATTCGTTAGAATGTTGAAACATTGTCAACTATTTTTCAAGGTTCTGTAAAAATTCTGTACTGCCTGTCTGTCTATCGCTCAAAATTTCTGATTGACTTACTATGGCCATACAAAATGAATGAATGAAAATATACATCATACTGTACCTGTATGACAAATCAGTTTGTGAAAATAAAGACAGAAGAAAATAATCTGAAAGAATTAGAAAGAAAAGAAGAAGGAACACTTCTCTGAGTCAAAAAATTCAGGGTGCTCTTCAAAAAGGGCCTAGGCTAACGTTGAAAAAACGTTTCTGTTTAATCTGAAAGAATGTTTCACTGTTCCACCAGAACAGTTCTCTACTAGCCTCGTGAGACCATCCTGATCTCGCGAGCTTCAGATTCCCACTTGCAGATCAGTCTGGCATCTCTCCGATAAGAGAACATTTGGAGCAGTTCGCCAAACATTACATCCAATCAGCGTTGGTTTGTAGGTGGGTGGAGGTGTGACGCCCAATCAGTGCACCCCTGGGAGAACATGAGGGCGATTATATCAATTGCAAATCTTTTCACAGCATCAACGTGCAGGTATTAGGTGTATTTGATATATGTGATTATAGGCATCATGTCCTACCTCAAGTTCACCTTCTATTCACCTATTGGACCCACATAGGCTAAAGTTTTGGTTTGCATGTTTGCGAAAATTATATTTTATAACAATTATATTTATATATTTCACATTCCTTCTCCATTATGTTTTTCATTCTTTTTTGTCCTCCACATGGGGTGGTCCTGTTGGATCATTTCCAGGCAAAACAGTTTGCTTCAACTTTAGTCATGTTCCTAACTTCTGCAGGAATGTTACCAAAATGACCAAATAACTTTAAATTCTTAGATGACATGTGATCACCAGTACATGGTGACAAGCTTGGAAGCAAGGTGGCCAGGCTCAGTCCCGATTCCCACATTTTTAGGGAGTCCACGCTATCTGCAAGATTTAAAGAAGGTAAGGCAATCAGCATTGTAGAATTGTTTTTGGATACAAACTTACATGTGACATTTGCTCTCCATTTCATCTAAGGGCGTTTAGATGGCTTGCTGCTGGGGGACCGTGGATAACTCAAACATCTCCTAACACCATATGCTGACCCACAAACAAGGCCGCAAAGAAGTTTCAATTCTGCCCACAGCATCACAAGGGCTAAAATTGAAATGCCCTTTGGCATTTTAAAGGCAAAGTTCTTAATCAGTGTCGTAGTACCGATTAACACCAATTAAGATAACCAGGTTTTGTCAACCCCGGTTTAACAAAGTAACTCTGGGTTACATCTGGGTAGGTTAAGCTCCCTTCGTAGTACAGGCCCCAGGTCTTCTGCATTGTTGGGTCTGGTGTATAGCATCTTCCTCTTCACAATACCGGTTAAGGTCAGGTGAGTTTACTGGCCAATTAAGAACAGGGATAGCATGGTCCTTCAACCAGGTACTGGTAGCTTTGGCACTGTGTGCAGGTGCCAAGTCCTGTTGGAAAATGAAATCTGCATCTCCATAAAGTTGGTCAGCAGCAGGAAGCATGAGGTGCTTTAAAACTTCCTGTTAGACGGCTGCGTTGACCTTGGACCTCAGAAAACACAGTGGACCAACACCAGCAGGTGACAAGTCACCCCAAACCATCACTGACTGTGGAAACTTTACACTGGACTTCAAGCAGCGTGGATTCTGTGCCTCTCCTCTCTTTCTCGACTCTGGCACCTTGATTTCCAAAGGAAATGCTAAATTTACTTACACCAGAGAACATAACTTTGGACCACTCAGCAGCCGTCCAGTCCTTTTTGTCTTTAGCCCAGGCGAGATGCTTCTGACGCGTCTCTCTTCTCTTGTTCAAGAGTGGTTTGGCACAAGGAATGTGACAGCTGAGATCCATGTCTTTCATACGTCTGTGCAGTGATGCCAGTAATTTTTAATATTTTGACCACTTTTTTCGGTAACGAGTAATCTAACGCGCTACTATTTACAAACCAGTAATCAGATTAAAGTTACTTATCTAAGTTACTGTACGTTGCTGTTTTTGTAATTTTCCTTAGTAAAAATATATATTCTTTGCTTTCTTCTTGTCTTGGGGATTAATGTCATGTAGGCTATGCTCACGTTTTCAGCATGAGCACAATTCACGTGTAAAACCACGCATCGACACAAACGTAAACAACAATGGAGGGAGAGAGAGAGATGCACATTTCATCAGTCATTACTTTGAGTTTGTGTCAGCTAAACATGACAACATTAAGGTACATTGTACATTCTGTGCTGGCGACAAAGTGCTGTCTAGCTAGACATCCCAAGTCTTCCGAAGTTTTGGGAGTCTCCCACATATTGATAGCAGCTTCCACGACGCCCGCAAATTACATAAAATCTCCCGGAACCTAGAACGAACAAGAGCACGCAAGCCAGACCGACTTCAAATGCATAACGCGCGCAGACAACGGAGAGGGAGAGAGAGGAGTGGTGCGTTTGTGCCTGAAGCGCATCCAAGACAGAGAGCATCCTGGTCTGTTTTGCTAAATCAACCAATCAGTTTTCAGTGTAAGTGTGCTTATATCTCTTTTCTCCCAAACTTAATTAATCAGTTCAGTCAGTGTATCTAGGAACAGGAGCGTCATGGCAGCGTCAGTGCCCCTCAAAAAGGAAAATTTAATACCCATTTCACATCAGACTACACAAAAGTGTACCCAATTGTCTCATAAGATTAAAACATAATGATAGTCTTGCACACTGCACTGTTTGTAACAGCGACTTTAGCATTGCTCACGGCGGGTTAAATGATCGCAAAAGACTTGTTGAGGTGAGTTTAACAAGTGTAATTTCATTTGCAAATTACTCAGGCCTATACAAGATGGCTAGTTGCCAAGGCTACATGAAAATCTACATATTTTACTATAACAATTTCTATCAATAGGCCTTCCTTATTTGGTGTACTTAGACATTATTGGACAAACATCTGAATTTCAGTATCTAAGTAGGTTAGGTTGGGATGTCTGCTATACATTGCTGACATTACTGTTAAAATGCACTTCCTGTATAGTGAGTATTGGCAAAACCGGTTATCATTTTTATGTTGAGGCGGTGGGGGTGTTGTCGGCAGCTGCTTAAAGTAACTAATAAAGTAACTTGTAATCTAACTTAGTTACTTTTAAAATCAAGTAATCAGTAAAGTAACTAAGTTACTTTTTAAAGGAGTAATCAGTAATCAGTAATCAGATTACTTTTTCAAGGTAACTGTGGCAACACTGCGTCTGTGCGTGGTGGTTCTTGAAGCACTGACTCCAGCTGCAGTCCACTCTTTGTGAATCTCCCCCACATTTTTTAATGGGTTTTGTTTCACAATCCTCTCCAGGGTGTGGTTATCCCTATTGCTTGTACACTTTTTCCTTTTCTTCTACCACATCTGTTCCTTCCCTTCACCTCTCTATTAATGTGCTTGGACACAGAGCTCTAGGGGTGGGTCGCTCGACACACTGTCCTGACACACGTCCCGAGCTTTTGAAACACTACTGCTTCGAAACAGTGCTCTGTTGGAAACGAAGCTTCGTTACCTCACTGACACGTCATGCCGGTTTCAAAACACAGTGCGCGCTGTGGTCTATCTCGTTGGTGCATTAAATAATTATAATGTATCAATGTCTATAACATTGTATGTGCATGTGTATTGTTGTTCATTATATAATAATAATAATAATAATAATAATAAAAGCATGAGGACCATGTTGTTTGAGTGTCGATTAACACTTAGCTGACTCAACCATCACTCAATAATGAATAAAAGTCCTTCCTCAATCACAGTACTGTTTGCTGCTTGTAGATGCTGTCTGACTAGATCATTCACGCTAATAATTAATTATGGAAAATGCACGCAAGAGACCCCATTCTCATGCAGGTGTGGGAACATTCCAGTCTGGAGAGTCCCACAAAAGTAGTATGTGGTATATGTGATCAAAGTTTGTCTTATTCCAACACATCTTCAATGCTTCGCCATCTACGTGCAAAACATCCACTAACTGTGGCAGACGATAGGCCTACTCCAACTTCAGAGGCCCAGTCTGTACCAACTCAAGGTAACATTTCTTTATCCATATTATTCAGTTAAAGTTATTAATGATGATAATTACACAAAATAAGTTAAACACTCTTAATAAAAGACAAATAAAATAGTTACTATTCTGAAAAAAAGGTTTTTTGCATTTAGTACTGACCCCAAACAAACAATTTAGATTGAACATATTAGGCTATTGCCTATTATAGTCTACCTATCTGAACTCCATTGTGTAGGCCACATATTTTGTATAGTAGGCCTACACCATGAACATGCACTGTGAGCATACACAATGTGAACTGAGTGTGAACTTCATTTATAAAAAGCTGACATGTTACTTTACCTCACTTGGTTAAACACTGCTTGGGTTCTGCTAATGTGGTCATTATATTGTGTATCTTTAGGACGGAAGAAAGAGCTTGATGATGCCCTCCTCAACATGATCTCCAGCCTTTCTCTATTGTTGAAGATGAGGGTTTCAGAGCTTTAGTGAAGAAGCTGGATCCGACCTACACTCCAGGAAAACACTAAAGGCAATGATGAATGATAAGTATGCAGTGGAGAAAGAAAAGGCAGTGGCACAATTACACAACATCCCTGCTGTCTGTCTCTCTGCAGACATGTGGACTTCTTTGACGATGGACTCATATCTGGGAGTCACCTGTCACTACACAGATGCCAACACAAATCTGGGATCAGTTCTCCTGTGAGTGGCCAAATTTTCTAAAGCTGCTGACAACATCAAAGAGGCTTTGTCCCACCTCATCACTGACTTGGGACTCACTGGAATGGTGACTACAATAGTGACCGACAATGCGGCCAACATGGTAGCAGCCACTGAAAATCTGGGGCTACGCCATCTACCATGCTTTGCCCATACTCTTAACCTCATTGTCAAAAAGGCAGTTGAAGACAGGCGCGTAGCAAGCGTGGGGGATGTGGGTGTTATAACGTACACACTTTTGCTGGAACATGATTCTATCCCCCACACTTTTTGTCAGATTAAAATGAAAGTAAAATATGGAAATAAACGCTCCTGTAAAGAGTTGGAACCGTATCTACCATAATGCACACACAAAGAGACACAAATAGGTCTGTTGATTTGATTGAATGGTCATCCAGGCAATCACATCAAGTTAGCCAGTGAAGAACCAGAGCCACTCTGATCAAATTCAAAGTGTGCATCTTTCAAGGTGCTGCTGCTTGGGTCTGCATTATAAAGTCTGCAGTGAGCAGATTTCAGGTAGAATTGAAATGATAAATGTTACCGCATTATGCTAATTTAGTAAACCAAAATTCACTGTCTGACTGACAGTTTTTGTCACAATGTATAAATGCAGAGAGTCAAAGTGAAAGCGGGGGTGCGCGCACCAAGGCACTTGTTTGTGCAGAAAGACCTTGGCTACTATACTGATCTCAGAGCATTTTGCTTTCTCTGTCTATGATCTGCAGCTTTTCTCAAACTATGGGCCTCCTCAACAATTAACCTACTGGTCCACGTAGCCGCGACATTAAGTTATGGCCGGTGCTGGAGATCTTAATTATGATCGCGTTCCATTTAGAACATCTTATTTTGATCTTACAAACGGAGGCGTCAAGACACATTTGAGTTCTACATCTGAGAACTAAGATTTCCAGCATGTAGAACTCAAATAGAACGCTTATGAGCGCTCATGCAATGTGTGTGTCCCTGCAGCAAGTGAAACTAGGTAACGTGGGCTAGAAGCAACAATAGCTTAAACAACAACGTGGCTTCCTGTAACTATTAATGGAAAAAGAAACTGCTAATCATAATCTTTAAATTGACATGAATTAAGCTGGCTATATGCAACACAATTTATTTATATTCCCTTTGCATATGTTTGGGAAGACTTCAAACGTTTTTGAATTTAAGCTTACAGTTCTGTATTCTTTATTATTATATTTATTTAGGTATTAGTGATACCTCGAAATTAGGCTGCTGTTAGGGCAATTTATTGTAGCCTGCTAACCCATATGCACAAAACATAATTTCTGAAATGATTTCTTGATTTATAACATGAGATATGTCTCAGGGTAGTGTCAAATAGTGAAGTGATAGGTAGATCATGTAGGCCTACATGTCACATGAGCCACACATATGAGGGGCGCTGCTTCTTCTGTCCCTCCCAAACTGCATTAAAATGGTGTGTTTAGCAATCAGAATTTCTTTTTTTTTTCGGGGTAGAAACTGCCGGACCCCTCTCAGAAAATACTTACAACGTCCCTGTAGGGAGTTATTTATAATTTGGCAAGATTGTTTCATTTTCCTATCCCACAACCCCCACACTTTTAAAAAACTTGATACGCCCCTGGTTGAAGAACATGAGGCGTTGACAGAAATTCGAACCAGAGCAAGGAGAGTGGTAACTTATTTTAGGAGTAGTTCAAAGGCCAATGATACACTTATCCTTGCACAGGAAAGGATGGGTAGGCAGCCCCTGAAAGTTGAAACCAGATGGAATAGCACCCATGACATGCTGCAAAGACTCCTCAGTCTGTCTAGTGACATCATGCCACTTTGAGGTCATCTCGCAAAGCCTGGAAGTGCTGGCACCCTTTAAACATGCCACAACAGAGCTCTCTGAGGAGAAGAGGGTGTCAGCTTCCAAGGTTATTCCAATAATCAGAATGATTCAGCACAAAGTGGCTGAAAAAAACGGCCTGGCAAACAACCCAGCAACTGTATCCTTAGGGATGGCTCTGCAGCAGTACACCATCAGACGATGTCGGAATGTGGAGTCAATCCATATTTTAGTTCTAGCGACGTTGCTGGACCCCCGCTTCAAGACCCTTGGGTTTGGCAATCAAGACAATGCCCGTGAAGCTGAACGGCTGTTGACAGGTGAATGTACTACAATAATCCGGTCAACCAGTCAGTCTACATCACAAGCAAAATATGTTACTTAAATAAAAATAAAGTTGTCCTCCGAAGAGGGGGGGTGGTGGTGGGGTGGAGGGGGGGTTGCAAACGGAGTGCATTACCACCACCATCTGCTGGACTGAGGTGTAATGGCAAGTGTACCCCTCAGCCTCGTTATGGCAGCCGGGTGAATAAGGCGAATAGTCCAAAAGAGAAAAAGGCCTATATTCCCATCAAAGTGAGTTTTTAACAATTAATCCAACTTTGTCCAAACAATGGATTTGTCTACTTGTTCATAACAATTGTTTTCTGTTAGCTTTTAGAGCCTTTTGAGTTAGTGGATGGATTTGGTGGGAAAACTGAAGCCCACTAAAAGTGGCCACCGGTATATCTCTGTAATGGTGGACTACTTCACCAAGTGGGCCCAGGCATACCCACTAAAATCCAAAAGTGCGAGGGAAGTGACTGCCTGCATTTTGGATTGGTTCTATACCTTTGGAGCACCCAAAAGGCTCCTAACAGATTGGAGGGGATTTGTTAATAAGGTTTGTGCAGTAGCTTGTCACCATTGCTTAGTTATGAGAATATGCAAACTCCTGCACATGTATTTCTTGTCAAATTCAGCAAGTCCTGTCATCAAGCTTTCCATATTAAAACTTTTCCTGTTTAAAACTGTTTATTACAGATCAACTTCACTGAGTGAGAAGCTTGACATACACAGAAGCTTCTGTTCCCCATACCATCCAAATTAGACAAGACAAATGGTCTGGTGGAAAAATGAATGGGACTATACAGAGGTATTGCTGGTATAGTTTGTCAAGTAATCACATTTTTCATTATGTGCGATTTATTTTTCTTTAATCTGTTCCACCATTTCTTTTCTTGCAGAGCTCTCGCAAAGCTGGTGGGCAACAAGCCTGAGAAGTGGGACCTCCACCTCAAGTCAACACTCTTCGCACTGCGAAACCAAAAACATTTTTCAACGCAGTTCTCACCCTACTTTTTAATGTTTGGAAGAGAGGTGCATTACCCTAGCCAGGTCTTGAAGAACTATGAAATGAGTAATTTCAGTTATTGGATTGTGTTTGAGGAATACTCTGTCTGTTTTTGTGTCTGTGACTTTTCTTTTAATTTCTACAGGTTACCCAGAAGTAGCAGCTGCAAATGAGTCTCCAGCACCTGCTCTTCAAGCCCTGCCTGGCTTTCATGAGAAGGTCATGGCCAATATGAGGAAGGTGCAGGACAAGGTGCGGAAGAGGAGGTTGAAGGTAGCTAGAGAGGACCAGTGTGGCAAAATGGTGTGTGGTATGCTGGGCCCATTACACCGACCAAACCCATCCTATTGTTAGGGGACTCGAACCTGGAAAGGATCCCCCCACACTCACACTCCAACCTACAAATCGACAGCTACTGTACCCAGGAGCTACCGTTTATTACATGTGTCAGCTCCTGAGTAAAACACCCATACAGCATTCCACACATACAGTAGTCCTGGCAGTGGGCATGAACAACAAGGACCACAATGTCAAGGCTACCACAAACAAACAATTACACCAAATGTTTACACTTGCCACCAAGGTTTTTCCCTCTGCTTCCCTCTTCATTCCACTTATCAACTTTTCTCCTCACCTCACTGCTATCCAGAGACAGAACCTCAGTATTAATCACCACATTTTGACACATTTCCCCCACCTCCTCCCTATCCCCCCAGAACAGTTCCTAACCACACACAACAACATCCACTGGACCCCCTCCACAGGCCCGCACATTCTACACTCTTGGTGCACACAGATACATTTATCCCCCCACCAGCCTTAACACAGGACACACTTTAGAACCGTCTGTAGTGGACATGTTTCATGTCCACTACAGCTTTTTCCATCGGTTTACACATTTGTCCCAGGTCCGTGTTCCTCAACCATAAGTCAGGAGATGCGTTTAAAATACAAAACACTACACTGATTTAGCCCAAACCTGTAATACGGATATGAGCCAAAAATGTAATGAACTTGTAGCGTGAGTGAACCTAAACAATAGTGGTGTGCGATACTGTAAAATTTGGTTTTGATCCGATACCAATTAAATATAGGGCCAGTATTGCCGATACCGATACTGATATTTGTAGCTAAAAGCAGTTTATATACTTTTATGTAGGGGAGAATAGTGCGTCATGATTTATGACGTGAATAAAACATCAATATGCTAAATCTGAATACATTTCCATGACAACTAATGATTTTATGATTTCCACTGTTAATAGTTTAGAAACATTTCAGCAAAGAAACATTGCAAAGCAGGCATGCAAAATGTGAAAGGAATGGTGTTTGCATGACTGTAGGCTAGCCCTTGGTGAAACAGGAACAATGCATTTTGAACAAATTAAGATATACTGGAAGTGAACTAAAATTAAAGTATCGATCCCATCACACTGGTATCGATATTTGGATCGATATGCCCACCCCTACTAAACAAACCTGTTAGTAAATGTGTAGCCTATTTGCTCTTAATTGCCAACAGTTTGTCTGGATAATTAACAATCACATTTCACATGTCAATGAAGCCAAGTTCTCCAATATTCCCAGTCTTTCAACCTCATTTATCTCATCAAGCACCTGTAGCTTGTTCCAAATTGGTCTGAAACAACTGGTTACCTTGACCTCAATTACAGACTATGGTCGCAGCTGATTGCTTGCACATAGATGCCAACATTTCTCTTCACAGGCAGCCTAGTTAATTCGTACACCCACATTTCCAAGTAAAAAAAATAATAAGTTTGAGTTAAAAAAAAAAAAAAAAACAATTTTATCGTTTGAGCCTTAACTTTTGAATTGTTTTTGTTGTATACTTGTGTACTAGACTGTATTTTGAGTTGGTGTAAGATAACTTGTTACCCACCATATATTTAAAGAAGCCCTATGCAACAATTTTAGCAAAAATTACCTTAATTATGCAGGTTGAGAGTTGTTCTGATGGTTCTACAACACTGGGTCGTTTGGTGGGTGCTTCGTCTCCCCCTAGTGCTTCTCTGCGGAAAAACTGAATATGCAACTTTCTGGTCGCGGTCCGAACACATCCGGATGTAACTCAGCGGAAGTATGCAATCGCGCCTCAAAAATGTAGTCAGATTGTAGTTTCTAAGAAAACTGCAAAACGGACTCCGACTTGGCTTTGTTGCTGTTGAAATTGTAAGTAGCCTACCCTTGGGTGAACTTCGTTTTTGTAATGTGTTTTGATAGTCTCTTGAACAATGTGTTTGCTCGACCGTTTTATTGTGAGCCCTGTATGTGTTTAGCTTGGTTTCTTGATAGCTAGCTCGCTATCTTGTGGGGGTTTAACATAGCAGTCACTTGCTACTGAAGCTGCAGTGGGAGCTATGTCGTGAAAAATGCCAGCCCAAATCAAAGATTGAGCTACTAGGCTATCACACCCTCCCACATCTAAAGACAAAGGCCCAATCCTAATTCCGTCTTACCCCTTCCCCTTAGTTTTGCACGTTCACATGAGAGGAAGGGGTATCCCAATTCTCTTTTGGATCAAGGGGTAGGGTTAATAGCACCTTTCATGCCTCATTGGATATGTGGAAATTTTGACCTCCCACAGAGGAAAAATGACTTGAACACAAAGTCGGGTCGGATTTTTTGCTTGGAGACTTGTGTGGAAGTCTTGTGCCCCAAGGTATCCGACTTGACGTCACTATCATTCTCCAACCATGGCAGGCTCCCTTGCAACTCAAGAGACAAATCTCACTCTCATTATAAATAGATTAGGTAATTTATCACTAAATTAACACTACAGATAGAAACACTCGCCCGAGACATTTTCCTTCTTGCTCAACCATAGTAAGCACAAAGGGCTCTATATTAATGATCTAAAACATAAGTATTTTTGCGCAAAACGCAAGTGGGCGGATCTTGGGCGCTGTTGCTATTTTACCGGCAGGATAAATGACTGTTGCGCCCGACGCAAATCTAAAATGGGGTGGTCTGAAGTAGCTACATTAATCATTGGTGTGGTTTGGGCGTAACGTGCAATAAACCAATCAGATCGTTATCTCACATTCCCTTTAAAGGGATATTCCACCATTTGGGGAAATACACTCATTTTCCACCTCCCCTTGAGTTAAACAATTGAGTTTTACCTTTCCCCATTTCATCTAGCCATTCTCTGATTCTGACAGTAACACTTTTAGCTCCAGCTCATTGAATCAGATTAGACCGTTACGGTCTACGGTGCCGTTGTTTCTACGGCTGGCATCCCCAAGACATCGCACCAGTGTCGCAAGTGCTACAATGACGTCTGAAGTAGGTGGAAGTCCAAGCTTGCTGGCAACACTCGTACACGCCGTACGCATGTTTCCAAAATCGTTTCAGTGGTTCATCAACTCGTAACAGGGTGAACGGCACTTTCTGCATTCACTTCGCGGCCCTCTATCGGCTATAACCGCACTATGTAAGTTTGCCGGATCGGGTAGCAGATCTGTAGTTCGATGGAATGAGACATGAGAAACTACAAATTTGACTTGCATCTGATGTCGCAATACATCGTACTTTCATAAAATCATGCAACCTTGTCTGTGTGTGTTATTTGCAAAGCTGGTGCTGGATAAACAAATAGTGCGTGCGACAGAGGAAATGTTCTTTGGTGTTGCTTTAACAGATAGCTGTTGTTCCCTAACAACCACCCATCCAAGGGGGGATTCCCCTCAAAGATGGCAGGAATGGCAGATTTTGCCAGTATGAATGAATTGTGGCTTGGGCCAGGGTAATTTGACGTGAGTGATTTTACAAGTTGCATCGCAAATCACTTGTATGTTGATCGCTACAGGTCCAGTTCACAGGCTCCACATCTAGCCGTAAGGCGATTCCTCTCGTCTCAGCTCAGGGTGATCCAGACACTTAGCTTCGGAACTTTGCCAGCTCCACAACGTCCTTACTCCAAACTGATTGTCGATGTCTGCCTCGCTGCCATCTTCCTTCCCAAATCCCGTCCTCCATACTGCTGGTTCCTGGGGCATTTAAAGTACTCCAAACAGCATAGTCACCAATCACAAGCATGATTCAATTAGCCCGTACACCTGTGGGGTATACTATGAAGCACGTTAGACATATCTAGACTATGTAGACATATCGAGGCTTGACAAAGCCTTGACTCAGGGGTATACGTTAAGTGATACTACGATTGCAGTTATGTGATATATTTGTCAAACTAGGCTTTCAGTTCAGATCTGTGCGCGTTCTCGGTGTTGGGATGACGTTGGCCAATCGTGAAACGTGGAGACGCACAAGACCGCCTCTATTTAAAAACAATTACTTCCGCATTCATGAGCGATAGCTTAATCTACACTGCGGTCATTTTTTGAGTCTAACCTATAACATCAAATAAATCAATTGTCATCAGTTGTTGTATGGTATGCACGTCCATAGTGGGATATTTGCAGGCACAGCACTATTAAAGCGCATTCAAGATCCAAAATGTGTGTAGAGGCGGAGCTCCACCTGTAAGATATATGACGGAATCCTACACGTGAGATAACTTCGTTTTTTAAGACAATGGATTGGTCAGTGTGCGGTAGATTACACGATTTGAGCTATAACTTAGCACATAACCTCCTCCCGACCAGGTTTGGTTGACAGCATAAGATACCATGGTGATATAGCGACACTAAAACAGATCCACTTTCGTGTCACAGCATAGCCTGGCTTTGAGCGCAACATACCTCGCTAACCCACTAATCAAGATTCGTAGTACACCCCACTGCTCCCGTTCATCGTTACGAGTTACTCGTGACTGGTTTGTTTACCATAAACCGGAAGTTCGGCCATCTTGACATCTAAACAACATTTATCCCCCTCTGCCCCTCATATTGATTAATGCTACTTCATATAAGTAAAGCGCTGCAACGTGAGAACAGTCTAGTAGGCTAGCCTACATAATAATCTGACATAGATAGATAGATAGATACTTTATTGATCCTCAAGGGGAAATTTAAGGGTCTCAGTAAACACATCATACCACCCAACACCCATCATAACATCCAACATGCACTTACAGCAGAAATGGTAAACATAAGTATAAGTATAAACATATAACTAAACTCCACTGTACAATAAAGACAGTAGAAGATAAGACAGATAAGAAAACTAACAAAACTAAATACACTATATAAGTTAAATTAAGAAAGTCCAATGTGCTTGAGGGTGACATCAGTAACACACCATCAGCACTCATGCTGCTGACACAGTGACTTAATTTGGCCTTGATCGTGCAGGACATTTCAGAATGCCGACTCAAGACTTCAGTGCCATCATATTCAATGTTTTTTTACACAACAAATACAGAAAGGATGGAGTTAGCAAAGCTAGAGTCATTTCAGATGGGGCAAGAACAAGGTGAATTTGTATGCTTGTCAAAATTTAGACCTACCCTGCATTAAAGGAGCTGATCATCATACCGAAAGCACACTCGCTGTTTAAAGTCATACACAACGGTAAACTAAAACTAAGATAAAGGTAAATGCTACAAAGGTGGCAAAATTAATATAGGCTATTATTAACCATGAAATTACTAGGCTATGAATCGTATGAAATGAGGCCAATTCAAAAAGTAGCTACCAAAGTGGAAGCAATTGTGGAATATATGCACCGCAGCACAGTAGCATCAGATAGGTTACGAACCAATTAGGCCTTGAACCAGTGAAGTTGAAGCAAGATGTCGCTACTAGTTGCAATTCCACTTTTTACATGCTTCAACAAGTAATTGACAGAAAGGATGCCATCATCACAACACTGGCATTGGTGAACCCCAGCCTCACAACCCTTACATTTGAGGAAGTGACTGTTGGTTGCCAGCGCAGAAGACCCTCCTTCTAGCCAGGCATTATTTTAGAGGACTTTGACAGCAGAGTGGTTGTGGCAGTCACTATTAGAAACCCCACAACAGATGCCTTAATGGACATGAGGGGCTATTTGGCAGAGCCACTCATCTCCAGGAGTGAGGATCCGCTGGCTTGGTGGAAGACCAGGCAAATGGTGTATGAGGGTCTTGCTTAAGTTATGAAGGCCAGACTCTCCATTGTGGCCACTTTAGTGCAATCTGAGAGAGACTTCTCAAAAACAGGAAATATAGTCACAGAACTGAGGAACATGCTTATTTGGTTTTTGTATGTGAATAATTGTATACATATAGTCTTAAACTGCACACTTTGCACTACATTGCACAAATATGACAAACAGGCCTATTGCACCATGCATAGGCTGATTGTAAATAGTTATATTTATTTTCTTGTTCCCCTACTTGTTTACATTTTTGGTAACACTTTATAATATGGTGCCATAATAAATAGCAAACTAGTCATTACCTAACCCTTTGTTAATATTTGTTAACTGTTACTAAAATATATATTTGGCACAAGTTAATAGTTAATCACAATTAAGTTAACAAGTTAATCATTAATCATTAAATATTACTTGTTTGCATAAAACAACTATAAAACAATCTATTAACTATATTGTATTAATATTAGCTCCGTCAATAATAATAGCTCTGTCTCTCTCACTCTGTCTTTCTCTCTTTTTCTCAGGCTCAGGTTGAACCCCTCCTCTCTTTCTCTGTTTATTATATACGTTCTGTTTTCAGTCTAGTTTGATCATCTTTTTTAATCAGTTTAACCATCAGTGACCAGTGTTCCAAGAGACCATCACGTTGACCATCGGGTCAGTGTTCCAGTAGAAAACAAAAAGCTATTAGAGAGTTCTTTGACTTTATAAATAAAGTATTTTCATCCTGCTTTCCCAACAGTGTGTGCTGAGATCATTCTTTGATTTGGCGCCTAATGAATACAAAAACATAAGAAATAACCATAGTTGGTCAACCATAATTGGTCTAAACATGCATAGCTAGCTTGAATGCTGAACATAACGCCAAATTGCGAAGGCAGATTTGGAGATGGAATACCTGAAATTAAAGATCGAGGTAAAGAAATGGGTTGTGCAGAGACTAGACTCGAGCATAGTTGTGTGCATGTTTTCTGTCAGTATTTGCTCTATAATGAAGTGTTTTCTCTTTTCAGGCCATGAAACATGCAATGGGGAAATAAATGTTTTTTTTTTTGTTTTTTTTTATAAACATATATTTTTGGGGCTTTAAATGCCTTTAATCAGTCAGGACAGTGGAGAATGACTTGAAGTGAGTGGGAGAGAGAGTGAGGGTGGGAACCGGAAAGGACCACAGGGCGGGAATCGAACCTGGGGCCTCATTTATAAAAGTGTTGCGTAAAAATCATCCTTCATTTGATCTTAGATCATTTCTGAAATGATCGTACGTGTGATTCAGAGAAAACGTACGTACGCACCAAAAAACGTGCGTACGGCACCCTTCCAGGGGCTTCATTTATAAAAGGGTTGCGTAGAAACCATCCTTCATTTGATCTTAGATCATTTCTGAAATGATCGTACGTGTGATTCAGAGAAAACGAACGTACACACAAAAAAACGTGCGTACGCCACCCTTCCAGATGTGCCCATTATAAATCACAAATGAACGTCAACTTGTGCGCAGCCGGATGGTTTTAGGTCTCCGCCTTGTAAACACCACCTCATCAATATCATTAGCATATGTTTTAATAAAATCAATGGCCTAAAAGCTGTAGCCTATGTAAAATGATATATTGAAAACATTGTATAGGCCTAGCCTATGCCATCTGATGCCTATATGCGAATAGCTTAACTAATTATGTTTTTTCCAAGCAAAGCTTAGAAAGAGATCGTATGCATCCATGTCCATTGTCCTCTGCTCGCTTTCATTCCTTTTGCTTGTAGTAATGTGAATAATCAATATTTAGTATGTTTAGGCCTACTTTGTCGAGAAAAAAAAAGGGTTGGCCTAGCTCAGGTGTCGGCAACCTTTTTTGCCTGGAGAGCCACTTTTACCAAATTTATTTTTTTTTTAATCTCAGAAGAGCCACATAAAGACGGTTACAAGAAAAAGTTAAATACATTTTCTACTAGTTTTAAAACTAATGTGCAAGTAACTTAAAGGTCTCATTCACTGAGAAACCGTTTAATACTTGTTACTTTCGAAATACTATAGCTCACTCCAAGTTGCATATGCATGCTGCACGTGAAAATGATCTTCTACCCCCATTGCCCGCATTAGCCAATGAAAGAAAATACACGGAAAAACAAGCGAATCAGAAAGAGCCCTTCCCAATGACGCCGAAGGGAAACTGATTATTCATGGCCTCGCCCACCTTGGCTTGTGACCGCCTACAGGAAGACTGGAAGATTTTGCGGCTAGGGGATTGTCTCTCTGCAGCTAGTAGGAGCTAACAGCAAGTTGCTAACATGGCGGAAAAAATCGTGCCTGTGTTATTTGTGGCAATAACACATCAATGTTGCATGTCTTGCCTTAGAAACAAGAGTTGAGGAAGAAATGGTTCGGATTTATCGTTGGAACACCATCACCGAAGTAGTGCAACATTAGTTCTGTGTTCCAATCATTTCGACCACACTCACTGTCTACAGTTAGAAAGTGGTTTTGAAAACCTGGTTCTGTACCGTCATGACGATCGACCACCAGCTCACAGGCTGTAAGTACAAACAAACTTTTCCACCTAACGTCTGTTACAAAATAGCATGTTCATATTCTTCACGTTAGCATGCATGAAAAGGGTACAAGCTAGGCTTAGGCTAGCCTATATTACAGGAAGCTACACCAGGCACGTAACTGAAGTGTTCTGTTCGCGACGGGTAAAATCAGAGAATGTCTAATAGGAAGGGCTCTGGTAAAATCCATTAGAGGAATGGTCTATTTTCCCGAACGTAGCCTACAGGCCACTAACACGCCAGGTGTAGCTACTTCCATTGATTAGGCCTATTGGAAGCTAATTGTTGCAGTAGCCTACATAACGCAAACGGAATGCTTCAGTTACGTGCCTGGTGTAGCTAACGTTACACTCATAAGAAACTGACCACACTACCCAGAGATTTAGCTTGTTAAACCTATAATCTTCTAACCTAAGCGTTAAACCACAAATAATAATATTAGCAACAATATCTTATGCTCAACTAAGTACGGATATTGTTCTAGTGTAAACAGGGAAAATCAAAAACACAATACCCGTGCACTATTAGGCTAAGTTGCTATAGAGCTCAGGTATTTACACTTCAGTCTAATTTATGTCTTCTTGCCATTATTACATTGACCTTTGTAGGCCTACAATGATGTTTTGTTTGTATACTTGCTGTTTACTTAGTGTTTTGTATGTCTTCCAGAGCACATCCTCATGTCAGGGTACACAGCTTTCTAGCCTACATTAGGTCATCACGTTAGAAGCAAAGGTTTGTGATCTATCTTTTTTTTGTTGTGCTAGTTAGTTTCTAGAAGTCTTTTTCTAGTAGGCTAATACAGGTTCTTAAGTGCTCATCAATGTTTGGGAAAGTCAATTCATGGGTTTCTTCAGGTCACTTTCCACAGGTGTATAAAATCAAGCACCTCAATTATGAATGCAGACTGCATGGTGCTTGATTAATACACCTGTGTAAATGGACCTGATGAAACCCATGAATTGCATAACAGATAGAATTGATATTACCGAATGTCTTCTTGTGGGTGTGCTACTTAGTACATCATACACCTTACCGCAGTCACTAAAATATTTTTGTTTCCATTGTGCCAGTACAGTTTTGTGTGAGAGAGTGAATGTCCTGTGTACTATTAGTATCTTGTAACTTGACAGTAATACACATTTATTTACTTTAGGTACCCTATGAGTATTGATACAAGCACTTCGGATACATCATGGGCATGGGGGCCTGCTACCTCTACTGCCATCAAGCCTATTCATCCAAGGCCAGCTAGAAGACCTCGGGTTGATCAAGATGAGGAGGAGGATGAAAGCGACATCTCCACAATAACACCTGATAGCTCCACCTATGGCCCAGCGCAATCAAAGAGCAATGTAATAGAATCATCACAGCCAATGAATGTGTTTTGTGTGTTGTCCTTTCGGATCCCCAGGACAATACAAGCCGAAACAACAACTCAGACCTTTTCCCCTAAATAATCCCAGCACCATCTTACAAAGGATCTGTAGGCCAGATGTCTGCATCGTCTGGCAAAAAGAGGACATTGTTAATTCTGTGCATAGTTTGGATGTTCTTGTTTTGTGTTTGCTTTATTTTAATAGACTGCAATATTACTATTTGTCAGTGTTTCACAGACCACCTAGCAAAAAAAAAAACCAGTAGACCTACTTCAACAGTATATTAAACAATAGGCCTTCTCACTGAACCACCTTGCTTATTGTCTTTGCACCTTGCTTATGGTGTCAAAGGATTCATATGATTTAAACTGGCATAGGTTACATCAGTGTTGCAGAACTGTTTGGATTTACATACAAGTTGGTTCAATATTGCAAACAACTAATCTATTATATTTTACCACATCTACTTGTGGAACACTAGAGATAGCTTGCGGACCACACTTTGAATACCACTGCTGTATGTAAATATAATAAAGTTATTTATTGAAAATTGACCTGTTTTGTATATTTGTTTTAGGAGTTTAATCAGTTTTTGTCCCTTTTAAGCTAAAGGTTTATCTTACCTTTCATATCTTCTGTCTCACAGAGGGCCATAGTCGTCATAGTCGAATGTTTAGTGCATTTTGAAGGGAGTATATTATGCTAAGGCAGACTGGTTCTAATCCTGGGTACAGGGTCATACAGACAACAGGGGTACTGGTGTTGCCCATTTTTCTAACCACATGAGCAATCCCCTTACGAAAAAGTAGTATAGGAATCTTATAGTATTTGGGACAAAATATTATAGTAATCTAATAGGAATAATTATTATAGGAATAATTGGGACATACTGTAGAAGTACTACTAATAACTATAATATCCTGTAACCGCTATAGTTTTTCTATAGTAGTCTTATAGTACCTATAGTATGTCCAAATACTATAGTATTCCTATAAGATTACTGTAATATTTAGTCCCAAAATACTATAGTATAAGATTCCTATAGTAGGCTACTTTTTCTGTCATACGTGACAGAAAACAACTTGAGTAGGCTAATCTCTGCCAATGTCAGGCTATCAAAGCCAATCTCATTAAGAAGTCTTGCAGCACACATGCTCTGCTTCTGTTGGCATTCTGGTACAATTCCAGCAAAATATAGCTAGGTAGGTGTGTTTGCATTTAAATCTATATATATATATTGGGCTATGACCAAGTGGTCTTTCAATGATAGTATTGTAACGATTTGATACCGTACCACACAGTTGTCCAATCAAAAGGTTTATTCACTGGGAACGAGAGCCGGGACACAGACCGACCAAGACCAAGACACAGAACACAATGCAAACAGGGCAGGTCAAGCACGCACACACACTACACATACAGGGGAGGACGCAGCCTCCCACACAAAAAGGATCACACACGAGGGAGAACTAAAAGGGAAACATGTTACAATAAAGACGCTAACATTACACACAAAACTAAGGAGAATAACGACATAAACCCCCCAAATGTTCACCCTCGTGTCCCAGCATGCCTTTCGCTGGAGAACGCTAACACAGTCTTTATGCGCCGACGTTACACAGCTCCCCCAACAAGCCATTGCCGTCCTCGGCAACGACCACGAGGTAGCCACATGCTAACGTCGGCGCGCGTCGCCCGCCACTCAGTTCAGTGCGACAGTTCCGCCAACTCACGTGGGGTGCACGCGCCGCAGGAGCTCACTCAACGGGGCGCCACGCTGCTAGCAATCCAGTTCGGGCGTGCTAGCAGCCACGTGGCCGACCCGCTCGTCACCAACTCCCTCTCAGCAGCCGCCCTCAGGCTGCACTTTCCGCGGCGTGTCACCACGGCACTCCTCCTCTCCAGACGGGGCCCTAGGTGGCCTTACAACCGTCGACACTGTACCAAGCACCGGGGTTCGAGGGGGGCCAGATGAAGCTGCACCAACGCCACTCCGCTCCGTCGAGTCGCCGACCGGGACAGACAGGCACCGACTCCACAGCAACCGGACCGCGCTGAGCTCTCCCGCTGCAGCTACCGTCTTCGGCGTCCCTCCTCGTGTTGCCATCTCGCAGAGCCGTACTGCTCTGTTCCCGGCCCGTTCCACTCCTTCGCGGCCTCGGCGAAGGCACGACCCCCGAGATGGTCGTGCTATCGAACTCCACACAACGAACTTTTTTTCTTTTTTAAAAGGCGCCGGCCAACAGGCCAACTAGAACTAGCGCCTAGCACTGCACGGTGCCCCTCACACGCACCCAAAAGTTAGCACACACCAAAACAGTCACACTAGAGGGCCCTTCCGTCGAAGCTGCCCCACCGTCGTGAGTTCGCTGCCCTCAGCGGCTCCGCCAACCGTCCATCGTCTAGGAACCTCTTCCTCGCCGCACTCCCTCTCTGCTCACGCATCGCGGCTCGCCGTGGAGTCAGCGCCCAGGCCATCGCCGTCCTCTCCGCGAACGCTTCTTCAGGCTCCTCTTCCGGCAAGAACTTCTCCCATGGCCGCAGGCAGCTCCAACCGAAAGCTCCTCTCCTCCGTCGGCAGTAGCGATAGAACGCCCCGAGCTTTTTAGTAGCCCTTACAAGGGCTCTCTCTGCATCCTCTTGCGTGGGCCTCCACCCAGTGATGAGGTCTCCCCAGGGATTAAAGTGAAAAAAAATCGTTTGACTGAACTTTTTTCAGGCCATAAGTCATACGTTCTTCATATCGAGATAGCACCCCTTTTGCGGTCGCGACCTATTGGTTTTTAATGTACAAAAAGATGCGAACAGCAAAGTAAAGGGAGTATTCGCCTTATTCACACGGCGGCCATTGTTTAAACCAAAACGAGGCTACAGGGTACACTTACTATATAATTAATGCCACCTACAGGCAGTGTTGGGCAAGTTACTTCAAAATCGTCAAAGTAATTTGTTACATTATAATATTACTGTCTCTGAATTGTAAGGCATTACATTACTATTGTATTACTTTTAAGTTACTTTTACCAAAATATCTAGAAATATGGATTTGGAATTCTAATGTGGTATAACATAATGACTAAGCTAGGCTTAAGGCTAACAACAGTAGAATGCAATAGGCGCAGTGATGGCTCATGATGCAATACAAGCTACAATCATAGCCAGAATTTTGTTAAAAGCAGACAAAAGGTCGAAGTCTGGTCAATTGTGATAGAAATGCTGTAACTTTAGGCTTAGGCCTACTCATTAAAATCAACAGAGAGCCCACTACCTGTATATTGTAACCCAAAACTTGTCAAGACAGGCTACACAGTGCCGCTGCTGGCCATTGTGGTGCCCTAACTGGTGAAATACAGTATTAACCTAAAGTATGTCATCATATGGTCAACTATAAAGATGTAGGCTAGTCTGCCTGTTCCCAGGGATGGGTAGTATTTCTGAAACATGTAATATGTATTTCAAATACAAAATAGTATTTTGTCATTTGTATTTTATTGGGTTGAAGGAAATGGCTCTGTATTTTGTATCAAAATACTTAATTGGTGTGTATTTTTGTATTTTAGAAATACTGCAAAATACTATATGTGAAACACACTAAAAAAAGTAGATACTACACACAGGTGTAATGAATAATTGGTAATTAGGCAACAATGGTTTATTTTTATCGCAATCAGCTAATGTGAGAACAGCTGTGATGAGCAAGTTTACCTGTGCAAGTTCACATAAGGACACTGACAAAGGCAACCATGTCCTATTGTCTCCATGCCAATCTTTAACAGAAAAAAAGTCAGATATCTCAATGAACCACAATGACATCAATAGATGGTAAGGTGTTGAGTGTGTTTGAATTCCCTTCCTTGTAGCATCCATTTCTGCATTCTACAGTGGGGACAAGTTCACCTTGTTTAATTAAATAACAATTCTATTTCCTTATTAGCTGCATACTTGAGGTTGGAGATATTAAGGCATATCAAGTTTCTCACATACTGGAACTTCAAGATACATAGCCTTATGATTTTCTTATTCAGTTCTGCACTGGACTTGAATTGAATTGGACTGATTGAATTGGACTGCTTCAGACCAGAGCTGATGCTTCAACAATAGCCGTCACTGAAAAGCTGTTAGTGTCTTTGAACACAGCTGTTCTCACATTAGCTGATTGCGATAAAAATAATAACCAATTATTCATTACACCTGTGTGTAGTATCTACTTTTTTAGTGTGTTTCACATATAGTATTTTGCAGTATTTCTAAAATACAAAAATACACACCAATTAAGTATTTTGATACAAAATACAGAGCCATTTCCTTCAACCCAATAAAATACAAATGACAAAATACTATTTTGTATTTGAAATACATATTACATGTTTCAGAAATACTACCCATCCCTGGGAACAGGCAGATTAGCCTACATCTTTATAGTTGACCATATGATGACATACTTGGGTTAATACTGTATTTCACCAGTTAGGGCACCAAAATGGCCAGCAGCGGCACTGTGTAGCCTGTCTTGACAAGTTTTGGGTTACAATATACAGGTAGTGGGCTCTCTGTTGATTTTAATGAGTAGGCCTAAGCCTAAAGTTACAGCATTTCTATCACAATTGACCAGACTTCGACCTTTTGTCTGCTTTTAACAAAATTCTGGCTATGATTGTTCCTTGTATTGCATCATGAGCCATCACTGCGCCTATTGCATTCTACTGTTGTTAGCCTTAAGCCTAGCTTAGTCATTATGTTATACCACATCGCCCTCCATTAGAAGGAATGAGCTGCATTGAGCATAATAAACTGCATTTAGAATTCCAAATCCATATTTCTAGATATTTTGGTAAAAGTAACTTAAAAGTAATACAATAGTAGTGTAATGCCTTACAATTCAAAGACAGTAATATTATAATGTAACAAATTACTTTGAAATGACAGTAATAAGTAATACATAATACATTACGATTTTGAAGTAACTTGCCAAACACTGCCCCTGGCACCTTCATTTCTTTACACCATGGCTTGTTAGTTCTCCCCCATTTCCAACAGCTGCCCATCTCCATTTATTTTTTAACTTTTGACACCTGCCTTCCTTTAGCAACAACGCATCCATGACAGCTAGTGGCCTTGCCAAATAGACGCACACAAATTACGCTAATATGCAAGGTTCTGGTAGGCATACTGGTTATGGTTTTGTGCTATAAATTAATAATATTTTATAGCAAAGTTTTAAGTTGACTATTTTGATTGCATGGTTATTTTTTGTCAACATACACTCACAACCTACTGTCGTTAAAAGTGAGGCCTAAAGCAAAATAGGCTACAAGGCTGTCTGTGCGTCACAAACACGACTGACCCCCTTACTAAACAGTTCGCGATGATGACAATATTATTATTATTTTATGTTAACACGCTCAGTCAAAACCTTCCGTTGCAAATTGTGAAAAACATTGTTGTACATGTCATAACAGACGGGATAATACATTGCATACGGTTTATATTGCGTCGCTTTACACATAATGTTAGTTGCATTGATTAAAAACTGTAACAATAATAGTAGCCTACATGGGGTGGCATAGCAGGCTATCTGTTCAAGTCATAGGTGACACCCAAAATGAATGACCTCCCCTGACAAGAGTTCGCGATAGTAAGAAATTGTCTACATTGATGCACGGAAAGAACACAGCCTACGCTTCTTCTCCGAATTCGCACATAGAGCTCACAATATCATATCCAAAAAAGTTAAACGGATTTGCCAACCTCATCAGCTGTCTCGATTGTCACTATAATCCAACTTTTAGACCGTTATTAGTCCTCCATATGTGTTCTTTTTTTTAAGCAAACGCCCCAGGCCAACGAGACAAGCGTGTAGCTACAACATAAACAAAGCGGAAATCATGGCTGAGGTAGGCTAGGCTATCTTCTTGAGCCGTCACTGATTGAGACACAGAAAGTTCTCAAGAACACTATTAGGTCTTTAAACATTTATCATCACACACATTAATTCATCGGACCTAATATTTGTAGTTGCCTTAAAAAAAAGGAAAAGAAAAGGTGATAGCCGCCCCCCCCCCCCTATTTTTTTTTTCTCATCGGATCTGCATCGATCTCAAATATGACATTTCTAAAATCAAATTGACGGAAATCCGTCCTACGACGGAGAACTTTAATCCTTGGGTCTCCCGCTCCCAGCTGCTCCCGCTGAGTGGAGGCCATGTTCGAAAGTCGCTTCTGACACCAATGTAACGATTTGATACCGTACCACACAGTTGTCCAATCAAAAGGTTTATTCACTGGGAACGAGAGCCGGGACACAGACCGACCAAGCCCAAGACACAGAACACAATGCAAACAGGGCAGGTCAAGCACGCACACACACTACACATACAGGGGAGGACGCAGCCTCCCACACAAAAAGGATCACACACGAGGGAGAACTAAAAGGGAAACATGTTACAATAAAGACGCTAACATTACACACAAAACTAAGGAGAATAACGACATAAACCCCCCAAATGTTCACCCTCGTGTCCCAGCATGCCTTTCGCTGGAGAACGCTAACACAGTCTTTATGCGCCGACGTTACAGTATCATGGAATTCAAACCATAACTATCTATTCCGATAGCATTAGCAGGCTAGGTCAGTGGCTGAACTGCATTTAGGGTGCTTACCTGTGTTGTGAAGTAAAATATCTACTAGGAAGATTGCAAAGACTTTTGACTGTGTAAAGAAATAGGTCTTTATTTTAAAACGTTTCCAACTGTTTATTACTTGAAAGCAAGATGACGATTGTCACAAACGTTTACCTCTTTTAGGAGAAATTTTAAGCTGACAGGCAATTGTTACCATTCTATTAAACCAACGTTCACCGACAAACGATCAGGAAGCAGTTCTTCTTCCTACTCGGATACTAGGACCAAACACATGAAGTTGTATCTCCGAAGACATTTTGTGCAACAGTTTTGACTCGAGTTTTAGCCAGGTTTTAGCACTGTAAAGTTGAATATGGAGCATAGCACAGGCAGAATCGGATGAGGACGCACTGGAGGAAGCGTCACAGTACTGTTAGCCAATCAGAGGTGAATTCATTAGCATGTCATTAATATTCATGACTAGAGGCGAAATCCAGTCGTTCCTCCCCGCCAAACTAGAACAGCATGAAACAGACGCAGGACAGCATTTTTTTCACCAAAACCGGCTCACAGGGCATTCATCAATACTACAGACCACTGCAAAATTAATGAAAAAACGATGAGATGAGACCTTTAAAAAATAACAAATACAAAAACAATTTGTGTGTAGGCAATGCTAAAGTGGACATTCATTATAAACAGCCTCACATGTGATGTCCATGTTTTTTAAAGCAAGATCCATTATGGCCGGTTGGCTCTGGATAAGCTGGTGCATGTTTTTATTCATTTATGTATGTGCCCTGAAATATTTAGTCAAATAATCTGACTACTAAGCAAATGTATCTCTTGTATTTCTGATGTGCAAGGCACATATGGATCAGTGAACAGATGTGTTTGTTGTTTTATTATAGAAGTAATGCACACTGTGCTGTGTCTGGTGTTCTTTGTTTTTGATATAGTTTAGGCTGTGAGAGGGCCACCCGTTGTTTGTTTGCTTGTTTTGGAATATACTTTTCTTTTTGTCCATCCAGTGTGCTGATTACTGCTTATGGTCACCTTACACCAAACAACTTTGACAAGATTTGGGAAAAATTCTTGAAAGATCAATGTTCCCCATTCAAACTTTACTCGAAAGACTACAATCTTTCAAGAATCTTTCCCAAATCTTGTCAAAGTTGTTTGTAAGGTGGCAATTAGTTGATATCCCACCCATCTATGGGCATAGTCCAGTAGCACTCTGCCTCTGACACCTAGTGGTGTGGTGTGTTTCCAACCGCCTCTATAGGGTGTGATATTAGCTTGGAGTGAAATTAAGAATTGCAGTGCTGTGTTTTAGATTGCATAGAACAGACAGCAGCCGGGTCTGATAGAGAACTGGGCCATATCAGGGCCAGAGGGTCCCCATTTGAACAGGGAGCCAAGAACAGACAGACAGACAAACACACACACTCTCTCTCTCTCTCTCTCTCTCACACACACACACACACTCTCTCTCTCTCTCTCTCTCTCTCTCTCTCACACACACACACACACACCAGCATTGATGTTATTTAACATATTTTTTTCATATGCAATCAATGAAGGAGTCATCTGTTAAATATTTGGATGTACTGCCCTCTTGTGGTGAAATGATATAATGCAGGTGAATATACACAAACAATTCATCCCTGAATGTTGATGGCTATGAATCGAGCTGTTCAATATATTTCAAACTATACACACACTTGAAAGCACCACCAGAGATGATGGAGACAAGGAAAAAGTTGGAGGTCTTGCATCCACCCACAAATGGGAAAGGTAAAGAACAGGAGACTCTAATAGAAATAACATATATATTTCATCTGGTGAAGCAATTGTGATAAAATATTCAAAATGAAGTTGTTGAGGAGAGTTGCGGGGGGGAAAAAGAGTGGAAATAATCTATGATTCATGTTGATGGCAACTTGCCGTCTTACACAATTAGAGAATACAAAGTGTCTTTGGTAAAAGTTAAACAATCTGTGAAATGCCACATAAGTAACAAGTTTATTACACTGTTGCGCATTACCTTGTTGACACATAAGCATTGAAGCATTGATAAGAATGTTGATACGTAAACTTCTTTTTTTTTTAAACAAAAAACAAAAAAACAAATCTGTAATGGCTTGTGACTGACACTTGCTATGGCCATAACAAATGAATAAATGAAAATATACACCAGACCTGTATGGCAAGTGAATTTAGGGAAATAAAGACTGAAAAAATATAATCTAAGATTATTTCAAATTCTGTTTTATTTCAAGACTATACTATCCATCTGTTGGAATTTGTCACACACACACACACACACACACATAGCCAGACTCACCATCACAGTTTATTAAGGTTTATTAACCCCAAGTTACCTTTCAAGTAACAAAAAAGAGTTATTAATGATCCATCTCAACAGAAAGCATATCAAACTATCTTTACGGCACTGCTAAATTTGACCTGTAGAATTTGCCATAACTCCTAGTAGATGAAGACAAAAATATATGCAATGGAGAGGACAAAATATGGTTAAGTGCAAATGGAAAGATGGAAAACTGTGGCATTGACCTAGAAGTAGAATGTGGACAGTGGCTAGTCCATGAAGTGTTGACACGGGGGAAGTCCAGGTAACTCATGAAAAAGAAGCCCTCTTTGAACGCAGCGTGTTAAACTCAACAGTGATGAGATGAACTCAGCATCAGCAGTGAACTCAGTATCAGCAGTGATGAGATGAACTCGGACCTCATCTGGGAGGAACCAGGATCCATCCTATATGAAGCATGAAGCATATTCATGTTTGTTAGATACATGTTAAGTCATTAAACATGGCATATTTTCTCACAGGTAACTTGCAATGTAGGGAGGGGCAAATTTGTGATTGTGATAATCATAGAACCACTGAGGACCTTAAAGCTTTACCACTCTATCTGCTGTATTGATATCCTACTCTGTTTAATGGGAATGTGTATTGCTTATTGTTACAGTATGTGGCCTTTTTGGTTGCCCTGATGTCTTACACTGTGTTTTCTCCTGTGTGTTACTGCCTGTAATTGTGTGCAGGTGTCCCTGATTGTGCGCAGGTGGAGGGGGTTGGACATGGCGGCAGATCATTTCATCGCTGATCTTCGCATGCGACACATTGCCAAGTTTTTCTTATAGACGGGGCAACTACTACTACAGCTTTGTTGATAGGTGTCATGAACAGTGATTTATTTGCATGGCTAGGCTGATGCCCGAGGCACCCCCTTTGAAAACCTGTTGGTAGCATCGGCTAACTAGCGCCAGATTTCGGAGTGCAGGGGACAAGTTGAGATGAGCTATGAGACATACATTCACGCTCGGTATCATGTTTCAACACACTTTAGGTCAATATCACACTGGAATTCTCCTTTAATGAACATGTTGTGTAATAATTTATGGCAATTAATTAATAACTGATATGATGGTGGTCCAAGAGCATACCATGCACCGGTTCATGCATCAAACCAACAGACGGTGATGGCAGTCAGGCACTAAGCACTGCACCATGATGCTAACGTGAAAGTTAATTGCTTTCACACACACACACGCACACACACACACACACACACTATAAAATACACAATGATAAATATAAAATTCAATACAAAATACCTATGTAAAACACTAATATTTACATGATTGCACATACTGCACATTCACTAAAAATCACTGTTTGGAGGAAAAGATGTGCATGGCTGTCGTCAGATTGGAAGTTGTTCAAATGGCTTTCGCGGTTCTGCCTTGGACTATATACTGTATATTATTCAGTGAGGCGCGGAGGTTTATGGGATGAGTAGTTCCTTCGCCCAGAAATTAAAATACGTACAAACAACCTTTGACTTTTTTTGGATTTTCTGTTTGTTTTTTCACTCACAATGATATGTTGTATGCTTCTGAGTTACGCTGTAGCTGGTTAGCCTAGAGGGCCCAAATGTGGGCAATTCCGGAGAAAAAAAACAACATTCAAGCTGTTTCTAAGAATTCTACTGGGTCTCAGCTTTCGAAAGAAACATTTGATCTAACGCACTCAAAATGGGACTGAAAGTTAAGAATTTTCATAATGATCTTTTTCTTTTACCAGCTCCAAAAATATGGCTCAACAAACATTGTTTGTGCCACATGTATAGTACAATATTAACAATGTTAAGCATGCTATTAAGTTGATATAAACATCTTTCATTCCTTTGAAAATAGAAGCATGTAATGACATGATACTAGGTAAACATTTTCTTTTCCCCTTCACATCTGTCACGAGACGCTGTGTCAATGACGCTATGGGAAATGAGCCCTTCCAGGGCGACTGCTGAAGCTGTATAACTCCAAGAGCCAATAGGCTTATGGTCCACCCCCCCAACCCCCGTCTATATAACTTCTGAGGCGTCCTCTTTGATTCCTTAAGTGAGATTGAACAACTCACTTGTAGTGTCTAAGCAGTAGAATTGTCCACTACTCAGGAGAAAATGAGCCCGGACTGTAGCAGGCTACAAAACCCTTTATGATGTACTCAGTGTTTCCCATACATTGACTTATTTGTGGCGGCCCACCACAATATCAACATTGACCACCACACAATGATTTTCCAGGTTGTACTAAATTGTGCTTAAATCTGGTTAGCATCATAACCACGCTGTGCTAATTTGTTAAAAACTGTTGTATTCAAGTCAATTCTGCAAACCAACCACCACAAATAGAATTCAATTCTGTGGGAAACACTGTGTACTGAAACGTGCGGCTGACTTCCTTGACCTAGAATGGCCAGAAACCGCGCCACCAACCCTCTCCCACCTCAACGACTGTTTCCTGGCAAAGAGAAAAGACGTTAAAGCCCCCTTTTTCCCTGAGGTCCACCAGGAGCAAGGCATCTCTGCCTAACAAACATGACGGGCATAGATGGCCACGGCTACACTGCCATGCCACGCCTAGAAGATTCAATGGCCGTGCACCTGTGTCTTCTCACGGCTCCATGGTGGAAGTCAAAACCCTCTTGCTATCCAAACCATGTAGGGCTACTTCCTCCCTCGCAGAGAAGGCCTACGTCACCACAGGCCAGGCAGGGGCTGCCTTGAACATGATGGCCATGCTACAAGCACATACTAGCGCTGCGGACTACGAAGGCAACGGGCAGGGCCATATCTAACCTTATTGTGCTTAAACGCCATTTGTGGCTGAACTTGACCCAAATCCATGACCGAGATAAATCTTTCCTCCTGGACGCCCATTTGTCACCTAACGGGCTCTTCGGTGAAGCCATTCCCATTCTAACGGAGAAGTATGAAGCCACACAGAGTCAATCTGCTGCATATCAGCATATGCTGCCCCTCCGCCAGCACTCACCTTTTCCCCTGAGGACCGAACACCACGGACCCCCCACCCCTCCGCCCTCACTCAACCACAGAGGTCAGCCCACTCTCACGGTGGTGGAGAACGACATGCTGCTCCACTCACAAACCCCAGCCCCAACACTGTCACAACACACCACTACTCTCTACTCCTGTGTGATACCAATAAAAATTCCAAATGCAAACATGTCTCCCCTTTGCCAACACTTAGATTATTGGCGGGTGGTAGCGAAAAATTCTCCCTGGGTCCTAATAACTTTAGAAAAAGGTTGCACGGTGCCCTCCACAATTCAAAGGCATAATCAACTCAGCAATAGGCTTGCCCCTCCACAAGGCGCACATCCTAAGTCAATATTAGTGAAAAATGCCATCAGGGAGGTTCCCACGGAGGAGGCAAGCAGCGGTTATTACAGCCGCTACTTCCTCACTCCCAAAAAAGAGGGGGGTTTCAGGCCAATATTGGACCTACAGTAAGGCAATTAAATTGTACGCTGCGGACATACAAATCCCGTATGCTAACAAACAAAAAGATTCTGGAGGAAATAAGACAGGGAGATTTGTTCGTGAAACTAGAGCTGACTGATGCATACTTCCACCTGTCAGTCATACCCAGACACAGACGTTTTCTGAAAGATGTTGTACAAGTTTCTCGTTTTCACTCACTCCCAGATGTTTCACAAAATGCGTAGAACTGACCTTAGCCCCACTTCAGAAAGTTGGGATGAGAATATTAAACTTCTTAAATGATTGGGCGTTGCTCTCAATTTCCAGAGAACTCTTTTGGGACTGCTTAATTTGCGTCCAATCCAACGTTGGTTCAATTCTCACAAACTACACCCCATCAAGCAGGAACGTAGATTTGCCTGGGGACCAAAGGATGTGTCCACACCTATGTCAAATTACGACTGAAATGTCCCCACCAATATTCAGGTTGAAATGGGGAAAAAACGCTACACAAAGAGTTAAATCATTTCTCACTTCAGAGCTGCGGATCATCTCGTACAGATCTTGTAATATGCAGTAGCCTATAAGGGTAAATCGCGCTGATTTGAAGTTACCTATGATAACTACCAGTGAGCCGCAGTCTCCTGCGCAGGATGGCGCAGCGCTTCAGCTCAGTCAACGACAAGACAGTTATATGGAGTTACTTTCACTATTGACTGACAATGGGTTACCACCGAAAACATAGGCTGGAAAAAGCAACACTTACCCTAATATTGCTCAAATGACTGAATAAAACAACATTTATCCTGCAGAGGAGTTGCTTATATCTCGTGACAGTGCGTCTTCAGCTGTGCTCCATATGTGTCTCTCGCCTCTCCCCTAATCACTTTTAACCGTCATTACCAATTTGCAAATGATGGTGAATAACTACTCATTATGAGATGTACAGTATTTCGTAATATCTTTATTCTAATTATGTTTCCCATTGTAATCGTGCAATTTGTAATGCTTTGCATGGACGTGCGCTAGTGTGCGTTCATGAATGATAGAAGGATGGTGCGTGCACCTGCGCTCTTAAAATAGCATATGAACAACTCGCCATTGACTTCTGACCAGGTTTAGGTGGTGTATGATAGCGATTTTTAGACAACGCGCTAGGCCCCTCCCTAGGTTGTTAATTGCCACACCCCTGGGCGCAATGCTTAAAAAATAAACGTGCAAAATACCGAATTCAACTTTGCGCCGGTGAAAAACGAACTTTACGCCATGCGCTGGTGACCCAAAATACAGCCCATAGTCTATCTTATACACACTCATTGAACCAACAAAGTAAATGCAAAAATAGAGACATTTTTGTAATCATTCCATATTTAGTGTAGTCATTCCATATCAGAACCCCTGAAGTATAATCCAAATACAAGCATGAAACCTCAAAGTGTTACCTTTCATTTGAGACCAGGATTATGCTTCTACACAAAGGGGTTCATGTGCAGTAAGCATTTGATTGTCAGTATGCATTTTGGATAACAAAAAGTCCTATGGGGAGTATCCATAGGCATTTTACAAAACACATGGGCATACCTTGGCAAATAATAGTCTAAAGCACTATTTTCATTCTATGTTGATCTACTTTTGCACACAACTTCACAAGACCTGGTGCTAGGGCTCAGTTGTGTTCAAGAGGGATATCAAGAGACCTAGAGGGCTGAAATGTGGTCAGTTCAGAGATGATTGTAATCCGGCAGAAAGAAAAAACTATATTCTAGCCTCTGTAACTCTTTGTGAGTACATCACACATTTATTTGGACTGTTTCCTACGAAAAAAAAAATAAACATGGTCTTTCGGCTTTAAGGATTTCTTAAAACTGAGCTGTGCTTACATCGCCTAGATATCTGTAAATATTAGAATCAGAGAATATACAGGGGTTACATGCTATTCCGACATGCCGCTACTTAGACATTGGCGTCTAATTGTCGAAGTGGCGGCATTAACATATTAACAATAACAATAAACATAAAAAAAAAATTTCCATTGTCGGAGTAGCGACACTTGACCTTTTTAAAAACGTCCTGCCATTCCGACACGAGTGGCGTAGCCAGGATTTTTCAACGGAGTGGACTATTGCGAAGTAGGCCTAGGGTGGGCCTTCATTTTTTTATTCCAATATGGGCAGTATAGCCTAGGCCTACAGTAATCCCAACTTTAAACAACACTCGATTTCATCACAGCTCAGATGATTCATGGCAAAAAACAATAAAAGGCTACATTGATAAATAACAGGGGCAACAGGATTGGATTCTATAATAGTCTACGCACAATAACTTTCAAGGAGTCCAAGAGTGCGCCTCACACACACCAGAGCTAAAAAAGTTGATTAGAGAGTCACATTTGAAATGTCGGGTAGCCTAAATTAGCCTATAGTCTATAGCGCGTGCATCTCAGAGGAAGAGATTTTGGAGAGAGAGAGAGGATTTAACCTAGGTGATGATTATTTGTTTCTGGTGGTAATTAGACTTGAGTGTGGATACCTACAAATTGTTTTGAATAAAAAAAGATAAGACAACAAATGAAATGTGACCCTGCAAGGCGAAACCAGTCGTTTTGGTAAAATGTACAAAATTAAGTTATTGTAGCCTACTCACACGAACCATAAACTAAACTAAACTTTCCAACAATATGTATATCGAGGGTATTGCAAATAGTATTGGGTATTGGATAGTCGCCGACCCTCATTAGATGTGGATATTTGGAGGTTAGGATAGCCTTCAAGAAACAAGGTTATCGCAGTTGCTGTGAGGCATACCCCGACAAACACGGGACGTCCCCCGGACCTTATGCCGACATTCACGACGTCCCCGATTGGTCCCGAACGTCATGTTCTCTAGCGGACGTTCCGGTGACCTTATTGACGTCCAGAGCAAGTTATCGTTTGGTTATTGCGTGACGTCCGGTGCAGGACTTTCTGGGGACGTCACCGTCAGGTCCTTCGGATGACATTTGCATTTGGTCATTTCAAATACCTTCTAAGGACCCGACAATAACGTTATACCGGGAACATGGGGGGGACGTTTGTTTATTCACACATGGCAGCGGAGTTGAGAGCGCTCTGGCTACCGCCTGCAGGACGGAGACATCACATCCATACACGACTTCACGTTAGACGTCTGGGGATGACTAAAGTATCTTTGCTGTTTCCACAAGGAGCTGCTGTAACATCGGGGACAGCTATGCGTGACACTTTTAAACGTGAGCATGCGTCAAATAAATTACAATGACATTTAAACAAGTCATGAAGAAGCAGTATCCTTAATTCTTCTGCAATGTAGAGCTAGATTACCCTGGAAATCCAGAGTTCTCGCGAGAGCACAATTTGAATTTTGCCCGCAAGATACTCTGGCCACGAGCAATGATCCAAATTTCTTCTACCTCTCGAGCGAGAGGGACCAATCAAATCGGTGTAGGTGGGACAAAAGCGAGCTGCACTGATGACGACGGTGCTGCGGCGTCCGGAATCATCTAGAAAACATTGCAAGATAGCTACCGATGAACACCAGTTGTTTGAAACGGCTTTGGCCGCTACAATAAAGGATTTAGATTTGGCTTTTCAACTAAAAGAGGAGCAGAAAATCGCCCTCAAATCGTTCCTTTGCAAGAACTGGATATGTCACACCGTGAATTGTTGTGATTGGTCGTAGCGTTATCCAACTGCGTGCAGTGAGAGTTTCAAATGCATGCTTGGTGCCGCCCCTCGAATTGGGCCATTTTCATTACTCGTGGCCAGACCCTTAATCTGAAAGATTCCAGGGTCTGGTTTACCAGGCTAGAGCTAGATCGTTTTGCTTTACAAATTTTCGATTATGTTTCTAAATGTTGGGACTGATGGACACTGAACTCTGGGGGTTATTTGAACGTTTGTTGTGAAGTGGTTTACTGTAAAAGGAGCGTTGGATATCCCGCCTGTCTTTGCACAATTATAGGGCCATGATAATGCATGTGCTAGTCTAGAGTCGAGAGAAAGAAGACTAAATAAATAAGCAGACATGTTATGTGTAATTCAACAACTGCACGCATGACATGTAAAATATATATTCCTAGCCTACTTTATTGTGTAGTAAATTGAGTTTATTCAACCTGCTGGCAAGCCAAAATGCGTTGCACATGGCTTTATCATTGTCCTCTAAAATGCAATATAAGCAACTTGAATATATCGCACATCCAGTTTGAACACCCTGATGGACACTGAGATCTGGGGGTTATTTGAACGTTCGCTGAAGTGGTTTAGGCTACTGGAGCGTAAGAATTCTAACTTGACTCTCGCTAGGCGAAACAAAATTAATCTGGCGAGAGTCAAGTTATAAGAATTCCGCCCGTCTTTGGCAATTGGCCATTGATTGACGGCCATTAATTAATTAATATAGGTGGCCTGCACGCACAGTGTCACTCCCCGATGTGAGTCGCTACCGGATGTGAGTCGCGCATGCGTCACTTTGCTACTTTGCCACTACCTGTGCTGTTAGCCACAGAATAATGACATTAGCCTACACAGCAGTAATGTATTATTTAGCGTAAGGCATCACATTTTCACGGCATGATCTCTAATGTCAGTTCTAGATTAGAGGCTGAAGTAGCCTGCTAGCGAGAGACTTCTGTAATATCAATAAAAATTATGAAGTTTGTTCACTGCTGGCAAGTAAGTAAGCAATCAAGCACAACAAAGGCTGTCACTTGAATGGCGTTTGCTAACGTTAGCAACCAAACAATCTTAGATAGCTAAAACGTTTTTGAAACAGAAAAGTGAATTATTTTATGGATTTCAGTCGGATCCCTTGGCGTTATGCCGTAAAACCTATCAATCTGAGCATGCGTGACTCACATCGGGTAGCGACTCACATCGGGGAGTGACACACAGAGTTTGTTTGATGCATGGAGTTTCCGACCGTTTTCCCCTGAGAGCTTAGAGAATAAAATGTGGAGAGCTACCTGTGTTTTACATAATGTGTAACATTTATTCACATGGCCAGTTCAAAATCACCTGAGGCTTTGACTGAAATGTGTGCCGATATCAATTATTGGGAAAAACATTGTTTGGAGTGGATGGCGGGTGGATTGTTGATGTAGCTGCAGGTGCAGATGACATGACTGCAGCTCATCCATGCATCTAGGATGTTGGAATTTGATAGGATACAGGAACTGCAGAGATAAACTGAAAATGAGGATTGGTAGGCCTAATGTCGGAATAGCGGTACTAAAAAAAATCAGAGTAGGGGCATGTCTAAATAGAGGCATGTCGTACTAACGGTATGTCGTAATAGAGGGTCGTCGTAATAACGGGATGTCGTAATAAAGAGTGAACCCCATATATACGGGCAGCTCACGGTTAAGAGTTTGTCAATGTAGCCTTAATGATTTCTTTTCAGAAAATGCTAAGCATGCATGTATTTAAGTTTCTTAAAAATGAGCTGTGCTTAAATGGGTCAATGCATGATTTCATAACAGACCAAATAGAAAATAAATGTTAAATATAGCCTACATATCTGTATATTAAAATCAGATTATGTAGGCTATAGTTAGATCAAGTTGGACAGTAGCACATTTTAATCATGGATTGGACAGTAGCACATTTTAATCATTTTATATATCTATAGTGGTTGGTGAAAGAGTTTTGGGGGGGGGGTGTTAGTGGGTAGTGTCCCCACCAAAGCTCAGACCAAACCTAAGTCCTTGGCATCAAGGACACATACAATCACCTGAGGGCGACCCAAGACCATGCTCGCTCTGAGACCTTGGAGAGACCCCAGATAGCAAAATTTGACCGGCCCACCTCTGGCCCACTACCTTGCCTCAGGGTTTTGTGAGTGTTGGCCCAGTTCTGGCTGGGCCTCCGGCCCAACAATGGCCCAGTTACTGATAACTGACACAAAGAATTTCCTCTGGCCCAGATGTGGCCCACACACTGCAAAATGACTCTCATTGTTTCTGTTGGCCCAGGTCTGGCCCACACACTGTAAAATGACTCTTATTGGAACTGTTGGCCCAGGTGTGGCCCACACACTGTGAAATGACTCATTGTTTCTGTTGGCCCAGGTGTGGCCCACACACTGTGAAATGACTGTCATGCATTCTGTTGGCCCAGGTCTGGCCCACACACTATATAACTGAGTGTTGGCTGAGTGTCGGCTGGGCCTCTGGGCCTGTACTGGCCCACACACTATTAAACTGATCTGACTGAGTGTTGGCTGAGTGTCGGCTGGGCCTCTGGGCCTGTACTGGCCCACGCACTATAAAACTGATCTGACTGAGTGTTGGCTGAGTGTCGGCTGGGCCTCTGGGCCTGTACTGGCCCACGCACTATAAAACTGATCTGACTGAGTGTTGGCTGAATGTCGGCTGGGTCCCCGGGCCACATGTGGCCCATTAACTACCAAAAGTACTTGAAAATAAACACAAATCCAGAACTAGTAATTAAAAGCACAAGCTACTTTTATTAACAAGTTTGACAAACACAACCTTGCAAATAAAACAAACATTTAAAAATTATACAAGCTTTTACATATATACACTTTAAAAAATTAAACAAGTTAAAATATACAATCTACTTTTATCTACAACAATCGACATCTTTCATATACAAAAACACAAACAATTAAACATTTTAAAACTGTATAATGATTCAAAGAAATAAATTATTCTAAATGAACATTAAACATTTACAGAATTTACTTTAAATTCTGTATTTTTGTACCATGTACCATGACCTACCCAGCTACATACATGCACACATACTCACTCTCAAAGTATTTTTCAATAGCAGAAACCTTTGCCACCTGCCTTCTCTTTCTGTTGCCGCTTCATTGTTGCCTCCACCAGTTTCAGCAGCACTACCAGCCGGGGGTGTCTCCAAACTGCATTTAGGAATAAAATAATATTATAAGATCATTATGAGGTCTAAAGCAAGATTTCAACATGTCATCTGTCAGAGAAGTTCTGTTTGTCCACTCAAATATACTTACAGATAGCCACCTCAGCTCTCTGTGGGGGTTGATCAGAGTTCTTTCCATCCATCCTTCAATTTGAGATGCATGGACAGCATGTAATTTCAAAAGAAAAGAAAAAAAACATTAAACTATTTATCCTTTACTGTCTGACTAAATATTACTAAAGCCCAGTCTTGCCACTCTGCAGCTGTCTTGGTAACACCTCCCTGGTAGTTATTTTGGGCAACATTGACATTGTGTGATTGTTAAATGCTGATATATTACCAATGACAATAACCAAAAGCAAGACATATTTGTCAACACATACAGACCTGAAGCACAAAGGCTTGTGAACTTCCTTCACAAGAGCCTTGTGGGTGCTCCAGTTGGTTGGCCATGTTTTCAACAGCGCATGTTTCCTGCCCACTCCAGTTCTTTGCTGACATAATGGATGAGGCAAACCAAAAGCATCTAAAAATGACACATCACAAAACACAGGCCTAGATGAAAGCTGATTCCTATGATTTGGCTCATCTAAACAAAAAAGTATTACTTATTCTATTAAATCAATGTACAACTTACCAAGAGCTCTTCAGGTCTCCTGTTTTTCCAACACAAGAAATGGTTCACACACACGGGTACCCTTCTTCATCCAAAGGAGTGCAGGGCAGGTCTCTGGTCAGTGTGGCCTGGATTCTGAGGTGTAGGCTACATTTTAAAAAAGTCACAGTAACGTTAGGTTAATGGAAGTATATGTGTTCAAAATGATTACATGATCATAAACAACCCCTCAGTACAAAATACAGAACGACCTTAAAATACAGATTTTGATGAGCTTTACATGACCAGGACAGGACCCACCCTGCTACCATCTCTCTCTCTCTCTCTCTCTCTCTCACACACTCTCTTAAGGCATACAGTCTCAGTCCTGCCTGCAGTGCCTGAAGTTGGATAGATAACGATGAAATGCCCAATTACCAATCGCAATATTCTAAGTCATGCAATACTGGTTAACTGTTAAGCTATTTCTGAAATGATTAGATCACACTTTTCTTTGAAAACCACATAATTATGCAAGTATGGCTAACGTTACAGCACTGAACGTTTTTGACTAACCACCAACACTGACGTTAACGGTAATTAGGCCAACAAAGTAGGCTAAGAAATCATAATGTATGTTACCGCTAGCTTCGTCATCGTCAAGGGGGTTAGATTGAAACACCCATTCTTGTTATGCTACTTGTTAAACTTTGTCTGCAATAATAAGCCTACGTACATTCATAATGATTTACATGCAATAACAGGTAAAGGTAAAGTTACTTACCACAGGCAGTGTCCAAAACGAGACAGTTTCGCGCCGTCCTGCTGGTTTCAAACTTAACAGTTGCTCTGCTCGTGGCTCTTCCACATGTAATGGGCCGACAGTCACTTTACAGAATTGGGCCATGTACGTTTAGCGTCCGGCTGTCGCTAAATGTTTCATTTTTGCCGCCAACAGCCGCGATACTGATCATTGTTCGTTCCTGAAGTATCGGGCCACACACTGTATGAAATCCGTCTGCCGAGATTGATTCGAAAACTGGCAGTAGCCCATCAAACCCCAATCGGGCCAAATAAGACACTCAGTAATCAGCCCAACTACTGCGTGTCAGTGTCGGCCCATTCAAGGGGACAGTGCCTCAGCCGACTTGAAACTCCGCCGACAGTGGCAGCACTCAGCCAGGATCGGGCCGACTGTGTTTACTGTGCTTCAGCCGACTCGGACCTCAGCCGACACTGCCAGCACTCAGCCAGAATCGGGCCGACTATGCTTGCTATCTGGGACGAGAGGTTTTATCTCAAGGGTGTACACATAGGGCGTGTCTCAACACGAGTTGTCATGACCACAGACGCGTCCAGCCTGGGCTAGGGTGCGATATGTCAGGGACATTCAGTAAGAAGCATATGGACGGACAGCCAAAAGGCACAGCACATAAACGTGCTAGAACTTCAAGCAGTTCTGTTTGTACATGTACATGTTTTGATCAAATCAGACAAGTACACAGCGACAGTAGCCTAGATATAAACCACCAAGGTGATCTACGCTCTGCATCAATGATGAAGCTGGCAAGAGAGATATTGTTGTGGGCACACAAACACATACTCTCACACAGAACAGTTAATCTCCCAGAGAAAGTGAACTATGGGGCAGACATGGGCGGACATAATAGCACTCCTGGATGGCTCCGGTTAGACTGTTTTTAGTGAGAGGCTAACACATACTGATGACTTGCGCTAGCTTAGCACCTGCGAACTCTGCAACTAGAAGGACTGGAGGATATGTGTTGAAAACGGTCTCCACTGATAAATATCACACTTGCTAACTTGGAAATGAGGTCCTATGTCCAAAATCCTGAACCACCCCTTTAAAAGTGAATTATGAGCCTGGTAGCCATGTAGCCACCTAGCTAGCTAAGTGGAATACCTTTCAATCGCATATCATGTTCTTCATGTAAACAAATTATCATCAACAATGACTATGCATATGTTCAAGTTGGAGAGGACCCAAAAAGTATAATCGTTATGTAACATGCTGTTAGTGCATTTTGACATTGTAAATGTTCTCTAGAGTGAAAATCAGTTTGCAGTAAATCTAGGCCTACTATTTATTGGCTAAATCAGGGGTGGGCAAACTGCGGCCCGCAGGCCGGATCCGGCCCGCCAAGCACTTTCATCCGGCCCGCCGAGCATTTAATTTGGTTATCAGGCTGTTCGCTATTTTTTTCCTGCGATAGAGACGATGTTGGTTATCTTTACTGCAAACTGCTTTTCACTCTCATTAGAGAACGTTTACAATGTCAATGTCAAAACATCATGTTAAATACAGATGATAGGCCTACTCTTAGTTATTTCCTTTGCAGTGGATCTAACTTGAACGTCATTCTACTCCATTTAATTGGGAACGCGTCTGCGCTCACGAGAGAGAGAGAGAGCGGCAGGTTCCAGCTGGCTTGTCATTGTTGTCACTGTGAGAGGGTACAGCCATAGGTACAGCACAAGCCTTAGCAGGGCTGGCAGAAGATCATTGAGAAATAAACGTGAATTGTTCTTAAAGCGACAGTGTGCAATGTGTACATTTGTTAAAGAACATCAAATTAGCAGTATTTTTTAAGCAATTAGTTTTTGTGTGTGTGTCGTGGGGGAGGGGGGGGGGGGGTTGTTGTGCAGCCCGCCGGCCAATTTTTAAAAACCATTCTGGCCCTTGAGCCAAAAAGTTTGCCCACCCCCGGACTAAATGGTCTCTCCACTGTCTCTTGGTGCCCTTACGCACAGTATGTGATGCGTGTGATGGTAGCGACAGCACTGATCACTGTGTTTCAGGTGACTTTTTTTTCATACATACTCACAGACAGACAGACAGACATGCATACAGACAGACAGACATGCAGAAATACAGACATGCAGAGATACAGACAATGCTGTAGTGAAGGGAGGGAGCAGTGACCCCATTCAGCCTTGAACTAGGGTCTCCATAGTACGAAACTAGGGCCTCCAGAGTACTAAATAAGGTCTCCAGAGTATTAAAAGTACACCTTGACTGCAATGCCAAAGAGCCAGGCCCGTTGGTATGGCAGTCAGAGCACATACACAACCTTAGTGACAGCACTCCGTCACACATGCATACATACGTACATACATGCATAATGGCGGACAGAGACACATTCAAACAAACAGTCAGACAGTATTAGCCATAAAACAGCCAGACTCTACTAACCTTGAGACTTCTTCCTGTAATAGAGCAGTCCAGCAGCACAGATCACCAGGCCCAGCACCAGTGCAGCACTCCCAATGGCCACCTTATTCTTCTCAGGCTCGGGCATGGAAGAGTCTGGCAGTACAGAGTAGATATGCTTTACAAGGTAAAGCGACCTAAAGCAGTGGATTTACATATACATAAAAACTTGAAAATGGCTTTCTGAAGGCCAAAAGTGTTCTCACCCCAGGTGATCTCCAAAGGGATTTTAAGGCTGATGTGCTCCACCACACAGGTGATCTTCTCTCCAGCTTTGGGAGTTAACTCCAGGTGGGAGTGCATCTGGTAGTACCAGTCTCCATCCATCAGATCTTCGCTGGATATCTCATCACCGGTGGTCACCTCCTGGTCATCTCTGTACCATTTCACACGGATCATCTTTGGGTAGAAGTCATACGCGCTGCACATCAGCATGGCAGGGTGGCCACCACTGGAGGGCCTCACCAAACTCAACCGCACTTTGGGCTTAACTAAAGAGATACAGAATACCTTACACAACTGTGGTGTTTTTTATTGAAATATGGGAATGACTACAATGATGCAAATGGAGGATTTAAATGGAGCATAATGAAAATGTAACTTTTTTTCAGTGCTTGTATGCATGTTTTGGAGTATCTAGGATGGCTACCAATGCAAAACCACATAAATGGCAAAACACAGTCTTTTGTTTATGGACTGCCTAGGTCTGGAAACCTGAGCCGTTCAGAATTCATAGGTGATTTCAAGTTAGCCAGCTTGTTGAATAAAACCACCTAAATTTGACCTATTTAAACCAAATCTCTGTTACATTATTAATTTCATCAGTGAACCATCACACTAATAACTAAAAAATATGGCTTGTGTCCATGACAAACAGATGGATAGTAGTCACACAATAATTTAAAATAATAATAGTAACTTCTAAATAAGAAGAAAAAGAGGAGGAAAAAGAAAAAATAGCACAGCTTTAGTATTGTGCTCACCTGACTTGTCTAGCACAAGCGGTATGTAAATTCCAGCATTGTGCTTGCAGAATGTCCCGGCTAAAGCCTGCACTCTTTTGAGCTCCGCTGGGTCGTTGTTCCAACCCTCTGCAGTCCAGACTCCATACTTAGAGTATCCAATATATTTACCAACTGTGCTGTTAAAGACTGCGAATTTCATCTTATTGAAATAAAATCCCTCAATATAGACCATATCACTGAGGTCCCTGGAGCTGCAATAGCATTGCTTCCACCTGTAGAAGTAATATCCATCTAACAAAAACATACAAATAAGACGTACCCATGGTGAAAAGGAAACAATATGAAGGTCAGCTTGGCTTAGACATATTTGAGTGATAATAAAATAATAACAAAATAGTGCCTAACCTGTTCCAGAGATAAAGCATGAGGAAGCCAGCAAGAGGAAACAGACCAGCTGTGGCTCAGGCATCTTCTCTCTGCTCTAAGCGGGTGGTTGTGCATGATTATTCAAACAAACGCATTGTTCATGGCACCAACCAATCAGCTGCTGACAAGCTTACCTGTCACGTTTTCCTTGGCAGACTGTCATCCAAATTGCTAACATAGATAGAGAGATGGGAGAATTTGTTGACCCTACAGTGATCCAAATTAAGGTTCTGAATGGGAATATTTCAGCTGTGTTTGTGCTTGTAACATAAAAAGCACATTCATTCATGTTTTTGTGAAGTAAGGTTGAAGCTGCCCATCCAATTTGTACTGTCTCTGTGTCCAATCTGTATAACAGATTATTATCAAGTTATCATAAAACACATCAAAGCACAACACACAGACACACGCGCACACACATATTTATATACTGTATATAGAGTGAGTACATCAAAAGCTGCCCTAAGATTTAAGGTTTTACCTGGATACTGTTGAGTAAGCATGAAACTAGCACTCCCATGGGACGTTACTCAGTACTTCTGATAACAGGAAAACCTTCTCTGATTCATTGTTACCAGACAGTTCGAAGTGCAGGTCTTGACAGCATGCAAACATGTCTAGAGTTGTTTTTATCATTCTGAGTGTTACAGGTGTCCTGCAGTCCGAAGCCCAGCGTGAGTACACAGTACAAGTGATTTATTTAGTTATTTATTCTTAATCAGATGCACATTAGTACGTCAATATGCTAATCTGAGCACATTACTCAGACACTGGTGAGAACATTTTCAATTTGAATTAATTTCCCCATGTTTACATATGAATTAAAATATTCCATTTTGTATTTCTAAATTGTAGCTGTGTTTTGTAGATGTGAAAAAGATTAAATAAATGGTTGGAGATGTCATAACATTGCTGTTTTGTATTGAGGGGAAATGAAAGCAATTTGTGATAATCATGAAATAAATAATGCGCTATTCCTCCTGCCTTTACTTTAGTTAATTACGGAGATGAGTGGTTTGCCATGTACAGTGACACGGATCATGCTGATGAGCTCTCCATCACTCTGGAGGGTGATGAGGTAGCCTATGTGGATTTTGAGAAAAAGGAGCTAATCATGACATTACCAGAGTTTGCAGATACAGGAATCATACTATTTCGTGGCACATATGAAGTGGGTCAAAAGGCTATGGCGGTGTTTAAGACCAGTCTGGACATCCTTAAAAAAGTTTACAAGAATCCACCAGAAGCTCAAGGTAAGACATTTGTAATCATCACTTTATCAATTAATTATTATCCACGGTGTTATCTCACACAGCACTCACGTCAAAGTTGATTATCGTCCAGCGATCACTTTAGATTGAATGCGTCAGATGAAATTGCAATGGAAGATGATTTCACCATGGGACACCACATACAGTATAGAGTGTATATGATTGTAATTGCTAATCTATGTGCGTGTGTGTGCTTGCGTGTGTGTGTTATTATGACTGCTGCGGAGCGAAGCGGCGGTCATATAGGTTTAGTCAGATTTTTTTTTCTCGCATGAGCAATTTTCCGTCAAGGATTCCCGGGACACTGAAAGACCGGGGTGCATGAATCTTGGTGGGCATGTAGCTCCACAAGGATAGCATGGAACCATTGTTTTTTTGTTTTGATCTGTACCCAATGCCTAAGTATAGGTATGATGGAGGGCTTATGATGAGTCTGATTCTAATCGACTGGCAGATGCCCCCATGAGCTCCATCTACCCCAAAGATGAGGTGAAGGTGGGTTCTGAGAACACCCTGATCTGTCATGTGACTGGGTTCTACCCTCCCCGGGTCACAGTGAGGTGGACCAAGAACAACAAGAACATGACCAGGGAAGTCACCCTGAGTCGGTACCACATAAACAAAGATGAAACCTTTACCATGTTCTCCACCCTGAAGTTCACCCCTCAGGAGGGGGACATGTACACCTGTACTGTGGAGCACTCAGCACTGGATGAGCCCCTGACAAGAGAGTGGGGTGAGACTATAGCATTTATTTAATTAGACACTGGGGTGATGGCATATTGGAATGTGTCATTAATGTTAAAGCCATTAAAAAGTGCTGGATATCAGACATACTGTCAAAATACGTAATGAATCTTCTGCAATACATGACAACTTCCTGTGTCTGTGTGTGTGTGTCCTCCTCAGATGTTGAGGTGTCTGAGCCCAGTCTTGGTCCATCAGTGTTCTGTGGAGTGGGTCTGACTCTGGGCCTGCTGGGAGTGGCTACCGGAACATTCTACCTCATCAAGGGAAACCAGTGCAACTAGAGGTATTGAAGCAAAATGCTGCTGACTGAAATTGATCAGCAATTATCATCAACAAACTAGACCCACATTATAAGATAATAATAATAATAATAATAATAATAATAATAATAATAATGATGATAATAATACAGTAATGATCTCCATTGATCTCATTTCAGATGTAACGTCTCACAGCATCATATCTTTCAGCTGGCACCTTAGAACTGAGAGAACTGAAGACTATTCACTGTTGTATGATGTAATGATATGTTCACTACTATAGTCAGATAACTCTTCATTTTGAACTAGTAAATCTCTATGGCAAAGCTATAGCTCACTGACTTTGAGAACTGTGCTTAAGGAAATTCCTGCCTCTGTTTGCATAGCTAGTATGCACTGCCAGGTTAGTGAAACTAATGCAGTTATTAAATGTGTCTCTGTTGTTCCCTAAAATAATGTTCTATTCTTCTATTTTTACTCCAGTATCGTAAACGTACTAATTACCAACCATTTTGTTTGAAAATTCTAAAACAACAATGTTTTTTAATACTTCAAAATAACATTTGATAAATGAACCTTACATTTTTCAGTAGCTATAGGTGTGTAGATTTGAACAAAATCTAGTTTGGGTCTTACCGGGGCTTTTACTGCCTGAAATATCCAATTTTGTTTACCATGCTCGGAGTTTAGTGCTGGGCTGGTAGGTGCCTATTCCCAACCTTTCTCACGGCACATCAACGGTTAGCCCGAGAAATCCCATCGCAATTCAAAATTCCACCGGAGCTCCAAGCGGATTTGTACACACAGCCTTACAAGACTGTTTACAGCTCTTCAAGTCACGGTAAAATGTAATTTTTGGTACATAGCTAATTTAAATACACTTATGGTGTGGGTGCTTGCGTTTCTTTAGGAATCCACTGTCTTGGTTAGTATAGAAACGAATAGTAAGTGACACACGTAAGAGGTTGGAAATACGGGACGGTTGGTAATATGTGACGTTCCAGTAAATAACACACACCAGATCAGGGACTGATACATGTTTAAATTAAACTAGCAATACAAAAGACACATAGCGGTCACACACTTTTATCTAAATGGTAAATATGTATTTAAGGCTGGCAAACCTTTCATATATCATGTGCTTTAGTGAAGGTACTGGAATCAGAAATTATGATTTTTATATTCATAAGTAGGCTAGTTTATGTCCTGGTGTTTCTACTATGTCTTCCACATATGGGATTTCCTTATATTCTTTCCCCTGATTATATCTGTGTGTGATTATGTGTTATAATGTTATGGTTTTGCAGTGTTTCACTGTTCTGCATGGGTACATCCCTGGCATCATTTGCTTTGGATTGCCAAGTTGCCACTAATTAGGGTCTGCTTCAGTGTGGTCCATGTGAGATGGGATGACCAATGGCATATCCTGTCAACCTGGAAGGATACTAACTGTTTGTCTAGTTAGACCAACTGGTGGATCTTTATGTGAAGTCATGCTGTCTCTGATGTGTATCATTGTAAATAAATCAATGTAAGTAAATCTGTTCCTGATTTTCCCTACCACTGCCTGACTGTGTCTTCATTCATCTGTGGTATCAAAGCTACCATTACAAGCCAATTCTTTCACACAAACATACGGGTATTTGTGGGTGTTTTTGCGAGGTAACCAGGCACGCCATGTTTTTGGAGGTGCAAACAAAAGCTGCATTGCCATTGAGATCACATAGTAAGGAGCTGGCTCAAGGGTTATAAATGTATTTTGTCGTGTTTAGTTGTATAATGAAAGCACAGCTTTTATAGGCATCCATGTGTCTTTCCTTTTGGCTCTTTAGCTATGAATTTGGTAATTATAGCGGACTATTTGACGTCTTTAGAACACTAAACAGGTGGTCAAATGTTGAGTTTCTCCAGTCTAGATTTTTTGACGTTAATCACTCCTATGATGTATTGAAATTGTCTATCAATAGTAAAATACCTGTTTTGAAGTTAACTGATGGTCAAATCAACCAAAACTCTGATTGTTTGCACCAACTGGTGTGTGACGTAGGTCTGTGACGCGAGTTTGTGTGAAAGAATAATGTACTCAAGGTCCAAGACATAAATATATATGCTGGTTGTAGGTGATATTTTTATTCAGGTTTTATGATGTCATGCCAACAACTGAGTATTTATAATCAACTCGGCCAACGCCCCTCAATTGGCACTACTTTATTAAACTGACCTCTATGGTGGCTAAAGGGAAGAAAGGATGTTGAACAAAGCTTGATCTGGTTCATTAATAAATAAACGTTTGATGGGTGTTCACAATTCTTTCCCGCTACTCCCATGCATAAGACACTTTTAAGGCTGGAGTCCACTGAGCTGGCAGCTTAATGACAGTAAAACATAGATCTGGAGATGCACAGATAGGTAGATCACTCTATTGATCCCCAAAGGGTACACTTACCACATAAGGTACATTTAATGCCATGCAGATGTAGCCTGCAGAGAGAGAGAGAGAGAGAAAGAAAATCAGAGCAGGCTAATTCAGGTTCAGCAGGTTCTAATCATATCCCATGGATAGACCAACAATCTAGTCAGAGCTAATTATTACACAGTGAAAACCCAACTGGTCTGATGGGCACTTCTGAAATATCTGCATGTTGTGATTATAATACATTCATGCTTGGTCTTAAATTATTACTTGTTATGTGGGCAACAGTTTGATCACACTATCATTACAATCTAATGTATCTGTGCATAGAACTACACTATAGTCTTTAGGAGTGAGATTCACAAATATCACACCTACACCACACCCACAGTTCTCAAGTAATATATACTATTTGTTGAAATGCCCATGTATGTGTCTGTTTCCTCCTTTCTTCTCCACAGTGCCAGGCCATGTGCCAAACCTGACCACAAACACAGAGCTGGAACTACCAGACTGAAAGTCCCTTGTATTCCTTTCTCCTTCTCATGAGTGAGCAATGGCATAACTCAGATTTTATGACATACTTTGTTTCCAAGGAAAGGGCTTGATTTCCATCACATGCTTGCAATGCAAGATAATGTTATTGTTTGTTAAAACAGTTAACATTTGACATTTGTTTTGATGATTGCTGTAAAGTGAAGTAAAGTTCATTTTGGGTTTACTTACAACAGATGGTATTTTTTCACGTGGCAGAACATCTATAGCAGTGCCTTTGCCAGAGGTCCTAAGCAGACTTGAAGTCTTCTGCCTTATATCAATACATTTACATTTATTCATTTAGCAGACACTTCTATCCAAAATGACTTACACATGTCAATTATATTACAAGGGCCTCTGTCTGGTTAAGTGCCTTGCTCAAAGGTACACCAGTGGAAGCTGGGAATTGAACCCACAACTTTTCAGGCTACTATGCTAGCCCAGCTCCTCAACCACACTACCACCACCCCAATAGACAGGCTACTGCACGCTAGCCCAGGTCTTTAACCACTACACTACCACCACCACCCCAATAAACAGGCTACTGCACGCTAGCCCAGGTCTTTAACCACTACACTACCACCACCTCACTGCCCCAGTACACAGCAGTGTTATCCAGGCGTAGAGTATCAGAGCCACAGTCTATGTGCTGTTCATCCACCAGTAAGACTGCATTGATTCATTAAGCTTTTAGGTCAATCACTGTACAGGCAGGAGGGTTAATAAACATAAACATTGATAAAATATTCATAAATATTGATTTAATGTTGATTTCACAGGCTTTTTAAAGGGAAATGAGAGCTTCAAGTTCACACTGTAGGGACAACATCCTTGCTCTTCATCTCCACCTTTATGTGAATGTTAATGTGAACAGGGCAGTGATCAGTGTGATAAACACACAGATTTGTCCTCTGCATTACGCCCATCTATTCAGCTGCACTTTGTAAATACTATACTGTACATCTCTTTAGAAGGATCTTTTTATATAACTTGATATCACATCAGTGAGTCTCACTGTTTGGCATCACACCCAACAGTAAAGAGTTCCTCGTCAGCTCACAGCTGCAGCAAAGCTTCTCAAATTGTCATGTGGCTTGTGTCTGTAACGCGTCACGCTACATACTGTAAACACTGTTTAGTGCCGGGCTCAGCACAAAGTTCTATAGGAAGAAATGGAAGATAATTCACCATTATGATTGGTACTACCTTGTCCCTCTGACATATTTAAAGGTGTTTATACGTTTCAAGAGTGTATCTGGTCAACCTTTTTTAACCACTAACTGTTATAGTTATCATGTATGCATGTTAGGACCATTCAAGACAATATAGAGGTAGGCCTAGAAAATCTGAGAACCTGAAAGTGTTTGCAGCTGTTGAATAGAATAACCAGGAGTCAATGAGTGGTCCACATGTATGATTGTGGAGGTTTAAAAAGTCCTCAAAGTTTATTGATGGTTTATACGAAGCAAATGCAGAAGTGCCGTTCACCCTGTTACGAGTTGAACAACTGAAACGATTTTGGAAACATTATTTTAAGGTACAAAAAACGCTTTGTCATTTGTAATCACACATCAAAAGCAGGCTGGTGACTTGACTTGACCTGATAGGAACCAAAGCAGGCTGCAAACTTAACATGGACTCATACTGCATCATAGCATATTGTCAGGATCCCCACCTAGATTGTTAGTTTTGTCTCCCCCTACCTGTCAATGTTGTGATCATTCTTGTATGTTTTGTTGAGTCTCTAACGACATCACTGGCGGCCATATTGTCACAGGCAAGCCATCTGGTGGGCTTTGTGGTACCTGATGTAAGACAAGTGATCTGCAGGAACACAAATACTCTTATCTCGCTGAAATCTTGACAGATTTACAAACGCTTTGGTTTCTTACAAACATTATTAACATAGTTATAATCTGGACTTGACTTACACACATGAGTTCCTCAGTGTTCGGTTTATTAAACTTTTACCACATACATCCGCTGTATATATACTTGTATATCTTCTTCTTAGCCTGGGTGCCATTCCGAACTTAGTCCCGCCCACAACATTTGAGGTCGGGAAGTTCGGTCTGGCATTGCTCCATTGTGGAGCAGGTATGCTCGCCCTAGATCGGGCGGACCAATCAAATCGGGCTTTACGATGATGGACAGGTGAGCAACAGCGCCTGGTCTATCACGTCATCTGAGCATGCTTAGATTAGGCTTATGCTTGAAACAAAAACGCTGTGGCTAGAAGGATGCATGGCTTTTAAGACCCCATATGGAAAATGCATATTATTATGACCGCTGCACAGCGAAGCCGCGGTCATATAGGTTTAGTCAGATTTTTTTATTTTCTTTTTCGCATGGCCAAATTTCCGTCAAAGATTCCCGGGACACTGAAAGACCGGGGTACATGAAACTTGGTGGGCATGTAACCCCACATGGATAGCATGGAACCATCGTTTTTTTTATCTGTAGCCCCCCGCTGGACTGGACCCCCCGAAAGGAGGGTAGGGCAGACACAGTTTTCTGTGAATGTCTCGAGAACCGTAGGGTTTAGGAAGACCACCTTTTTGTTGTATGTTGATCTCAAGGGGCCCTGTCAACCCATTCCATAACCACTCATTTCATGTATAGCACCTAGTTAAACACAAAAAAGTAAAAATGAGGTGTTGTAATCACAGGTATCTGTGACCTAACATAGTCAAAACTGCACGAAATTGGAAGTGTAGGCTCATTATGACACCCTCTGAATGCACGCCTCCGTAGAACCGTAGAGCCTAGGAGGACCACCTTTTTTTTGTATGTTGGACTTAAGGGGCCATGTCAATCCATCCCATTACCACTTATTTCATGTATAGCGCCACCTAGTTAAAAATTAAAAAGCAAAAAATTAGGTGTTTTCATCACAATATCTCTCGCTGACATGGTCAAAACTGCACGAAATTGAAAGTGTAGGATCATTATGACACCCTCCGAATGCATGCCAAGTTTCGTGAACTTTTGTTCATGGGGGGCCTTACAATAAAATAATTTATGCGTACATTTAGTGACCGTTTTCTGTGAATATCTTGAGAACCGTAGGATGACCAATTTCTTGCGTATGTTTGCCTCCAGGGGTCATGTTAACCCATTCCATATGCACACATGTGCATAAACAGATACACACGCACACACATACATTCACAGTAATCATACGTATGACACATACTCACACAGTAGACATATGTACGCATGCATGCACATGCACACACACAGGCACATACGCAGGCACACACACAAGCACATACACACACACACCCACATAAACATAAACATGTACATGCACACATACACACAATTCAAGAATTTCTCAGAATTATGAACAGGCAAGATGGGGGTGGGGTTGTATAAAATGTATTTTACATGTGAAATCTATGAACTAATCATGTTTTGGTACTTGTTGTCTAGCAGATACCAGTGAGAATTGAGTGAGCATAATGCAATTCAGTGAGACAGTTAGAATCATATATGCCTTTCAGCGTGACTTATTTTTGTGGAAAAAATGTGCTGGACTGGGCGGCGGTCATATTTTGTACCGCTCTGCGGTACATCTAGTTTAATGAGGTTTTATCACTGAAAACAATTATTTCTGAAAACTTTGGCCAAAGTTGAGATGTGGGAAAACTCGTGGTTTCACTTTAATCAAGAGAAAACAGTGCAGTTGCATTGCGACATGTTACTCGTTCTTTTTAAAATCTCTGATTGATCACCTGTTCCAGGGATTTGCGACAGCCTTTCCCAGCTGTTTAACATGTTTGTAGCATATCAGTGTTCAACAGAATTATTTTCGAATTATTTAATAAAAACGGAGGGGATATAGGCCATCAGTTTTTTTCCTAATAGCGTACCCTAGCCTACTACATAACCTATCTCTTAGATTTCACTGTAGGCTAGGAGTTATTGATGGCACTAACTTTTACAAAAGACCAGAAAACAATGTTAAGGCATTTGTGGAGAAGAAGGATGGTTCGTGTGTTTTCTTCCTACACCTCACGGTAAGCTATTTCGTTGCTCTGATTGGTTAGGTATCGGTTGAAACACGCCCCATAATTACGTCCCAATGGAGCAGTATCAGACTCATATTCTGACTAGAATTGATTATGACTGCGTCAGGCTATCTTCTTCTACTAAAGGCAGAACAATGCCCCCAGGTTATAACAATGACATCTTACAGTATGCACCATAGACCTCTGAAGTTCGCCAACAAAAAACCTGCCATCTTTGACATTCGCGTATCTGGCGATTTTTCCTATGGGAAAATAACATGGGGATTTTGAATTATCGCAGCTGTTAAACTCTCGCGGGGATGAAAAAGTCTGAAATACAGACGTTTTCCTGAACACACTTTTGTCCTCTGCCTTTGAGTGGATACAGTGATCTCTGGTACATGAAGGCGGCACACTTAGATTTTTGCTACCCCAGAGCTAACTTGCAATGCAACTTGCCATAGGCACTTAGCTTCAACTCCTTATATGGGCAAAGATGGCCGTTTTGTTTCTTTTTTGTAGGCGTACTTCAGAGGTCTATTGAAACACAATGCTATGAGTTAGTGAGCTGACTGTGGAAAGATGGCCGCGAGGTGCGGACATCGACCTCCATTGGCCAGCAGCATGGACGAGACATCTAGCCTTTATTATATATCTATAGTGCCATGTGCTTTGTGTTTACCTGTCTGTCACCTGCCCATCTCCTTATATGGTCTGCACTTCCTGTCTTGTCAGATTCCCTCCATTTATGCATGCACCTATTCCCCATTATTGTCTTGTTATAGAGTGTAGCCTAGAGCAGTAGGCCTATGTTTTTAAAAAAAAAAAATTATTATACATTGAATCATGTACTACAATGCTACAATTCATACAATTCAATATAAATCATTTAAAGTACAAGCACAAAAACAGTACAAGACAAAATCAACAATTAACATTAAATATTTAACAAACCACAGTAATTACTATATGAGATTAATAATCATTCCACATGTTCAAGTTAACTAAGATGTTTTCAAGCTGTTTAGCTTTTTTCCCGTGCATTTTATTAAGGGATTTCATGTAAATATTAAACTCTTTCTTAAAATCAAGGAAGTGGGGGTAAGTCTTTAAGTATTTACTCTTATGAATAAAACATTTCCCTAAAATAATAACATTCACCAGCAAAAACTCATCTGGGTTTCCCCTCAACGAACCAAAGATAATTTCATCTGTAGCAGGGGCGGAGCTACGTGGTGGCCAGGGGAGGCCACGGCCACCACTGGTCAAAGCTTGGCCACCCTGCTGGCCCCCCCAGCTCCGTTCAGTGAAAAGTAAAAAAAAAAGATTGCTGCCGTTTTCAACGGTACTTTGAAAGGAAGTGTAGCCTGCGGTTCTAATCAAATCGTGAGTAGGCCTAGTGCAGCAGCAGCAGGGGACAATTCAAGTCATCTGTTAAAAACACTTGACAGTAGACTACTACTTACTTAACCTCAGTGACAACAGGTGAGTTGATGATGACTTGGAACATTAATGTTAATAAAATGTTAAAATGTGACATGAATCATAGCAAAGTGAGCTGCGTTGGGCTGTTCTTGTTAGGTAGGCTCTGACATTGACGTGTGAGGCTGATCAAAAATAAGCGGATGCCCGCGGTAACGCTGTTACAAACATATTTTGATAATATTCGGGTGAAATGCAAGCATATTAGGCACATATCTCCGGATGGCTCCAATAAAAGTAGGCTAATAGTGTCTAGCCTAGGCTACTTTATAAAAACATAATTTGCTGACTGCGTGTGGTTCTTGCCATAGCTGGTCAGGCAGAGCAGGCTGCTGCATTGCCTGAGTTCTTTGTTAGCCTACATTGCTCCGGTAATTGCAACGAGATGAAACCTTAACTGCGTGACGGAGCAGAAGTGGGGCTTTCCAACGAGACTAAACACTTGTCTGTGCGATCAAGTATGAAAATACAAAAAATCATGAAATTAAATCAAATTGCATCATATTTAGTTCACCTGCGCACCCACACTCTCGTTTGAATTAGGCTACTCGCGAACCCGTGATCGCATAGATATGGCATATCAGAAGAAAGAGGAGGCACAGGGCTATCCATTGGTACCAAGTATATCAATCCTTCTGGGCTATAAAAACAGACAACGTGACTGAAAAATAACATCATGTACAAAAACCAACGCTGCACAGCCATTACTCTCCTTTGAATTAGGCCCTACTCACGAACCCGTGATCGGATAGATATGCCACGCATGTCAGATGAAAGAGGAGACACAGAGCTATCATTTGATACCAAGTACATCCTTCTGGGTTATAAAACAGACTAAGTGACATCAAAATAATAACTTCATATAGCTCGACTTACTTACCCCACGTTTTTGTGTGTTGTTGTGGTGGCAAAGCATGTTAATAATCCAACGCTATAATGTGTTTCTCTATGGCATAGCATGTTCATAATCCGGTTTTGAGATCCTAGCAAATTCCTACATGGCATCCAATTCAAGACTCACATTGCATCCCAATTTATTCGACAAAGAAACACCTTTTTCCCTTCACTTTGTTCATGGCTCATTGTTCTTGTTTGTGTATGGCACTTACAATGACCAGGATAAATGCTTCTAACTAAAGGTAGTGAAAAAGCCCTTAAAACAGTCTAGGGTTCTAAGGGTTAATGTCTTAATTCAGAGCCATGTTACTTACAGCCAAGTACTTGGAGTGGATAACAGAAAGAAATATAGTTTTGCCATCAGTATAAGATTAAATATCTGCATACCATATTTGTAGTATTTATTATTGTTCTTTGAGTTAACATCATTTGAATATGACTGATTAAATAAGGTGCATTATCATAATATACTTTTTATAGCATTGGCCTATTTATGGAAAATGTGTTGGAGTGGACAACAAACTGTTCAGGTTGTCTGTGAATGGACCTGTGTATCAGTGTTGGCTTTACACAATTTATTACCATTATTAAAACAGGGTATCCTAATCTTCAAAACTTTTGAGTAGTTTTCATATTGTAGTTTTGATTCCCAAGTGCCACCCCATAAAAGTCTGGACCCAGCTGGCCCCCTGTAGTAAAGTGGGTTTTCTTTGAAATGTTTTGTTGTCCACTAGAGGGCGCTAGTTATTGGGTGGGTTAACCTTTCGGCTGTGGTCGAGAATGCAGCGACGAAGTGGTAGCTAGAAGCTGCAAGATGATACTGTTCCTTGTTACATGGTCTTACCAAATAAAGCCAGTATTAAACATTGAGATTCGGTTACTACAAATGGCGACGAGGATTAATCTGGAGGAAGAGAATCTAGCCTGAAAAGTGTTTTTGTCGTGAGGGGGAGTTAAGGAGCCTAACGTTACACCACGACACTAGCCGTTGGACTATTCTACTGAAAGGAGCAGCATGGCGAGTTTGGTAGGAAGCACCGTGCCATTCAATAGCCAGGAACAGACCTGGGAAGAATATTGCGAAGTTCTTGAACATTTTTTTGAAGCAAATGGGATTACGGAAGCAGAGAGGAGGAGGGCTATTTTGTTAAGTTCAGTGGGAAGTCAGACATACAGTTTGATTAGAAATCTACTTAGCCCGGTCAAACCGGGCGAGAAAACGTATGAGGAACTGGTAAAACTTTTGAAAGACCACTATAATCCAAAACCAAGTGAAATTGTTCAGCGTTTCAAATTCAACTCCAGGACGAGAAAACAAGGGGAAGCAGTGCTTGAATATGTCGCTATACTGAGAAAATTGGCGCACGATTGCCAGTATGGAGATAAATTGACGGAAATGCTGAGGGATAGACTGGTTTGTGGGATTGGAGACGACCGTATACAACGCCGATTATTGTCAGAAGCCGAACTGACTTTTGAGAAAGCACTGAAAATAGCGCAGGCTATGGAAGCAGCAAACAAAGATGTGCAAGAACTTCAAGCCCAATTTTCGGAGTCGACTTTGTCTGCAAGGCACCAGGAGGTGCACAAGATGGCTACTGCGCGATCAGAGGCGAGTGGTGAGCGCCGTAGAGCATGCTACAGGTGCGGTAATGAGCAACACATTGCAAATGAGTGTCGATTCATATCAGAAAAATGCCGTAACTGCGGCAAGAAGGGGCATATTCAAAAGATGTGTAGATCTACAGTCTCATTGGGGCCGTTGCAGGGGAAAGGTGAAAGAAAAATGAAGACTAGTAGAGGGGGACAAACACAGAAAACTCATCATATAGGTGGGAGAGAGGAAAATGATTCGGAGGATGAGGATGTCATGTTTGTTATGAATAGCATACTGGACACTGGAATTGCAAAAGTAGCACCCCTCACAATGACTTTGGCAGTTAATGAAACAAAAATAAATTTTGAAGTGGACACAGGCTGTGGGGTGACAGTGATGAAGGATTCTGATTTCCGGAAATTGTGGAATAGTGAGAGATTGCCAGAGTTAAAAAGGTGCCCCATAAAACTGAAAACATACACCGGACAGAAAGTGGAGATACTAGGGACAGTGACCGTTGCGGTAAAGCACAAGATGACGATTAAAGAATTACCACTAGTGGTGGTACCAGGCACTGGACCAAACCTGCTTGGGAGAGGCTGGATAAAAGAACTGGGAATGGAGTGGGGTGAAATTAATCACATGACTGGCACAACAAAGCTAACATTACAGGAGGTCCTTGCACAAAATGAGGAGGTTTTTAAAGAAGAATTAGGTAAGCTGAGGGGACCACCTGCAAAGATATATGTGGATAAAGACGCAACACCCAGATTTTTTAAACCACGACCAGTCCCATATGCCATGCGGGCTAAAGTGGAGGCTGAGTTGGACCGGCTCCTGAAAGAGAAGGTAATTGAGCCAGTCAAATATTCAGAATGGGCAGCTCCCATAGTACCAGTACTGAAACCAGATAATTCAGTAAGGTTGTGTGGGGATTATAAATTGACTGTCAACAGAGTGTCAAAAATTGAGCAATACCCTATTCCCAGACTAGAGGACTTGTTTGCAAACCTGTCAGGGGGAGAAAAATTTAGCAAGTTAGACATGAGTCACGCATATCACCAAATTGCTTTGGATGAGGAGTCAAAGAAGTATGTGACGGTAAACACTCACAAGGGGTTATTCACCTATAAAGTCCTAGCTTTCGGAATATCATCCAGTCCAGCGATTTTTCAGCGCACGATTGAGGGGGTGTTGCAGGGCATCCCCCATGTAGCCATTTTTTTGGATGACATTCTCCTGACAGGTCGGAATGACCAAGAGCACCTTGAGACACTGCAGTTGGTGTTGCAGCGATTACAGGATGCTGGGCTGCGGCTTAAAAGAAGCAAGTGCTCTTTCATGGCGAGTGAAGTGGTCTTCCTCGGGCACAAGGTGGACGCCATGGGTCTACATCCAGTCTCAGAGAAATTACAAGCCATCGAGAATGCCCCCCCACCATCAAACGTGACCGAGCTGAAGGCTTATTTGGGACTGTTAAATTACTATAATAAGTTCCTGCCCAACTTAGCCACTATTTTGGCTCCGGTGCACAAGTTGCTGTGTAAAGAGACAAAATGGAACTGGGGAACAGAACAGCAAGCTGCATTTCAAGAGTCAAAGAGACTGTTGCAGTCTGCTGAGGTCTTAGTTCATTATGACCCAGAAAAAGAGATTGTGCTGTCGTGTGATGCTTCTCCATATGGTGTAGGAGCGGTGCTCTCTCACAAGATGAAAACTGGAGAAGAGAGACCAATAGGGTTCATGTCTCGCACTCTGAGCAAAGCAGAAAGAAATTACTCCCAATTGGACAAAGAGGGCTTAGCAGTAATTTTTGGGGTTCAGAGGTTCCACAAATACATTTATGGCCGAAAGTTTACCATTGTCACTGATCACAAACCTCTGCTGTCACTATTCAATGAATTGAAGGCAGTGCCACAGATGGCTTCTCCACGAATCCAAAGGTGGGCAGTGACCTTACGGGCATATGAATATGAGATAAATTACAGACCAGGGAAACTGCATGGAAACGCGGATGGCCTCAGCCGATTGCCGGTACCAGAAGGACCGAAAACAGTGGCTCCGGAAGAGAGAGTACTAATGCTGGGGAACTCGGATGTAACACTGGTGTCAGCAGACCAGGTGAGAGCATGGACAAACAGAGATTCAGTGCTGGCGAGAGTGAGAGAAATGGTACAGAGAGGGTGGTCACATGAATTAGAGGGAATGGAGTTTAAACCATATAATGTCAGGAAGCATGAATTGAGTGTGCAGAACGGGTGTGTGCTCTGGGGTGCACGGGTCATTGTACCTAAACCAGGACAGAGAGATGTTTTGAAACAGCTGCACCAGTGCCATCCTGGGGTGTCCCGCATGAAGGCATTGGCACGAAGTTACGTGTGGTGGCCCAAGCTGGATCAGGATGTGGAGAGCATGGTAAAAGGCTGCAGTACATGTCAGGAGCAGAGACACAATCCACCTGCAGCCCCACTACACCCCTGGGACTGGCCAGATAGACCATGGAAAAGGCTACATGTTGATTATGCAGGGCCATTCATGGGAAAGATGTTTTTTATCCTGATTGATGCCCATTCAAAGTGGATGGATGTATATCCTGTCAATTCTGCCACCTCAGCCACCACCATTGATTGCTTACGCATTAGCTTCAGTAACCATGGGTTACCTGAACTTTTAGTTTCAGATAATGGCACTTGTTTTATGAGTGGAGAGTTTGAGGAGTTCCTCAGTAAAAATGGAATACTGCATGTGACCTCAGCACCCTACCATCCCTCTAGCAATGGCTTAGCTGAGCGGGCAGTGCAGATATTTAAGGAGATGATGAAAAAGTGTCCAGAAGGATCAATAACAACAAAAGTGGCAAGGGTTTTATTCAGCTACAGAACAACTCCTCAGACCACCACTGGGGTGTCCCCCGCAGAAATGCTGGTTGGTCGAAAACTGCGCTGCACTCTGGATTTGATACATCCTGACCTGAAACAGAGAGTACAAGGGAAACAACGGAGATTGAAAGAACATCATGATCAGAGGGCAAAAGCACGCAGTTTTGAATATGATGATCCAGTCCTCACAAAGAATTTTGGTCCGGGGCCGAGGTGGGTTCCAGGAAACATCCTTGCAGTGACTGGACCAGTCTCCTACAAGGTGATGCTGGCGGATGGGCGAATAGTTAGAATGCATGTGGACCAGATTCATTCGCGGGAAGAGTCACCTGAAGTGAGCCAGGATGCAGACGTCGGCAGCTTTGCCTCTCCTGGTCTAGTCACAGCTCCATCAGCACCTTTACCTGAGCCCGTCTCACCAGAACACACAGCAAATCCAGAAGAGACCTCAGGGACAGAGCCGGAGCCACACGTAGGGGAGAGACCTCAGGAGGTGGAGATGAAAAAACCTCAGGAGGTGGAAAGACACTCAAACCGCTTGAGAAGACCACCTGCACGTTTGAGAGATTTTGAGATGAACTAAAAAAAAAAAAAAAAAAAAAAAAAAGAATACAAATGGACTATATAGAACTTGAAGTTTAATACTGATCAGTGGGTGGTGGGTTACAGGAGGTTGTAATTGTTGGTAATAAGTAACTTTGGTAATATGTGTATGCTTAAGAGGGGGGAGATGTAGTAAAGTGGGTTTTCTTTGAAATGTTTTGTTGTCCACTAGAGGGCGCTAGTTATTGGGTGGGTTAACCTTTCGGCTGTGGTCGAGAATGCAGCGACGAAGTGGTAGCTAGAAGCTGCAAGATGATACTGTTCCTTGTTACATGGTCTTACCAAATAAAGCCAGTATTAAACATTGAGATTCGGTTACTACACCCCCCCTATAAAGTAATCCTGGCTACGCCCCTGGGCCCACTTCCCCGAAAGCATCTTAAGCCTAAGAGCGTCGTAAAGTCCCTCTTACGAACGTCTTAAGATTTGCCGACTGTTTCCCGAAACCATCGTAGCTTAAGAGCGTCGTGAAAACACTCGTAGATCTACGAGTGCTCCAGAGTACTCGTTACCGGCTAAGAGCGTCTTAACAGTACTTCTCACTGAGGTCACCAACAGGACATACAGAGGAATTACAACTTAGAATACATAATCCAACTTACGTTCCCATTCTTTATTGTGTTTACCTGTGATGAGATCAGATTTTAGCGTGCAAAATAGCCTACATTTAATGGTCATAATAATGTGATGAAAAGCGGACAAAAATGCAATCAAGTTATGAAACGAGACAATGCCAGAATAGTTTGACATTATCTTTGCTAAGTGAATATTTTATTAGGCCTATGAGGTAAAAAGCAGAGAAAGCAACATGTGTCTGTAGCCTACACAAAATCTAAGCCTACACATTTCCTCTCTTTCTTACACGACTTCTTTCTTATCTTCAAACTTCTGTGTTCTTAAGTGACACCGCGAAAAATTATTGCATGGTGCAACAATCTACTCTTAAAAAAATTACAATTATTCATGTCTCTGTGTGGTATATAACCTACTTGGGATGCTTACATGCAGATGTCAAAGTGTTTCTATTTTCGTATTGATGTGAATGAATGTGTAGATCCGAAGTTTAAATGGTAGGCCTATAGCTGTGACGTGCAGTCACCTGACATCACCGTCAAATCAGAGGATATTTCAGAACTATTAACGTGGACAGCTCCCCTTAAGAGCATCTTAAGAGCAGTGCACGCGCGTTCACGCTACGAGCATGTTCGGGAAACAGTCGGAAAAACTAAACGAACGATCGTAAGATGAATCGTAGAAAACCCTCTTAAGAGCGTGTCTCCGTCGTTATCGGGGAAGTGGGCCCTGATCTGTAGACAATACTGATATGGATAACCAGTTTTTACTGCAAACCAAAAACTTTGAGTGACAAAACATGTACAAAACAAATGGGTTACTGTTTCAGCTTCTTTCTTGCAGAATATGCATAGCTCTAATTCCAAGTTAAAACGTTGGCACAAAAAATAATTGGATGGGTCAATTTTGTGTTGGGTTTTAAAATGAACCTCCTTTGATTTAGGTGGAATTGGAAATGTCAGATATTTAGTTCTAAGTGAGACCATTTCACTTTCTGTTAATGAGGTTGTGGGTTTTTTTGGCCTCACTGGGTGTATCTCTTCTTGCAAGCATTGTCTCAAGAAACTGTTTGTGTTTTTCACATCAAGTATATATATATATATATATATATATATATATATTTCTAATTGACAAGGGAGGCAAGAGAGATTGTAAATCCACATATATATAACATTTGATTTTGGATTAAATTAATTAAACATTTGGGAATGGCTTTTATGACATTGTTAAATTGACGTTTGGGAGGGTTAAACCCATATCTTACACAAAAATCTGAATAAGAAAGGATGATTCCATTAAATCCAATATAAAACAAATATTTTTTTCCTTCCATTCTTTGTAAAATAATGATTTGCGACTCAAAGTAATGTATCTATTGTTCCATATCGGGGAAGAATGGGGAGTGAAATTGTGTTTGTATATCAATTTCCAGTATAACAGAACCTGCTGGTGAAATGTTGATAATTTGATTGGTATCTTGGGTATGGTAAAGTCACATGACAATAGAAAAGGCAAACCACCAACTCTGCTAAAGAGGTGTCTGGGTAAGGAGTACCAAAAGGCATCACTATTCTTTAAGTAAGCTTTTAACCAGTTTGTTTTTATCATTCCATTTAAACAGTAGAAATCAATGGCTTTCAAACCACCATCTTTAAAGTCTTTCACTATATGTCCTTTCTGTATATAATGGGTTTTGTTTTTCCATATAAAGTTGAAATTGGCTTGATTAACAGCTTTAATTTCATTTTTTGGGATTGCTAGAGAATGTGAAGGGTAGATGCACCTAGATAGAAACTCCATTTTTGTTAAATACACCCTACCAAAAATAGATAGGTCTCTCTGACGCCACCTATCAAGACATGTTTTCCCTTTATGAAATGTATCTGTTATATTGAGTTTTATGCTCCTCTGTTTCTCCTTTTTTATGTAAATACCTAAGTATTTTATTTCATCCTTGACTGGCATATTGCTTATAACTGTCTCTTCGCATTCCTTAATAGACATAAGCTCACATTTAGCTATATTTAAGCGTAAACCGGAAGCTCTGGAAAACGTATCTATCATCTTAATGGCTACTGGGACTTGGTGTTTATTCTTCAGAAAAACAGCCGTATCATCAAAACAGAGAGTGTTTGTAATTCGGGATAATTTTTAATATAAATAGCCAGCATTTCTACCGCCAGGATGAAAAGATATGGGCTAAGTGGACAGCCTTGTCTTACGCCTACATGAATTGGAAATCGCGTGGTTGTTCCACCCATCAATGAAACAGCGGCATAGATATCATCATAACATACAGTAGGCCTATCCTTACAAAGTCACAGAAAGCCTTACCAAACCCAAATAGTTTAAGAGCTTGAAAGAGGAAATCATGTTCTACTGTATCAAACGCCTTGAAGAAATCTAAAAACAATATGAATGCTTCGTCGTCTATTGGATTCAATTTGTGGCGGTAGCTGACTTGGACAAGGGGGGGGCATCGTCTTGGTGTAGTGTATAGGTCTAATTGAGTGCCTGTCACTTTAAACGTTCGTGAGGGAACCCTTGCAAATTGCAATTGTAACACAGTTTAAAGGCTGCTGATGTGTGGATGCAACTCATAACGTTTTCTACATAGTTAAAATAAAGGTTCGTACTTCTCCTTGGGACAAGCACTTTTGAATTTTGGAAAACACTTTTCCACTTACACCGGAATTTTGCAAACATTCAGTGTCAGAGACAATAAAATGCGCCCTTCAACGAAATTGACAAGCAGCTGTAAGTAGGACATTCCTAACCGGGCCGTAGCCTACGACATGAGTTTTTAAAAAAAATGCATGCAAACTAAACTAAATTTAATTCGCAATAATGTCACGTTTTTACATGGCATAGGCCTATATGCAGTTGTTTGATTGCACGCATGTTTGCATTTTGCAAGGTCTATTTTCTTACGTCTGTCTGTCCCGCCTTCAACACTTTTACATATTGCCTTCAGCGCTGCGCAGCCTCAGGTCAGCTCACTTCACTTGATCAGTTCTTGGCGAACGGTAATGTCACACGAAGTTAACTAAACTGCTAGAATGAGCAACAACAAAAAACAAGCATCTTTAGCAGGTCACTGGTGTACTGGCCAGAGTGTTTGAGTTGCGAGAGCCGCTGCAGAGATTTCTTACAGAAAAAAAGTCACCGTTAGCTGCACATTTTAGTGATGAGGACTGGGTGTCAAAACTCGCTTACCTGTGTGACATATTCGGGTTGCTTAATGACCTCAACCTGTCACTCCAGGGGAGAATGACGACTGTCTTTAAACTGGCAGATAAAGTCGCTGCATTTAAAGCCAAGCTTGATTTGTGGGGACGACGAGTGGACCGTGTATTTGATATGTTCCAAACATAGTGGGTTTTGGGAGAGACTGAGGCAGGGCCCTTTCTCTCGCAGCTGTGCTCTTAAGATGCTCTTAAGGGGAGCTGTCCACGTTAATAGTTCTGAAATATCCTCTGATTTGACGGTGATGTCACTGCACGTCACAGCTATAGGCTAGGCCTACCATTTAAACTTCGGATCTACACATTAATTCACATCACGAAAATAGAAACACTTTGACATCTGCATGTAAGCATCCCAAGTAGGTTATATACCACACAGAGACATAAATAATTGTAATTATTTTAAGATTAGATTGTTGCACCATGCAATATTTTTTCGCGGTGCCACTTAAGAACACGTTTGAAGATAAGAAAGAAGTCGAGTAAGAAAGAGGAAATGTGTAGGCTTAGATTTTGATGCAGTAGGCTACAGACTAAACCACATGTTGCTTTCTCTGCTTTTTACCATATAGGCCTAATAAAATATTCACTTAGCAAAGATAATGTCAAACTATTCTGGCAACGTCTCGTTTCATAACTTGATTGCATTTTTGTCCGCTTTTCATCACATTATTGACCATTAAATGTAGGCTATTTTGCACGCTAAAATCTGATTCATCACAGGTAAACACAATAAAGAATGGGAACGTAAATTGGATTATGTATTCTAAGTTGTAATTCCTCTGTATGTCCTGTTGGTGTGACCTCAGTGAGAAGTACTGTTAAGACGCTCTTAGCCGGTAACGAGTACTCTGGAGCACTCTAAGATTATGTTTTCACGATGCTCTTAAGCTACGATGGTTTCGGGAAACAGTCGGCAAATCTTAAGACGTTCGTAAGAGGGACTTTACGACGCTCTTAGGCTTAAGATGCTTTCGGGGAAGTGGGCCCATGTCTCCCTTGCTAGTAGGGCTGACAGTGATGGTATAGGAATGCATGTAATATAGCCAATTCAACTACTTGTTGTTTTGTTTTAACTTTTCCTAAAAGAATAAATGTGATAAGCCAGTTTTGGTCTCAGTCCCTTCACCGTCTGACTATAGTTATATATTACCAATATATTAATAAAGCTTAACTAACTTTATTATAAGGGTCCCCCATACTGATAGTTATATATTACTAATATATTAATTAAGCTTAACCAACTTTATTATAAGGGGCTCCACACTGATAGCTATATACTACTAATATATTAAGCTTAACCAACTTTATTATAAGGGTCCCCCATACTGATAGTAATATATTACTAATATATTAATTAAGCTTAACCAACTTTATTATAAGGGACCCTACGCTTATAGCTATATACCACTAATATATTAATTAAGCTTAGCCAACTTTATTGCAAGTGGTTCCGGCGCTGGCAACATGTCAAGGTAGCTCCATGTTTTTTTCTTGAATTTCCCCTTGGGGATCAATAAAGTATCTATCTATCTATTGTAAGGGTCTTATGGAGAGTGGTTCATATTGGGATAGGCAGAAGCACAGTTTAATAACAATTAGTTAAATAATAATATGTCATTAACTTTTCTATTAACATATACAGTAGTTTGCAAATAAACATTAAACATTTAAATGATGTAAGATATAACTGTTGATTAGTAATCACATATTAATGCAATATTAGTTAATAGATTTGCTAAAGCATTAACATACAGTTTTTATGCAAACAACTAATATTTAATTAATGATGAAAAAACTATTAACTTGTACCAAATAGATATGTTAGTAACAATTAACAAAGGGTTAGGTAATTACTAGTTTGCTATTTATTATGGCACCTTATTATGGAGTGTTACCAATATGGGATATTCTACGGGAAAACATTAAAAACGGCAAGACAGCGGGGGAAGTTAAAATACGTGAGAAACACGGAAAAAGTTGGCATGCATTGTTATGGTCCCCGTGCATAGGGATTATTTGTCATATTATTAATCACATATGATTATTTGTGCTCACGGGAAAGATTGATTTAAGAATGTTATCACAGTGTGTGGCTGTGGCGCAAATCAGCGCGGGCGGAAGACAGCGACAATTGTCATGTATTTTTTAACAATTCTGTCGGAGGGTCATTGAACAATTTCTAGCAGGCAAGGGAGGGTCGTGCAACTTTTGACTGAAGCGCTCAAAATTCCTCCGGTGGCCCATTCAATAAATAACGAACAGTCTCTAGATTGCTGCTGGGCTATATGTCTTGGGTCATGTCTAACAACTCATTGCCGTCAAACGCGTAGCCTATCTCGCGGTTGCATCCATTACAAACAAACATGCAATGTGAACGTCTGGGATTGGGAAGAGCACTAAATGCTCTACTGAATAAGCACGAAGTCAAACCTTTAAATGAAAAACACTCTTTAATAATCAAAAAAATAAACCGCTAATGAAGTAAACCATGAACAAATGGTTTATCGCCTGTAACTCCGTGATAACAGGATGTAACAGGAAGGCATTTGGCTGAGCAACGGAGGTTAATATGCTCTATATTTTGTCCAAATGATGTCTGTCTATCATCGTTGCAATTTGTCCTGCGTTTCTTCTACGGCTGCAAACGGGATTCACTCGCGGTTAACCAAATATTTCTTTATTAGGGCAGGGCAGGCATATTTCTGGCTATTAAATTATTTCTAAACCAGTCTGCTAAAGTCTGTAGTGAAGTCTGTGTAGGGTTTTCCAGGCTCCATTTCTTTTTACGAGACACCCTGCTCACTTGAGCCATCTACCGGTTGTTTGGGTTGTTGCAGCATCTCACTGGAAAAATACAAATTAAAGTCGCGTGATACCGCGTGATCCCACGCGCGGACCGCGAGTGAAGCTGGCCAAGTCGAAGCACTGCCCACTGTAGTTCACATTCCGTAATTTGCAAACAGATATAATAGCATAATAGAAAAGCATGTTTGGCGAAGTCTCTGGCCAGGGTCCTGAAGTGATTTGCGGGATCGTGCAGGAGTCAACTGCACAGGCAGGAGTCGTGCAGGATTCCGCCATACACCCCAAAAAATGTGTTAAAGATGAGGGACCTTATAGCCAGGACCACGCGAAAAGATTCAACGAAAGCACGAAATGCGCTAATTCCCTCAGATCAGAGAGACTTGATCTGATATAAGCGTGATAGGCATTGGAGGACCACGGGCCGAGAGTTTTGAGCGCTTGATCAGACAGGCCGTTATTTGCCGCGTTGATGGCTGCACCATAAAATAATGAGTAATGGCCTGCTGGGATTCCGATTTGCGTTAGAACAGCGTTGAGCTGGGTTTGAAACCAGAAGCGAGTAACAGAGCGTCCGTAGTCTGGAGGGGGGATCTTTCCATGCGATGGAAAAAGTAATTTGCCAAATTGTATAAGGCTGCAGGAGACAGTAGATGTTGAAAATGACAGCAAACACGCAGTTGTGAAGTTCAACATCTAATGCACCCCAATGTTTAGTAGTAAGACCTACGCAATTAAAGCCCTCCTTACACTGACAGACTTTGGAAAGATTTGCAAAGATTTGGAAAAGATTTTTGAAAGACTACAGTCTCAGACCCTCTCACATCTAAAGACAAGTAGTAGAGTTTTAAGTCACAGACTAAGATTTTGCAATGACTAGGGATCTTGCAGGGTCACTATTTACAAGACCGCAACTAGATTCCTTTAAATTATTACCCATCGTGCAATAGATAAACAGGAACTGAAATGATAGCCTACTAAACTCAAAGTCGTATTTTCGTGTTTCTGCAGCATTGTTTCATGCGTGACATCCCTAACCAATATAGAGTTGTTCTGTCACGTGGAAGAGCCGATTAAATATGTATAAGAAATGACAAATATTACTAGAAACACAATTCCCAAGGAATTACCAGTGCATGAAAATGCAAAAGTTGTGATGTAAAATATCATGTATAGTTAAAATAAATAATAAAGAGCTGGTTACTGCGGTGATGCTAGAACAGACATGGCAGTTGCATAGCTTAATAAAAGTTGATAGTTAAAAGGAGACTGTTTAAAAGTTAAACGTATAGTTTAAAAGTTGTGGATAGACAGCTAGTTTAATAGATAGTAGACTGTTTAAAAGTTGAATGTAGATAGTTTAAAAGTTGTTGATAGGCGACTAGTTTAATAGATAGATAGTTTAATGATAGTTTAAAAGTAGACCGTTTAAAAGTTGAAGGTAAATAGTTTAAAAGTTGTTGACAGACTGGAAGTTTAATGAATGTTGATATTCAAATAGTTTAATGGCTGTGTATAGGTAGATATTTGATGATAACTGAACGTTGGAATGGCTCTAATGTTTGCTAGCAGTTATGCTAGAATTTTAAACTATGCTAACCATGCTACTTAGCTAATGTTTTCTAGCAGTTTTGCTAAAAATGTTAACTATGCTAGCAATGTTAACAAGCTAACCATGCTACTTAGCTAACGTTTTCTAGCAGTTTTGTTTAACATGCTAACTCTGTTAGCAATGCTAACATGCTAACCATGCTACTTAGCTAACTTAGCTAATGTTTTTTAGCAGTTTTGCTAAAAATGTTAAAATGTAAACTATGCTAACAATGCTAACTAGCTACAGTGGGTAGGAGTCATAGTTGATGACAAGTGTTGACAAAGTTGATGACAAGTTAAAAGTTGTTGATAGACAGCTAGTTTAATAGATAGATAGTTTAATGATAGTTTAAACAAAGATTCTATAGTTAACTAAGATGAATCATAAGGGGATTCGCCAATGGAACAAAGTGACACTAGTTCCGGACTCCTAAAAGGGCGTGGTCAGTGACGACGTTGAAGCCATGAATTCGTGGCCGCGGGAAAAAAAGACAAGTGATCAGTGACGACGTTGAAGCCATAGAAGCCAGCAAAGAACCATGAATACGTGTCCGCGAGAAAACGTGAGTTGATGAAGCAGTTGGTTGTCGAGGTAAGTAACATACCTTATATCACAAACTAATGTTGAAAATTATGTATGTGAAGGTTATATTTGTATCCGTTTTAGTTAGAAAATGTATAAGCGTATTACACAGCTGTTCTGTTTCGCCATTAAAAATAGCATCTGGAATAACGTTAGCCTAGTGTTAGATTAGCAAATCTTCGGTTAAATCTATCTGTGGTAAATTAGCTAGATATTAACGTTGAATAAGCACGGTTTAATCATGCAGATCCATATCATACGAGTGCGAGATCAAAGATACGGTTTAAAGAAAAAGCGAAGATCCGCAAACCGGAGAGCTCCCATTAACAAACTGTTAAAGGAACACGCCACCCAATGTCAGTAGTAATATATGTATATACCTCTCCCGTGTCCGTACGTGCACTCAAACGCTCTGGTGCGCGGCTGGACTGTGTTAGCATGTTGCTATGCTAGCGGGCTTTGACGGCAACTAAGCGTAGAAGTAATCAAAAACATCCACGTTTTACCGACTTAAATACAGTTGCACGAGTAGTTGATAGAAATGCTACGGCCACGCAACGTGAAACGTGGCGATTTTCCAAGCGAATAAACCGGAGAACTACAATGTGTGGCGCAATAGCACTTGGGAGTACTTCGACCTAGCGTAGTAGTATTGTTAACACCTAATTGTAGATCCTATCCACCACAGAGTTTAGAATCCATGCTGGATCGACCCTCAGCCTCTCCCTCCCCTCTGAGCGAGAGAAAGGCACACACACTAGAGATGCGCTGATGGGCTATTATTTCAACCATAACTGCATAGCAAAACTTATCATCCATCAGCCATCCATCAACACCAAAGTTTTTTGACCAATTTTCGAAACGGCACCCGCCGACCATCCGCTGGTTGTTTTAATGTAGGCTATATGGGTGATACAGCGCTGCTGACGTGAGGCTAGAAAGCCCTTGCCTGTTCTAGGAAGACTGATCCAATGCAGCAAATATATTAAAAGGCTAAAGTCGTACATTGGCTATGTTGTAGCCTATCCCCAGAATATCAGCAGCAAACTCAGTCTCTGTCTCGCAAAACAGTCTCCAAATAAAACGCACATCGGCCTGTTGCCTTTTCTGCCAGCTTGTGAAAATATATCGTCCAAAATGCTTGATTGCATTGCATTCTCCACATTTTTAGCTACATTTTCATGTACCACATCAGCATTTTTGTTCAGTGAATCTTTTGTAAATTGCTTTAAAATGAATTGCGCTGTCTGTCTGAAAAAGACGCGCTCGTGCAGTCAAAATGAATGGGAATCTTCAGAACAGGCTTTCAGTCACCCTGACATAACAGTGTGTAAAGTAGCCTATAATGTGAATGAGTTGTTATTTTATCAAGGATTTCTTTCTTTTTGCAAAAAATAAAGTACAATAGGCATTAATTAGTAGGCCAGGAGCATGTTGAAATTATGTGGCAAATTGCGTTTTTTATTACAATGATAAAATTGTAAAAGGACGTGACCGAAGCTGAGGCAAGCCAGGCAATAGGCCTATAGGCCCGACGGTAATTGTAAAGCAATTTACAAAAGATTCACTGAACAAAAATGCTGATGTGGTACATGAAAATGTAGCTAAAAATGTGGAGAATGCAATGCAATCAAGCATTTTGGACGATATATTTTCACAAGCTGGCAGAAAAGGCAACAGGCCGATGTGCGTTTTATTTGGAGACTGTTTTGCGAGACAGAGACTGAGTTTGCTGCTGATATTCTGGGGATAGGCTACAACATAGCCAATGTACGACTTTAGCCTTTTAATATATTTGCTGCATTGGATCAGTCTTCCTAGAACAGGCAAGGGCTTTCTAGCCTCACGTCAGCAGCGCTGTATCACCCATATAGCCTACATTAAAACAACCAGCGGATGGTCGGCGGGTGCCGTTTCGAAAATTGGTCAAAAAACTTTGGTGTTGATGGATGGCTGATGGATGATAAGTTTTGCTATGCAGTTATGGTTGAAATAATAGCCCATCAGCGCATCTCTAGTGTGTGTGCCTCTCTCTCGCTCAGAGGGGAGGGAGAGGCTGAGGGTCGATCCAGCATGGATTCTAAACTCTGTGGTGGATAGGATCTACAATTAGGTGTTAACAATACTACTACGCTAGGTCGAAGTACTCCCAAGTGCTATTGCGCCACACATTGTAGTTCTCCGGTTTATTCGCTTGGAAAATCGCCACGTTTCACGTTGCGTGGCCGTAGCATTTCTATCAACTACTCGTGCAACTGTATTTAAGTCGGTAAAACGTGGATGTTTTTAATTACTTCTACGCTTAGTTGCCGTCAAAGCCCGCTAGCATAGCAACATGCTAACACAGTCCAGCCGCGCACCAGAGCGTTTGAGTGCACGTACGGACACGGGAGAGGTATGACTCAACTCGTGAAAGTTAAGGTAAGAACATATATTACTACTGACATTGGGTGGCGTGTTCCTTTAAAGTTTTTTTTTTCATTAGCACTAACGTTAGCAGTAGTCTAACGTGTAAAAGCCCTTATTGCCCTTCCCCCAGACTAGTAGGACCGTAAGGGCTTGAAATGTTACTAGATGCTGACGTTACCTTAAGTATAAGTATATAAGTATATATACTCTTTTGATCCCGTGAGGGAAATTTTATGTACTTTGAGTAAAAGAAATTGAACAAGATAACACATCTATTGGTAAAATGAAAGAGGACGTACACATTTGTTTAAGTTTGTGTAGAACCATTTACTGTAATATTCATGTTTAGCCAGTGAAGCACTTTAATTTTCTTCTCGCACGTGTTCCTTCCTCCTGAATCTGATTGTTTTCACGGAGTAGCTCAGCACCAATCCTACACATAATGAATTTTTGTATTATTTTGTCTTGGAGAGCAAAGCTATGCTCAGGATGTAGACGTGACATGTCATTGAACACATCTGATTGTTGTATGTCATCTTTTAGTTTTTTGTAGAGTCCACTCTCTGCCCAATGAATTTTTAGTAAGGGTGCTAGTTTGGCCTCCATTTTGATAATTGTGTCTGTCATTAATTTGGATGGTTCTACTAAATTTGCGTTGTGTGTGTATCTTTTCCTTTTTATAAATGTAGATGAATTGGTCGGTGTGGTGGTGTAGTTGTGATCGGTGTGTGGGATGTGGACCAGGAGCTCTTCACACTGGGAGCAGGAGGAGAGTAAAGGATCTGATGTGATTCCTTTTACGAGCCACCCAGAAATGTATGTTAAAACTTCCTCCTCAATGCAGTCTGAGGTGACCTCCATCACATCCATTATCTCAGCCTCCTCTGTGATGTCTTCCCACTCTGTAACACACTACAAAACATTCTGTGTAAGCATGTGTTAGATCATTATGACTTTTATGGTAGATCGCAGACAGGGCATGATGGCAACATACGCTGAAGTGTAGATTGTGAGCAACATTCATTATGTTATTTAATAAGGAGACCCAAGGTCTATCTAAGACCAAGGAGCAGGACCGGCGCACACAAAAATTAAGACGCAAGGGCGTCAAAACGTTAGTCGGTTTGCACTAATTAAAAATCACTTAAAGCTTTGTGTGCTCTGGTCCTGCTCCTTGGTCCTAGATAGACCTTGGGTGTCCTTACTGACTTCTGCGTCCTGTTCCGTGAACACCAACCAGGCTGAAGAGCAAGTGACCCCCTTCTACTATTTATTATTCGCGTCAGATTACCATTTGCATGCCCCTACCTGAGACGTTGATGGTGTCAGAGACAGTTGGTTGCCAGTTGTAGTCGGTCTGTTGCGTTTTGTGTTGATCAGACTGGTGTTATGGTCTGACAAACAATTGCTCCCCATGCTGGTTGTTAGTTCAGCAATGGAGGCACTTTTTATAGCTGCTGCAAACTCCCTGCTGGTCGGATTGAACCTGTGGCCCCCCTTGCCACGGATCACGGAGAACAAATTCTTTTGGAGTGAGCATGGGTCGTAAACAGTATGTTAGATATTGGATAGATTGGATAGCTTCTGTGATTATATGTATGTGTGTGTGTGTATATGTATATTACCTCCAGGCAGTCCTGATTAAGTTTGGCTGTGCAGATGAATTTCAATTCTCCCAATTCTATTCCCAGTTGTTGCAACATCAAAATGATACTGCGGATGGTGAGAATGAAGCCACGCTGGCAAGGAGGAGTGAATTTCGGTCTGTAACATTTTACAGAAAAGTCAATGATCTATTATAATAATGATGAAGATCTAGTTTCTGACCCATTACATGTATTGTTTTCTTGCCAACCTGAAGGTCCAAGACGTAATCCACTGAAGACTTTCCCTGAGGTAGGACATCTGTGCAGTGCTTCTCGGACCAAGTGGCCGTCGCCATGGATTTGAATCAGCACTGCTCCTGAGAAGTAAGTGTTTGTGTTTGCAGTTAGCTATTACAATTTGACTAATATAAAAAATTTAATTGGTGGTATGCACGTGGAGAGACATTTATACCGTGAATTCAATATGTCGAAAAGCTTGTTCATGTCCTCGAAAAAAAGTCCGCTGTAGTGAGTACCATGGACTTCATCCCTATATGATTGCATTAGCATCATCACAGTGTATTTAATAGGTAGGACACAGATATATAATTTAAAACACAAAACTGGTGTAGCAATTGTATTTAAAGAAAAACAAATGTTCACCAGCTGCTACTGTGTGACTGAAAACTTGTGTGGCCAGTCGAACACGCATGTTTGTGAAAGATGGCAGGGTCACATGTTTTAATGTTATCTTCGGAGCCATCCGTACAGTGTTCTGTCTGTCAATGTCATAAAACATTTCCAAGTGTTTCCACTGTACTTGTTTTGGTCCTATCTGTAACATGACAAGGTGATTGTAGATTTTTTGCTAGTGAATTGACAAATTGACTGGAACAAATTAAACCATGTGCAATTTCATAATGACACTAACCTTAAGGCCATGTTTTTTTAAGTTGTTGCGTACTGATTTTACAAGATGAGGTACATTGAATATCAGAGGATTTTTTTTCCGATTCACTGATATGCAATGTGCCGCATCTGTACTGTCTGTGATATCCAGACTGGCTCCTAACAGTTTCAATGTCTTTAAATTGGTAGGTGATTGATCACAGACCACAGATATAACCTGTTGTGAGAGACAATGTGTTAACATAACCTCTATCTCATTTATGCAGACTACAAGTTGCTTTATTCTAATTTGATATAATTCAAACTCACATTGAAACCGATCTGTGTGAGTCGCCTCACAGCCGTTGATATTATTATTACTGTCTCTTCTGGGGAAAGAGCAGTTTTTGCTAAGAAGTATCCTATGGCCTGAAGTGTGTAGATGAAAGTGTTAGTAATTAGTTATAATTGCTGTCTGATATTGACAAAACCACTAGGGGCGCAAACTAAACATAAATACTCACTTGCTTCCACTTTGAGGCTACTCCTTGAGCCATCAACACCATAGATTGGTTGGCTACCTCGCCTTTAGTGGTCAGCCCATCTATTTGGTCTAAGGCTCGATTGTAGTCTATAGATGTTTTTTTATTGCCATTTCATCAAATACAATTGACACTGCACGCTCGGATTGTCTCATGGTTTGTGCTAGCAGTGCCATCTGCAGCAGTATTGAGTCTAGGAAGCCTGGCTGTAAAGCAGAAGTAGACTAGCTTGTTAATGCACGGGAACAGCACAGGAGGGAGGGGGAGGAAGTAACGAGCTAGCGCTCTGTTTTGTTTGAAAGTCAACAGAAGTGACGTTACCCAGCATCGCTTAGAGCACCTTTAATAATATAATTCTGATATAACTCTTACTTGGATATGGCCCACATTGTGGTTTATGAACCGCTGTAGAGTTGCAGGAGAAGGAAGAACAAAATGCCGCCTCAACGTCCTGTAGCAGGGCTCCAGAGTGCGACCTAATTTTTCAAAAGTGCGACTAAAAAAATCGGAGGTCGCACCGGTGCGATCAGCTATTCGAGAGAGGAAAATGTGTCCGCATTGAAACTCTACCTTTGGTTCAACACATATTTGGCCAATATCGTGGTTTAAACAAATCACAGATAGTGAAGGGCGGGACCTCCCCTCTGATTGGCCGTGGCCCAGTGCCTGTGTGTAAATTTGAAAATGCGTGTGCTGCAGAGAGAGAGAGAGAGAGAGGTCAGTGACCCGTCAGATAAACAGTGTGGTCACATAGGCCGAGATAAATGTCCCCTCTCCCCACTGCCTTTCGGCGGCTGGCAGCAGCAAACCGATCAGACGAGCCCGAGATGATGATCAAGTTTATCGTTGCCAACGATAGGCCTAGTGAAACTTCCCTTCACCAAGTTCAGTCCGAAATTCATCATTCATCAGAAAAATAGTTTGAACGTAAACCCGACGTACAGGAATGCCACTTGCGCCAAATGTATAGGAGTCATTGCAGATAAAAAAGACGTCTTAAAATTGCGAACAATGCATACAAGGCCTTCCCGAACGACAGAGATACAGATATCGCCGAAAAGGAGTGCGTCATTGACCGCAGTTACATGCAGGGAGTAACCCGGTTTTCAACAACAATATTCGTTTTGCGCGCGAGTTGTGTAAACTCATTCTGATGGCATCAATCAATTCAATCCGGTATTTGGCGCAAACCGAATATCGCTGCTACATTTAAAGCCCGAATATTCCCTGCATGTATAACTGTGGTCATTGTGTACGGTGAATTGAATGGACACATTTAGATCGAGCATGGCAAGTCATTGCAATAGCCTATAATAATAGGCCTACCATTTCGTTACTGCATAGTGATGTTCTTATTGAAAATTTAAAAATACTAAAATTAAAAAGTAAATTGCATTGTGGGGCTGTCAAATGATTATTGCAATCATCATTGCAAAATCACATAAAAATCCCCCAGGCTACTTGGAACATCTCTTTAAATCGTGCTCAAATACATTTCTATGGAAGATGCTAGCATGGCGAGCTGGTTTAGCCAAGGCCTAAAGATCATGAAGGATAGTAAGACATTGAGCCATGAGATTTGAAGCCCTTAAAAGACGTGCACTGTTAATTCACTCACTTATTTTTATTTAATTCATCTTGAGATGTTTTAAGTTTACATTTCAGCTCAGTGAAGCACTTAAAGCACCAACACTTCATTAAGTTACTTTTCTTGTAGAATTGTAAATCATAAGTCATAGGACAACCTATATAGGACAGTAATTAAGGGAAAAAAGGGAACCTGCTGCGGTGTTAAATGCGATGTGGTTGAAAATTTGGGTGCACCTAACTTTTGTGCTGGTGCACCTAAGAAAAAAAGTTAGGCGCACCAGTGCAACCAGTGCAAAAAGTTAGTCTGGAGCCCTGTGTAGGCATTTTGACTATGGTAGAAAATTTGGACGCCGAGCTGTTTCACAGTGGAAGGGAAGTTTCTCCCTCTTCCTCTCTTGCTTTTAGTTCTTATTTGGAGGCTGAAAAACTCTGCAGACTCAGGTGGTAGGAGTGCGTGGTGCGTCAGACAGTTTCGCTTTATCTTCTTCAACTTTAAGCCTTGGATATTAACCAGAGTCATTAGGTTAAGTCAGAAGGAGACAAAACAACATGCAAAATATGTACACAGTCAAGTCTTCATACAAGGGAAACCTACTTAGACTTTAACTCTCTGACTTGAGCTTGGAGTCTTTTTTTCAGTCTCCTTTTGTTGGCCTTTTCTCTCTAAAGTTGTAAGTGTAATTTTGTCCCTTTCTCCCTCTCTCTTTGAAGTGTCTGTTCAAGCTCCAAGACTTTGTGCTTTTCCAGCCTCAGCTCTTCCTCAAGCTGACCCTTTTGTTAAGAAATGTGCATTGCTATCCTTGATCTTAACTTAACCTTAACTTGATGTTATCTACAACCCCAAATCAGAAAAAGTTGGGACATTGTGTACAATGCAAACAAAAACAGAATGTGGTCATATAAAAGTCTTTTAAACCCATGTGTAGTAGCAAAAAGGACATCAAATGTTGAAATGCAAATTCAGACTTTTTCATGGAAAATAGATTATCATTAGGCTGTTGATTAATTTCACATTGTTGTTTATTGTTATTTTCCTTAATGTAATCCTACCATGCTATTGTTATTTTGACAAAAGCATAACCATAACCACAAATATATGTTCATGTTCAATTTGATGCCAGCAACATGATTCAAAAGACAATTTAAAGAGGTTTGCAGATTATTACATTCTATTTTCATTCACATTTTACACAATGTCCCAACTTGTTCTGTTTTGGGGTTGTATATTAATTTAGACCTTTATGTAAAACCACCTTACTTTCACTGTTTCCTTGATTGTTTCTGTTTCTATTTCTTCTAGGTGTTCTTCCACTCGGACATTCACTTCATCTGCCTCTTCATACTCTTCATTCTCTGATGCTGTTACTAGACACTTCAACCCTTCGACACCTAAAAGATGAAGACGGCCTGCACTTCAGCTGCTGCTATTTTGTGCTGTCCAACTATACATATGGGCAATACCTACCAGTATTTTCAAATCTTTCCAAGACACGGCGTCTACCATGACTCGATGGAGGGGGGTTAGGGCAGTTAATCAGGGTTGGCACAGCATTGTCAGTTAGACGCTTTCTTTGTTGCTGCAAAATACATTATCATCAGAAAGAACCTTTCCTTCATCATGTATTGTTATGGTTATTTAGGTGAACTGTGATGTAGTTGACAACCTGAAAATCAAATAAGACTACCATTTGGTAAATCATGTCCGGTTCAAAATGAACCTCGCAGACTCCATAACCGCCTTTTCTGAGAGTGGCTTGGGGCAGATGAATGGAGAGATTGGCGCGCCTGATATTAATAAGCCACCTCTTTCTCCTAGTAGTTCAATAAAATGGTATAAACAAATTTTATTTTTTTACTAGTCTTTGTACTTCATTCAAGACAATACACACACACTTTAACATCCTGCTGTACCCTAAATTATGTTGTATGAGTATGAGTACCTAAGTTTCATGCTGATTGTAACATTGCTATTCTGCCGGTAGGTTTGGCTGGCATTATTGATTCACAATTACAATATATGTAAACTTTATGTAATGTTAACAACTAGGATGTACTTATTGGAGTTGATAACATTATTTTAGGGTGTTATGTAATGCAACAAAAAAATGTGTAATGTACCTCCATCTTCTACGTTATGTAATGTTATGCTCGTACTACTAACAACTAGGATAACCTATTATCTAGCAAATACATACCTTTCTGCGTCTTTTGGGAATGAAAATTACGGACACATTTTTGTTGGAACAGCCAATTGCCGAGCAGAATTTGGGCATTTTCAATGTAGACTTAATAGTTTGTTCAACAACATACATGGTAGGCTACTATAGTTATACCTAAAGTACGTTATTTTAGCAACGGTTCCTGGTCTAGTGTGCTTTGAGAACAGGTAGCCTGCACAAGCGCTGGGCTTAGCGGAGACAGACAGTCCACAAACAGTCATTTTTCTCTTTATTTATTTCGCTGGAAAATACAATTTCAATGTGGGAATGTTAGAAAGACATGTGGCTTGTAGAAAATGGGTTCATAACTTACATCGCTGAATGTAGGGCTAAGGGAATGGTCATAATCCGAGAACATTTTCATTTCTCCCATAGGAATACATAGACACTGGACCTCCCGCTAGACTCCTAAAAAGGCGTGGCAGTTTCGAACTCTACGTCATAGCGTGCCAGAATTTACCCTCTTATGAATCGTCTCGCTTTATCAACCGTCTCTAGTTTAAAAGTAGACCGTTTAAAAGTTGAATGTAAAAAGTTCAGTAGTTTAATGGGTTAAATTGTTTAACAGTGGATTATTGTAGTGAGGACTTTTATTTTGAAACAGTTTTGGGCAGAGGAAACAGTTAAATAGGATGTGTAGTCTTACTTGACCCAGATTGTATGCTTAAAGCCTGAGGCTGCAGGTGGCCTGAACACCTGGCATAGGATTCTAATTGCTTAATAGACGTATTGTGATGTCACAATCACGGTGTTAAGTCTATGGGGATTTTTAAAACGTTTTAATTAATAGTTTAAAAAGTTACAAAGTTGAAAAGACATAGCAACCTGATCCGTTTGAAGACCTACGTTACAAAGTTTGAATTAAGTTTCTAAGTTAAACTGTTCAAGAGAAATTGCGTATGGAAGAAGTGGTAAGCGGAATAATAATAATAAGAAAAACTAGAAATACAATTCCAAGGAATTACCAGTGCATGAAAATGCTAAAGTTGTGATGTAAAATGTCATGTATAGTTAAAACAGATAATACAGAGATGGTTACTACGGTGATGCTAGGATAGACATGGTGGTTCCATAGCTTAATAAAAGTTAGACTGTTTAAAAGCTGAATGTAGATAGTTTAAAAGTTGTTGATAGACAGTAGATAGTTTAAAAGTTGTTGATAGACAGCTAGTTTAATAGATAGTTTAATGATAGTTTAAAAGTAGACCGTTTAAAAGTTGAAGGTAAATAGTTTAAAAGTTGTTGACAGACTAGAAGTTTAATGAATGTTGATATTCAAATAGTTTAATGGCTGTGTATAGGTAGATATTTGACGATAACTGAAAGTTGGAATGGCTCTAATGTTTGCTAGTAGTTATGCTAAGATTTTTAATTCTGTTAACCATGCTACTTAGCTAATGTTTTATAACAGTGCTAGCAATGCTAACATGCTAACCATGCTACTTAGCTAACTTAACTAACATTTTCTAGCAGTTTTGCTAAACATGCTAACTATGGTAGCAATGCTAACATGCTAACCATGTTACTTAACTAACTTAGCTAATCATTTTTAGCAGTTATGTTAACTATGCTAACCATGTTACTTAGCTAACCTAGCTAATCATTTTTAGCAGTTTTGCTAAAAATGCTAACTAACATGCTAACTATGCTAACCATGTTACTTAGCTAATCATTTTTAGCAGTTTTGTTAAAAATGTTAACTAGCATGTTAGCATGCTAACTATGCTAACCATGTTACTTAGCTAACTTAGCATGTTAGCATGCTAACTATGTTAACCATGTTACTTAGCTAACCTAGCTAATCATTTTTAGCAGTTTTGCTAAAAATGCTAACTAGCATGCTAACTATGTTAACCATGTGACTTCGCTAACCTAGCTAATCATTTTTAGCAGTTTTGCTAAAAATGCTAACATGCTAACTTTGTTAACCATGTTAACTAGCTACAGTGGGTAGAAGTCATAGTTGATGAAAAGTGTTGACATAGTTGATGACAAGTTAAAAGTTGTTGATAGACAGCTAGTGTATATATATATAGTTTAAAAGTTGAATGTAGATAGTTTAAAAGTTGTTGATAGACAGCTAGTTTAATAGATAGATAGTTTAATGATAGTTTAAAAGTAGACCGTTTAAAAGTTGAAGGTAAATAGTTTAAAAGTTGTTGACAGACTAGAAGTTTAATGAATGTTGATATTCAAATAGTTTAATGGCTGTGTATAGGTAGATATTTGACGATAACTGAAAGTTGGAATGGCTCTAATGTTTGCTAGTAGTTATGCTAAGATTTTTAATTCTGTTAACCATGCTACTTAGCTAATGTTTTATAGCAGTGCTAGCAATGCTAACATGCTAACCATGTTACTTAGCTAACTTAACTAACATTTTCTAGCAGTTTTGCTAAACATGCTAACTATGGTAGCAATGCTAACATGCTAACCATGTTACTTAACTAACTTAGCTAATCATTTTTAGCAGTTATGTTAACTATGTTAACCATGTTACTTAGCTAACCTAGCTAATCATTTTTAGCAGTTTTGCTAAAAATGCTAAATAACATGCTAACTATGCTAACCATGTTACTTAGCTAATCATTTTTAGCAGTTTTGTTAAAAATGTTAACTAGCATGTTAGCATGCTAACTATGTTACTTAGCTAACCTAGCTAATCATTTTTAGCAGTTTTGCTAAAAATGTTAACATGCTAACTTTGTTAACCATGCTAACTAGCTACAGTGGGTAGAAGTCATAGTTGATGAAAAGTGTTGACATAGTTGATGACAAGTTAAAAGTTGTTGATAGACAGCTAGTGAATATATATAGTTTAAAAGTTGAATGTAGATAGTTTAAAAGTTGTTGATAGACAGCTAGTTTAATAGATAGATAGTTTAATGATAGTTTAAAAATAGACTGTTTAAAAGTTGAATGTAAAAAGTTCAGTAGTTTAATGGGTTACATTGTTTAACAGTGGATTATTGTAGTGAGGACTTTTATTTTGAAACAGTTTTGGGCAGAGGAAACAGTTGAATAGGATGTGTAGTCTTAATTGACCCAGATTGTATGCTTAAAGCCTGAGGCTGCAGGTGGCCTGAACACCTGCCATAGGATTCTAATTGCTTAACAATTGTATTGTATTATTGACAATTGTATTATGATGTCACAATCGGCAATGTTAAGTCTATGGGGATTTTTAAAAAGTTTTTCTTTAACCCTTAAAGATGAACTGAACTGGAATTTGAAGTAAAGGTGATATAACAGATGTATTTTATTTCTTCTCATTGGTACAATGATTAAAATGGCTGAATTTATTAAAAGGGATAAAATTGTACGTTAAAAGTGGTGTTGTTGTTACACGGGCGCCGCCATGTTGGATTTCAACAATCGGCTACGTCACTGGCATGGTAAGCTACTCTGCACTAGCACTAGCAGCCATAGCAGATAATGAGTCTGAGGCTAGCTGACATGGCTGAGGAAACTAACATTAGGCCTAGCTGAGTTACATATTGGCCATAAGCCATTTATCATACATCACAAAATCTCATACAAAATGAAACCAAACTAGTGAAACAAAGGCGAACACTTTAACAGGGGAAATTAATTTGGCATGAATCATACTGAACGCTATTTTGTCAATGAGCAGAAACACACACGACATTCAAACTATTGATAAGATGTGCACTATGGAAACTGGTCTGTAACTTTGGACGAATAAATGCCATTGACTTGCCATATCCTGACTTAAAAAACCCTTTTCTTGCTTACTTTATCGCAAACTCGGTGGAACAGCTTGTAGTCTTTTTCAATTCATAGAAAGGCGAGCCCACAGTCTATGTGCCATATGAGCCTAAGTTTCAACTTCGGCTTCGTTCATTCAATGCAGTCACTGGTCGCAATTACAAAGTCTGGGAAGGTTCGTTCAATCGTTTAAAGTTTTAAGTGCAGTAGCCTATCTGTCCCCTTTCGAAGTAGCCTCAGGTGAGGTCCAGTGTTAGATAGGCTACCATACGATCCAACCTAGGAAAGGGCTAGCAGCTAACACCTTGGAAACACTCTTATGTCAAACTCCACAAGCTAGCACTCCGACCATAGAGAGTATAAACCATGACTCCGACGATATCACAGATCGATAATAATGCTTTTACTAGCTGGTAACTAAACCACAGCGGGTCTGTAAACAGAATCCAATGTCCCTTTCTACTCACCCTGAAGCCAGTTGTTCACCGTCTCAGGACAGATTGTTGATGCGAGGGAGTTTAACTCGCAGTACTGCTATCCAAGAGACTCGTGCAATATCAACATCCACAAGGTAAAAATCTGCAAACTCTCCACTAACGTTAGCCTAAAATAAACGGCAAACTCGTGTATCCTCCGTGTATCTGGGGTCAACTTGGGGTAACGAAGTTTTTAACAGTTTCAAGGGAGGGAGAGAGAGAGCCCGTGTGAGTTGCTGTTACTAGTGCCAGTAGTCCATACTGCGTTAGCCTACATTGACGTGACAATGCGTGTTATATAGCTTATTTGTATATGCACATAGCCTTCGCATAGGCCTAATGTAGTGGTGGTGAGTGAGTATGCAGTTGTGTGGAGGATGTACAGTAGGCAATGTATGTGTGTGAGGGATGGAGGGAGACAGAGAGACAGCGTGCGTGTTGCTGTCTCAAGCGCCCCTCGTCCAGTTTTCTACATGACCTAGGCTAGGTCTACAGTAGCCTATGTTGTGCCGCACAAAATGTATCTATGTTGTACATTGCACAAAATGTATACCCCCCGAAATAAACACATACATAAATAAACACATTTTTCCCGTCACTTTGGCTTCCTTGAACATTTTCCCTACGTTTCGCCACTGCTTTGCAACAGATAGATTCCAGTGTCCATGCTCCGGCAGCGCCCACACAGTCATTTTCACCCAAATGATCCTACTGAAGGTTGAGCTGGAGCCTGAACCCCATCTAGTGGTAGTCAAGACACTACAGGCCTGTCCCTCACAGGCTCAAATTTGTAACCCATGCCATTAAAATTACAAATTTTCGTGTATACATAATATGCTGCAGCTGTTGCCTATAGAACTTCTCAGGTCCTACCATGCCAGTGACGTCATTGAACCTGGCAGCGTTCTAATACTAACAAACGCAATTTTGGTGTTGCTTAAAAAAGGCTACGTATTGATTTTTTTAAATAATTTTTTTAGTGTCATTTATTTTTAATTGTCATAATCAACACATTATCAATGTTGATTCTTTCAGTTCAGTTCATCTTTAAGAACGTACCGTCACACTGGTGTGACGGCCGTTAACTATCCGTAAAAGCGTACCGTCACACTTTTGTGTTTGGAATGTTGCTACATAAGTATTCTAATTGCTGCTTAACAATGGGCTACCACTTGTTGGCTAACATGGGCTGACATTGTACATTCTCAAAGTCAAAGATGGTCTCTCGCAAATCACTTTGCCACTACCATTTTGTTATGTCCACATTTTGCAGATCTAGTTTATATTATGATTGTGTGGTCGGGCTATACATGACAAAATCCACGGAAGTGGCAAGTATTGGGAAGACGTTTACTTACAGGAGGCTACAAATGTTGCTAGCTTCACTGCCATTTATTGCCATATTTCTCAATGTCAGTCATTACACCAAGCACAATAAAACACGCAAAATGTGTTTTTTTTTTTTAATTAAATGATGATGTTATTCAGTGTTTAGTCAAATCTCATGCCCACTGAAAAGATGAAAATCAAAATGACCGCGAAATGTACGGAATGCTGGAAACAAACATCGTTCATTCACGAGCTATGTAGCTTTGAGTAACGCACGGCTCAGGAAAAATAGTTTGCTACATTCATAACATTTAAACTCGCACAAGAAATGCGCATACATCTTTATCTTGTCCCATTATAATCACAGCTTTATTTGCGCAATAGCAGTGCATCCATCAAGTCCGTCAATGCAAAACATTCCAGCGACCGGCATCTCGAAGTATATTCATTCACAAAACAATCGTAGTATATTTACAGACGCTATAATATCATAGATAATATTAAATTAGGTATGGCACATTTGAAAAGGCGTCAGCTTACTGATGAAGAGATCAGGGTGATTTTTACATCAAATGATGACTCTGACATTGAACCTGCACCTGTGGAAAGTGACTCCTCTGACGAGGAGTTGCCGGACAATTTGGCAGCTCTGGAGGAAGAGGCGCTGGAGGACACCGGGGATGTCAACTGGAGGGAAGGAAACTTTCGTCCGAAAAGTGTCAACTTTGCCAGGTCTTTATCAGGGGTTAGGAAGCAACCTGACAATCCGACGGAGGTGGAGTGTTTTAAAATGTTTATCTCTCCCTTCACTGTGGCTACTATTGTGGCAGAGACCAACAGCTATGCCCAGACACTGAGGGAGAAGTTAAACTGTGTTGGAAAGCTGGCAAAGTGGGTGGACACCACAATAGCTGAATTGTATCTCTTTTTGGCCGTCTTAGTTCTCATGGGTCTAGTTAAAAAGAACAACATCAGAGATTACTGGACCACAAATCCCCTGCTATCCACACCATTCTTTGCCACTGTGTTCTCTCAGGACCGCTACCTCTTGCTACTTAGAGCTCTGCATTTCACCGGCATGACCTCAACTGACCCCCTCCAAAAAATTCGATCTGTTTTGACCCCAATTATCACATCTTTCAGCCAGATTTTTTATCCCCACCAAGACCTATGTATTGACGAGTCGATGATGAAGTGGAAAGGGCGACTATCCTTCAAACAGTACATTCCATCAAAACGACATCGATTTGGCATCAAACTGTTTGTGTTGTGTGACGTAAAGACAGGATATGTTCAGAACATGATAATTTACACAGGGAAATCGACAGATATTACCATGTCTGAGGGTGTAGGGATTTCTGGGTCAGTTGTTCTCACATTGCTGGAGCCTTTTCTGGATAAAGGTCACATTCTATATGTGGATAATTGGTACACCAGCCCTGCCCTTTTTAATCATCTTTTGCAGCATACAACTGGTGCCTGTGGTACTGTTAGAGCCAACAGGAAAGGCATGCCACATTTCCCTAAAAAAATATCTAAAGGTGATGCTGCATTTTTCAATAATGGACAAATGCTGGCTGTGAAATGGCATGATAGGCGTGATGTGCATGTTTTGTCCACTGTGCACTCCGGAGACATGGTACCAACGGGCAAAGTGGACTATGCCACAGGTCAAGGAGTGGTGAAGCCAGTCTGTGTGGTGGAATATAACAAGAAAATGGGATCTGTGGATAATTTAGATAAACGAAACACCTTTGTTGACTGTGCTCGAAAGTCCTTCAAGTGGTACAAGAAGCTATTTTTTTATGTGCTGGATGTGGCTGTTTTCAATAGCTATGTGCTCCACCATGAATTGACCAGACAGGAGATGACATATGCTCGGTTTAGAGAGAACTTGGCACGTCAGCTGCTGGAGGAATTCCACACTGCGAGGAGGCCTTCAAGTGGTGGCCGTCCAACACTTGACAACCCAGTCCGTCTCACTGCTCGCCACTTCCCATCACTGGTGACACAGACATCTCAGCAGGGTATTCGCACAAGGAGGCGTTGCAGGGTCTGCCAGACAACAACCAGGCGTCAACAGCTGCGGAAGGCCACCAAGCACATGTGTGACTCCCTGCTTTGAGGAATACCACACCCTCAAACATTTCTGAGTGTCCAGTCATGTCAGAAAAAGACAAAAAACATACAAACAGTAGTTAATATTTCAATAATCTATAGTTCTAAACAGACAAATGACAACTTTTTGTTCCTGTTCCTGTGTGTGTGTCTGTCTGTGAGTGTGTGTGTGTGTGTCTGTGTGTTCATGCCTACATGAGGCACACGTGTTTGCCTCATGGGCCTTCCAATAAATGGCTTCAAAGTTCTTGAATTAATCTGACCGTTTTAGACATTCATTTTTGTCATTTACCTTGTTTCCAAAATTCCAAAAATCTGATAAAAAAGATCCTTTATCAGATATTGAAACCCCTAGGTTCAGAAAGTAAAATTCTCATATTGTGTGCATTGTGTTCATTCAAAACAGCTAATTTCCTTTCATGCCTCGTCTGCCTGGTTTAAGATTTGTGCTAACAGAATTAGGTTTATTGAATGGATGGAATATGATAGCCTATGACGTTCACTTTCTTTAGTGTGTCTTCCACTTCTAAAAGTATATTATCCTGACTGGCTACTCACAGAGTTCACTACCATCGACTAACTATCTTGCCCTCTTCCCCTCAAACACAACAAAGACCAGTATGCTAACATTATATGATAATGACATCTGTAGGCTACAACATCGATTGCTGTAAATGACAACGCTATAACTTATGAACTGATTTCTAGATTTGATACATAAATTATAAGGGCACTTACGTAAAATCCATGTGAAGGAAGGAAACGGACGACAACAAAAACTTCCTTGGAGTTAAACATCCGTCTGAGGTAAGAGATATTCGCGTGTCTTGTTATCCTCGTGACAATTGTAGCACGTTGTCAGCGCGACTTCATTTGCGTAATCAGGTGCATGCATGCAACACATGTGATCACATGATGAAAGCATGTGTGTGTGTGTGGTACTTTGCAATGTTCACGTGAAATAAAACAGATCAGGCCATGCTAACACTGCATAGATTGTAGGCCACCTAATAATGACTATAGAATGTCAGTGTAGAACGCTAGTGACGCAGCCTAAAAAACTCACCCAGTGGAGTACGTTGGTTTAAATAAAACCTACGTTCTTAAGGGTTAATAGTTTAACAAGTATAAAAGTTGAAAAGACATAGCAACCCGATCTGTTTGAAGACCTACATTACAAAGTTTGAATGAAGTTTCTAAGTTAAACTGTTCAAGAGAAATTGCGTATGGAAAAAGTGGTAAGCGGAATAATAATAAGAAACATAAGTTGTTGCCTAGGAAGAACAGTAGAGTGCATTTTCATGCACTGTAATAAGTTGTTGCCTAGGAAGAACAGTACAGTGCATTTTCATGCACTGTAATAAGAAAAACAAATAATTATAGGCTACAGCTGTCGCCTACTTTGCCACTTCCTGTTTTGTGTTGGAGAGAGGTCACTATTGGTTTTTATAGTTCACGTCACTATTTGCATGAGCCATGACTAGAAAGACTTGCGATAATATCAAACATGTTTGATATTGTCGTAACGGCAAAACTAGAAAAGGACTGACTTCGACTGACTTAAAACCGCTAAGATTGGCACCTTACACGTCGATCTAGTTGACGGGAGCACGCCGCGATTCCAGTACAACTCCCATGATATCTGTCTGACTTTGGAAATTTAGTCACCGACTGTGAAAACAGACCAAAATCGTACAATGTAAGGCCGCCATAAGATAGACTGGTGTAGCTAACTGCGGTAGCTATAACGGCAAAAGAAGTGATGAGCAGCAATTATTAGAGAGGATTCCGAGGAATAGAGCAGAGCTACACACAGGTGCAGGTGCTCCAAGGCTCAGCTAGAGAAGTATCGGAGCAGAGCTACACGCAGGTGTAGGTGCTCCCTTGGTCAGCTAAGGAAGGGCTTTAATATGCTGGCACTCTGAACACAGAGGAAGGCGAAAAACTCCCAGACATTTAAAGGAGAAAAATTCCTTCCTTGCCCTATGGCAATAAGCGACAGAGCCACAGCTCCTGTGTATCAGCTGCCTTACGGCCAATGCCGGCATTGAGTTAAGGTAAAGCGATGCTCCCTTAAATACATTTTGTGATCACCACATAGATTATTGTATTATTTCATGTAGACATGGTCTCAGATGAGATGCCGAGACTGTAGCCTATAGGGTGGTGGCACCAATCCAAGGAAAGTGGGGTGAGGGAGAACCAGGGACGCGGTCCCTGGCTGGGAAAAAACGCAGGCTCGAACGTGGTTCGTGCCAGCGGGAGAGGATCGGGAAAGGGGAAAAGGTAGCGACGCGGTCGCTACGGGGGAAGGGGGAGGAGGTTGCGCAGCACCCAAGGTAGGCAAAGAGAAAAGTGGGGAGGGTTGATTAGCTGGAAAAGAAAAAGAGGCCGTAGTAGCGGAAAGCAAGGTAGAGGGCTGCACGCGGGCTGCCATAACTTGCTGAGTTGAGTGAGCAGGGGGAAAAGCTGTTTAGGAATAGAGAAAGAGGCTGCAGCAGTGGATGGCAAGGTAGAGGGCTGCACGCGGGCTGCCATAACTTGCAGGGTTGAAAAACAGAGGGGGAGACGCCGGAGGAACGGAGCTCCGCGCTGCGGCGCTGGTGCTCGGTTGATCGGCTATAGTAGGAGAGGAAATAAACTGATTGTTGGAGAAGGCGACGCAGGTCTGCTTTCCTTGCGAAACAAGGGCAATGGATCCTACATCCAACTCTGGTCTAATCAAAGATATGGTCTGCGGAGTAGCTCTCCTTCTTCGGGTTGTGCGGCGGCTATCGCTGTTATTAGAAACAGGCGAGCGATTGAATACCCGAGAAGGCGCTGGGGAAGCCAAGCTGCGCGACCGGCGACTTGGCTCCAAGCTTGACCAAATGCGTCTTACAAGCGGAGTGACGCCGATACTGCAACTTCGGCAGGTAGAGGCAGACTGCGAATAAATAACCTGTCTGATTGAAGGAGGCGTGCAAATTCCGTCATGCTCCTCCCGAACTTCCGTTTGTATGTGGAGCGCAGGCTTATCCAGTTATGGCCATGAAGTGAGCTGTTATGTGCTGAAATAATGATAACTGCATTTGAATCTGTAACAGTGTTGACACATAAGCATTGATAAGAATGTTGAAACGTCAACTTTATTTTTAAGAAAATTATGTAATGGCTGCATGTCTCTTGATCCAAAATTTCTGACTGACACTTGCTATGGCCATAAAAAATGAATAATTTAGGGAAATAAAAAAATTGAAAATAATCTAAAAGAAAGTTCCACTGTAAATTACAAGACTAATGTTACCTCAACCACACCAGAATAGAGCTGTTCTCCAGACCTTTGATCTGAAATATGCAGGTACCCTTAGTTGTGCACGATGACAAATAAATAAAAAATATTTTAATGAGATTCAGGTAATTTCCAGACATTGAAGTCAGTGAAAATGAAATTGAAACAAACACAGTCAAATATCACCTAAAGCCTTAAATCAAATAAATAATAAATATTCTTAAAAACATCACTGGCTGAATCCAATCCAGTTGAAGATGCAGAATGTATATAATGAAGTGGGTTTACTGCAAGGTTTGTCTAACCACTAGATGGTGCCAGTAGGTTTGTTGAGCCAGAGCCATATCTAGATACTGTGGCTCTGTGTTACAGTAAGCAATGATTTGGGTATAACTAGTGTTGAAGTAGTACAGTACATTAGTGATGAAGCTGTGCGTAATGGCTCAAGTGAGCATACTTACGGTGCTGTCAGATACAAGTTACTGAACCCCAGATCGCAGTGTGATTCCTGACACAGCTGCATCAGGCTGTGGGAGTGGAGAAATACGGTGGCCCAGAGGGGTCAAGCTAAATTAATGGTTTTGCTTACAGTTGCGCATAAGGCGCACACTGAGGTAGACGCTAAGCCGAAACGTGTGTATTGCATAGATTGCATAGTTGGTATGCAAAGTGAGACCTTTTTTTCTTCTTTGATGTTTGCATGCAGTTGCACCTAAGGCTCAAAGACAATGGACATCCAATATTGTTTTTCAGCCAGGTCTTGTGCGTATTCTCTGCATATTTAAATGACGCTATGTACTGTATATGTTGACCCCAAATTATTTACAATTTTACAAACCATTATTCTTCTGTTCTTGCATTATTTGCAGACACAGTTGTCAGAGTGCATCTTTACCTCTTCGGGCGCTATCATAGATAGATAGATAGACATATAGATAGATACTTTATTGATCCCCAGGGGAAATTCAAGCACACCTGGGGCAAAGCCGACGCAAGGCTTGTTCTTATCTTACACTCAATAAAGTGATGAATTGTTCGCCTTGCGCTCCACTTCAGTTAAACCTTTAATTAACCCCCTTGTGAGTCAATAGTGAAAGTAAACTAGATGTACCGCAGAGCGGTACCAAATATGACCGCCGCCCAGTCCAGCACATGTTTTCCACAAAAATAAGTCACGCTGAAAGGCATATATGATTATAACTGTCTCACTGAATTGCATTATGCACACTCAATTCTCACTGGTATCTGCTAGACAACAAGTACCAAAACATGATTAGTTCATAGATTTCACATGTAAAATACATTTTATCCAACCCCACCCCCATCTTGCCTGTTCATAATTCTGAGAAATTCTTGAATTGTGTGCATGTGTGCGTGTACATGTTTATGTTTATGTGTGTGTGTGTGCGTGCATGTGCTTGTGTGTTTGCCTGTTTATGTGCCTGTGTGTGTGCATGTGCATGCATGCGTATATATGTTTACTGTGTGAGTATGTGTCATACGTAGGATTACTGTGAATGTATGTGTGTGCGTGTGTATCTGTTTATGCACATGTGTGCATATGGAATGGGTTTACATGACCCCTGGAGGCAAACATACGCAAAAAAAATTGGTCATCCTAGGCCCTACGGTTCTCAAGATATTCACAGAAAACTGTGTCTGCCCTACCCTCCTTTCGGGGGGGTCCAGTCCAGCGGGTGGGGGGGGGGCGATAGATCAAAACGAAAAACGATGGTTCCATGCTATCCATGTGGGGTTACATGCCCACCAAGTTTCGTGTACCCCGATCTTTCAGTGTCCCGGGAATCCTTGACGGAAATTTGGACATGCAAAAAAGAAAAAAGAAATAAAAAATCTGACTTAACCTATGACCGCCGCTTCGCTGCGCGGCGGTCATAATAACTGTAGAACTATGAGACCACAGAGAACTTAGCAACAGGTTTGAGAATACACATGAATGTCCCTGATTTATGAAAAACTATCAAGTGCTATATATTTTGAAAGAATAGTTTATCGAGAATCCAACAACATACAACATTTTACACAGAACACAGTTTTATTGTTTAGGGTGCAAAAGTCCATTAACAATTCCCTTATACTTTTCACAACAGTGTGTTGAAAATCAAAGATCACAAAGAGCACATTCAGCAAAGGGATATTTCTCAAACAGCTGAAGTAATTCATGATACGTGAAATACCTTAAAAACACACATCAAAATAAACCCTCCCAGAAGCACTGTCATACAGCTATTCCCTGAATAAACAAACAAACAAAATCCCTATTTTGGTAAATCTATCATAGAAATACTGTACTTACAGTACATGTGTTCAAAGAAACATTGTAGATGATAGTAACCTGGCCACTTGCATTGGCTAAATAACATGAGATTATTACTGAAGTCCTTCAATTTTATGCCACATTATGCAATTCATTGAGCAGCACCTCAGGGATACCTCAGTCTAGTTGAGGTTTGCCATTTCAATCACTTTTAGTGCAACTCTATACAGTTCTTTCAACCCCTCTTCGAGCACAGACCGTGTGGTAGCGAAAGACACTCCAGCTGCTGCTATGTTTCCAGCTACAGGAATAAGGCTGCACACTGACTCAATTACACCCCCAAGTCTGGCTGCCAATTTTGATGAAAGAAATGTTTTACCAGCAATTGCCCTGACAATTGCCGACTCTTTAACCATTTCAAGTATTGGTTTGTCTACTCTATTTCCCACCTTTGTGAGGGATTTATCATCTAGACCAAATGAATGGTAGCATGTGGTGAAGAAAGTTGCTACCATGGCAACATCACATGCAACTGACAGACCTGGCACTGGGGCTGCTGTTATGCCACCGGATACAACAGCCAAAGCCCAGACTGCTTTCTGGAATGTGTTGTATTTCTTTTCAAGACACTGCCTGGAATAAACCGGCAAACTCCTAACAAGAGCATCTCTCTTGCGATCTGGAAGATCTCTCTCCAGAGCATTTTGGAGTTTTGAGAAATCAAATTTCTCCAGGTAAAAGGATAAGATCAAGAAGACAGGAGGAGAACCCAGTTCCATGAGATTTTCCTGACAATCATTTTTTATTTTTTGGAGCGTGGCATTCTCTGTCACCCATCTCCTTTCAGCATTGGCTACATCTTGGTCAATCATTGAACGAATAAAGTAGAAATTCTTTTTATTCTTCTGAATTTCCTTTGCCAGCATAATGTCATACTCCTTGAATCTTTTTTCACTAACTATAATAAAGAAGTCATAGTTTTGGAACTTGACATCTTTTATGTAGGTCTTTGCTTTGAAGTTTTTGGTCCCTAGTCCTGGCAGGTCCCAGATCTTCACATTGGGCATGGTGGGATAGGGGTAATCTTTGATCTCCATAGTGGTCTCTGTCTCCCCAATTTTAGCAGCTCCTACTTCAGTATTACTGACATCCCTGATGGCATTCACAAAGGTGGACTTTCCTGCTCCAGTTACTCCTGTTACAGCAATGTTGAGCACTACATTATCTAATCTATCTACTACTTCTCTGGCTCTGGCAATGGCATGCTTCAAATCTGGTTCACCAGAATCATTCAGTAAAGCACGGACATCATCCTCTTGATCAGCCATGACCTAAAGGAAATAGTTTTAGGAAACGTTTTATTCCATAATGTGCTGGTTCTGCAAATAAGCTGTCTAGCAATGCAAGTTCAATTCTATGACAATGTATTTTCCAGAAGAACTGCACTGATGTTGGCAACAAATAAACAATTTAAACAAATAGTTGTTTAAATTATGGCTTATGGTTAGTTAAAGTAGCACTGTTCACACACACACACACACACACACACACAAAGCAACATGACAACTCTACATGTATTGTTCATTTTAATACAACTGACATATAAACAATTGCATAGCAAGAAAGTATGGTGTGAAAGTGTGGTTAAACTTACCAAAGTTTAAAAACAATGCTGGAAGTAGTTGTAGAAATGGGTCATTAGTAAGTTACTTCACTCCTGTGAGCTGCAGTAGTGCCAGTGTGTGGGCGAACTCCGTTTCATATTTTAAACCATCTAATGCCTTGTAAAGGTGGAGCTTAGATCTGGGTGGGGATTCTAACTGCTGTCTGTTGAATATTCAGAATATTCATATGTGACGATAGGTGGTTTAGAAAAGCATGTGGGTGTAGCTTTGTTTGTGGTATACTCGTCCACCCTTTACCATTTCTCGAAATGTATAAAATTATTGTGGTCTTATTATTTTCTAAGGCCCGTTTCACACCGGGTGCGTGGCGTGGCGTGTCAGCTGCGTGGCGTGTCCGTTTTTATTTCGGCTCTCATGTTAACAGGTTAGAGGTGCCACACTGCCTGCGTGACATGCACGTCTCAGGCGCAGCTGCGCAGAAAACGTGTGCATGCTAGGAATAGGACTCACGCCTATTTTTCAGGCCACACGCAAGGGTGTTGGAAGCGTTTCCATTCAAAACAGTGAAGAAAAAAAATGACGTGAGAAAAAGAGACGTTTTAATTGGCAGAAATGCTGCCGCAGCACCGCATCAGACACGCTTCTGGTAAGCAAAGACACAGAAAACACCACGCAATCGCTATGCAACGTGACGATCACGCCACATTCCTGGTGTGAGGCTAAAGGGTACACTTGCCATTACACCTCAGTCCAGCAGATGGTGGTGGTAATGCACTCTGTTTTAAAACTGCCAAAAAAAAGCTCACCAAAAAAGAAGAAGGGTTCATTCGCCTGTTCTTCTTCTTCAGTGAGTTTTTCTTTTTAGCCGTTTGCAAACGGAGTGCATTACCACCACCATCTGCTGGACTGAGGTGTAATGGCAAGTGTACCCTTTAGCCTCGTAATGGCCGCCGGGTGAATAAGGTGAATTAAGATGGACCCAGGCGAAGTGGAAAACTTCTAGTTCCATGGGTAGACCAATCAAAATGTCTCATTCTTTTTGGACATCAATGACCCTGCATCCTTGGAGGTGAAGAGGAGAGGGGCCATCCAACATGTTATTTGCATTCAAAAGCCAGCATCAATGGTGGTATGGGGATGCATTAATGCCTATGGCATGGGTAGCTTGCACATCTGAAAAGGCAAAATCCAATTTGAATGACACACACTGGTTTTGAGCAACATATGCTGCCATGGACATTTTTTTATCTCTTTTCAGAGATACCTTGAATGCAAACAATGCTAAACTGCACTCCACACATATCACAACAGTATATGGCCTGTTTACAGTCTAAGCACCACATTTGACATAATGGATAGGAAACATGATGAAGAACTGAGACTGTCGAGCAGCTGAAATCCTGCTCAGGCAAGAATCGCCTATTTAGGGAGAGTTGTTAAAGGAAGAGGTGAAGCAACAAAGATGCCCTCGTCCCAGACGTATCATTGGTATTGAATTCAAAATGAACATATATCTCTTAGCAATGCTGTGCTTGCCAAGCTCAGCTAAATTGGACATATTTTGGTTTCCTGTTGCGTTTCAATTCTCATAGAGTCACAGGAAGTGCTTATCTAAATCACAAATCAGTGTGGCCCATATTACAAACATGAAGCCAAAGCACCATAGAAATGATTGTATCAATGTATATAATAATTTGTGGATCTAATGTCAACATATTTCATGCTTACCTTGTACAGTACCTTCCAAAGTCTTTTTCTGGTGTTCTTTTACTCAAGTGTGGCTTTCAGATACTTCATTTACACCTACCATTGAACAAACAGGCACGATTCTGAGTCTTGTTTTGAAATGACTTCCAAGAATCTAAGCGAGATAGGAAACTAGGAAACAACTCTGCACAAACACACCTGCACAAAAACCACACGTGCCCTACACAAACCACAACACGGCAGACAGCAGTTCATGTTGACTTCCTGTGATATCTTACTTTACTTCAAGTGCCAAACAAAAGCCCAGAGTGTCAGAAACTAGAGACAATAGACTCTTTTCAACACACACTCTCATAAATGATTTTGCACTTTAAACGTTTCTGCACATTAAAAATACCATAAGGCTATGTTCAGACTTGGCTTCTTCTTCTGACAAAATAAGTTGTGCAGACTGCTTTTTCAGTTTTTAAAAAAAAACTTTTTTTTAAACTTGTCTAAGTCACTTGATTTAGATTCACTCACTTTCAGCTCAGCTAAATAAGACATATTTCCTTCATGCCATTCTTTAAATTCTCATAGATTCACAGGAAGTGCTTATCTAAATCACAAATCAGTTTGGCCCATATTACAAACATGAAGCCAATGGACCATAGAAATGACTGTAACCATGTGTGTAATTATTTGTGGATTTAATGTCAACATATTTAAACTTACCTTCTACCTTCTAAAGTCTTTTTTCTGGTGTGTTTTTACTCAAGTGTGACTTTCAGATACTTCATAGGCCTACCATTAAACAAACAGGCATGATTCTGAGTCTTGTACTAAAATTACTTCCAAGAATCTACAAAAAGCGAGATAGGAAAAAAAAACTTTGCACAAACACCCCTGCACAAAAACCACACGTGCCCTTCACTACAACACGGCAGACAGCAGTTCATGTTGACTTCCTGTTACATCTTACTTTACTTCAAGTGCCAAACAAAAGCCCAGAGTGTCTGAATACAGTCAGAAACTAGAGACAATAGACTCTTTTCAACACATTATCTTTATAAGCATGTGCACAAGTCTGCACATAAAAAATACTATAAGAGGTCACATCATTCATATTAATCACATTAATCAATATGGCACAAGTGAAAGTGGCAAATATCGCCATGGCTGTGATTTGGCCATGGCTGCTACCATTGTACCACCGAATGAAGTATGATGTTTACGGAAATTACTCAGTTACTGTATGTATGGAGGCGTCATGTACATACACAAAGCACTAGTGTAGCCAGAATTTACAATGTGGATGGGCCCAGAGAAAATCAGGTGGGCCATGCCCAAACGCAGCTGTTACCAAAATAAGCCATTACAACTAGATAGATAGATACAGTAGATACTTTATTGATCCCCAAGGGGAAATTCAAGGTCTCAGTAGCATACAGACATCACACACAACATGCACTTACAGCAGAAATGGTAAATATAAGTATAAGTATATAAGCATATAACTATGCTTGAATACACCACAATAACACAAGCCTTATATAGCCTTATATATAATCTAGTCTTCTCCATCAACCTGAACAACTGGGAGACACTTGCAAGTGACAGATCCAACTGGTGCACAGCAATTATCAAAGGCTGCAGAGTCTCTCAGGAGGCCTACAAGTCCTTCCTGGACGGTCATAGTAGTTGTAGTATATATAATCACAAGCAATGTCGCAAGCATAGCCTACCATAAGCAGACTATTGCACATGGCACAGCGGCCACATAAGCCACACGACGGTGAATTGGTGTCTCCAACATATAGTCCAAACAAAGTGCTTGGAAATTCGAAGATATCTTTCCAATGTCTTCTTTAGTGCTCTTGTAAATACATGTAGTCCAACTATTGAGCGTGTTGGAGTTCTTTTCCTTTGTAGTTCTGAAATTCTCTCCGTTCCCAAATATCTAATTCCATTGTAACAATATTGACTGTCTATTTGTATTTTTCTTTTTCTGGAGACGAGAGACGCTCAAAACCGGAAGCAGTTTATGAACGGTCATAGTAGTTGTAGTATATATAATCACAAGCAATGTCGTAAGCATAGCCTACCATAAGCACACTATTGCACACGGCACAGCGGCCACATAAGACACACGACGGTGAATTGGTGTCTCCAACATATAGTCCAAACAAAGTGCTTGGAAATTCGAAGATATCTTTCCAATGTCTTCTTTAGTGCTCTTGTAAATACATGTAGTCCAACTATATGCGGAAATGAATTGAGTTACCCACCCTGAAGTCAATTAACGTATGTTGCACTGACTTCCAATCCATCACAAAAAAAGTGATGTGCATGACATATACATGGTATAAGTTTCTGTAACTAGCGATGGGGGTGGCATTTGAGACTGCCACTTGTTTGTGAAATGTAATTCTGTAAGCTTATTCATTTTTGTTCATTAAAAGTTGCTGTGGAAATTCCACTTAATGCTGATGTCCTTGATGCGTATGAGATATGTATTTTGAAATATAAAGAATGAAGGCATACTGTACATCCTAAATCAGTTGGTCTCGAAGAAGTTTTTGTGACTATAGGCTACAATAACTTTATATATGTGTGTGCTTTTGGAGTTTTCTGACAGGAAAATAACAATTCATGTTTTTCATTAAATATACAGTGTTGCGTTTTGTGACACCACTCTGGTGTCTACGGGGCTCCCGTAACACAATAGAGATGACTACTCCTGTAAGTGTGGGTGCGCTCGTCTTCAGACTGTGAGGATTTCACAGGGTAAAAGAGGAGGTATGCGTTTTGTGTCTACTCTGGTGTCTAAAGGGGCTCCCTTTAACACAGTTGAGATTGCAACTGTGTGTGCATGTGTGTTCGTCTTCGGACTGTGATAATATCACAGGGTAAAAGAGGAAGTATGTATGTCTGATGTGAGGGCCCTTTTTCGACGGGTTTAGGATGTACGAGAGGGTTAGCTTGATCGAGAGGCTCTCTCTATCTGAATCAAATTCCCTAATTTGGGGTTTGGGGCTAACAAAGGTGGACTACTTCAGAGTCTCTTTCTATCTCTGAGTCACTGTTCCCTATTCCCTTGACTCGTACTTCAAAATGTGGTTAACTTCACTAAAAGATCAGGAAATTTAGAGCTGTATCTGCTATCTGTGCTTTGTTTTTGTTCAACCAAGCACATGTTCACGTTAGGCCACTATGTCCTATTGCGTTGTGAATTTTGGTTAACACTCTCTCACTTTTGTTTTTGGGGATGCATAGAGACCTTTCTCTTTCCCACGCCTAAGGAAAAACACATAATGCATTACTTAGAATACTTGCAGCAGAGATGGGGTAGTCTGTCCCATCTTGAGCCAATCTCACGTCTGCATTTCCACTGTGTTCAAAGTCCTGTAGCTGCATGCTATTTACATGCTTCAATTGTATGTATTTTTTCTTGCGTAGCTCAGCTATTATTGGCCATTCTTGAGCGTGTTGGAGTTCTTTTCCTTTGTAGTTCTGAAATTCTCTCCGTTCCCAAATATCTAAGTCCTCTGTAAATCCATTGTAACAATACTGACTGTCTATTTGTATGATTTTTCTTTTTCTGGAGTCAGTCTGATTTCTGATATATATGTTTCCCTGCAGGGGGTTTAGCTATTATGGCCCATTTGGCAAGGTTTTCTTACTCTCTTTGAATCAACAGCAAACTTAAGTGCTTGTGATATGACTTCTGCTTTTGTTTGTTACTTCCCTTTTTTCTCTTTTGGCTTTGTGCCAGTAAATGTTCAGACTATTATTATCTGTTTCCTTATACTTTTATGTCTGTAAGTGTTTAGTGGGCAGAAGGCTACACCTTCATTGGTTGACCATATAGGTGGTTTACATGGGGGCATTGTGGTTCTATACACTATATATGACTGGCTGTAATCTTCTCTTTTCCCTTCTAATGTACTGTACTGCGTTGTTAGTAGTCCAAGTTAGGGTTAGGTTTAGGGTTTATGTGTCATGTCACTCAGATACCATCAGGTGAAATGTTACCGAGACAATGAAATCCACATAATTATTATTGATGTTTGCATTATTATTAACTATAAGTATCATATTAACCTTTACTGTAAATTAAGAGCTTGTATCCTACAACACGATGTGATATTAACTGATGTGTGATATTAAGAGACACAAACTGCACATTTTTCTTGGGCCTGTTTGTAGATAAGCTCAAGGTCACAAACCCACAATCAATAACACCACCAGTGTGAGACACGATGCACCCGACTGAGTCTCTCCTTCCGAAGGTCATAACTCATAGCTGACCAGATAAAGATGTTTTGTGCTTAAAAGTGAATAAAGTTTCTCCAACACAACTGAAATGTAGTGTATGTCCTTTGAGCATTAAAGAAAGACGTTGTTCTGTTCGTTGTTCTGTGAGTTTCCAATCTAGATGATCTCACCTCAGCATATTCAGTGCCATTTTCATTGCAAAAACAGATATACCTGCCTGGGCCTTTGTTCTTCGTAACATTCTTAACTACACAAGATACAGCTAGTCTGTGCTTACAAGAACTTGTGTAGTAAGAAAATATGAATGGCAGTAAACATGGGTTCTCAAAAATATTACAATTTATTTCTGTATGAATGGTGCATGATATCTGATAGTGCTTATAATTAATATCTGTGCTTATAAGTGTGGTACATTTTCATGAAGATGTCATGTGTGGGCAGGCAGCAGCCGAGAGATATGTAAAGTTCATGAAGAGCTCATGTGCGGCCGGGAGGAGGCTGGGGAGGATGGCATGAAGTTCATGTAGAGTTCATGTGTGACCAGGTGGCCAGGCAGAGGCTGGGGCAGGATGTATTTAATATTTTTTTGTGGCAGCTCAGTGAGCTCCACCTATATGATTTATTGAATATACATTGGTTGATAAACGGTCTGCCGATTACACAGGGGGCAGACACTGGGCCAGGGTTGGCCATAAGTAAAAAGGAGGTGTATTTGACAACATACAAAAACTTTACGTGTGCACCTTCTCCCCAAGGCCTGGGTCGTGGCGCTCCGCTGCAGAGGACATCCATCATTTGCCACTCCTGCCTGGCGACACTTAATCTCTGTGCATTTAGAGCTGTGCCCCAGAGGACTTGTGAATAAAAGGCCACAAGCAGCCACTTCTCATCTCAGACCGTTCTCCGCTGGTTTTTGTTCAGAGTGCTATATAAGAGTCTGCCTTTTTCCCCCACAACATACAGTATGAGAACTTGTGAAATAAGAAAATATGAATCACAATAAACATGGGTTCTCAAAAATATCACAATTTATTTCTGTATGAATGGTGCATGATATCTGATCATTCCTTTTCATACCATAATAATTCACCCCCATGAATTAAGTGGACTATAGAAATGCCGCTCTGTATTAGATGTTAGCCCAGTTATAATGTGTCATTTCCCAACTACCAATCCAGTAACAGTTAGAATACTTGTCACGCAGGACGTCGAGCGGATGTCGTGCTGGCTCATATGACTCCTTCATGCTTTTCAGTCTTGATAGTGAAATATCGTCACATCTCCTGTACAAAACAATTTATAATCTGACAAGAATACCACCAAACTAAAACAAAAAAATGTATCAGATAATTCAAAATGGATAATTTGACATGGTTGACCAGACATGGGCTCACCTCTCCAATTCCTCAAGAGGAACATTCCAGGTGTCTTCTGTTTCAATGAATTCAATCCAGTAGTCACGGGTAAAAGCCTACCCATCAAATGCAATAAAGATTTATCTTATGTAGTATCCACTTATTATTTTATGTCTGGTTCCCTAAATAGGGATCAAGCATAGGCAGAGACTAAACTAGACCTTCAGTGAAGATCTCCATGAGTTTTTAGACTTGGCTTAATCCATGTCCTGCCAACTGACCCCAATTATTTAAAATAGGCTAATATGTTGTTGGCTCTATACAACCTTTATGCATTATAACCATAAAATAATCAAACTAAATGGGCCGGGGGGGGGGGGGGGGGGGGGGGGCTGTCATAAGCTCATGTCATAAACTCAGTCCATGGCTGAGCATTGTGGAGAAAACTAAATGGAAACACTTACCAAAGTTACATTCAGTTCAGTTACATTCTAACATCATATAGACATGAGGTATGGATCATTTATCTGAACAGAGGCCTACACACAGATCAGTTTAAACATGTAGGCCTCAGTGGACTGTCTGAACAGTGTGATGTGTAGGCCAATGGTTAAAATGTATTACTGGTACAAATAAAAAAGGGGAAACTGTCTTGCAGTCTATTGCATTGACAATAAGAACAAAAACGATGTTGGACATCATAACGTACCATTAGGACGTATGGATACATGTGCCAGCGGGGCATGTTGCAGTTGTTGATGATGATTGGATCCACCCCTCTTTCTAGAGCATCTATGGCTGTCATAGTAAGATAGTTAGTTAATTGCCCCATTAGGAATGATCATTTTACAGTATAAGTATATACTCTTTTGATCCCGTGAGGGAAATTTGGTTTCTGCATTTATCCCAATCCGTGAATTAGTGAAACACACTCAGCACACAGTGAACACACAGTGAGGTGAAGCACACACTAATCCCGGTGCAGTGAGTTGCCTGCAACAACAGCGGCGCTCGGGAAGCAGTGAGGGGTTAGGTGCCTTGCTCAAGGGCACTTCAGCCATGCCTACTGGTCTGGGTAAGAACCGGCAACCCTCTGGTTACAAGTCCGAAGTGCTAACCAGTAGGCCACAGCTGCCCACAACAACAACAACAACATGCCCGTAACAGGTCTGTACAGAGATGCATCTTCACATCCGGCTTCACATCAGATCATATTGCACTACAGTGGAGTTGGAGACATCACATGAACAAGACTTCAGACATGAAGTGACATGTACCCACAACATAGATTTTGAAACAACATAGGCACAGGTTCAGTCAATTAGTAATATTGGCGGATGAGTTTACCGTATTATCCATGAAAATAATGCACACCATCAATCTCAGTGGGGGAGTATATTAGATTACATACATTGAGGCCTGGTCTTTGTATGTGTGCATGTATGACATCATCCTTTGGTGCCTGTTTGGTAGTACATTAGTCTTCATTACATTTACTACAACATCATATGAAGAAGAATTTAGACATGAAGTATGTAGGTAGTATACATGAAAAACACACAACATAGATTTTGAGACGACAAAAACTCTACACATATAAACACACATTATTGATATATGTAGGCTGACCCTAATATATGTAGGCTGACAAGCAAAAAACAAGATACATTCTTATTTGCTATATTTAAACCAGGTTGAATGCCACCAGTGTTTAGAATGCTCTTACCTTTCTCGCGTGCCCTCATATGTGCCATGCGAAAATAGGCAGGATCCATCTGAGAATTGTTATATATGCGATAATAATCGAAAAAACTGACGATCTCTCCACCCTCCTCCTGCCACAGATTCCTATCAGACATAAATTGACTCAGAGTTAAGTCATAGGCCTGCTGCATCACAAGTTTCAGTTGTGATGCAGCAGGAAGTTTCAGCTTCCTTTAAGTCTTAACAATTTATCTTTATCTTAACGAGATTAACGATACACACTCTGATGGAGGTCACCGTTAGGCTATTGTCGGAGGTGCCGGACATGGTTAAAGACGCCTTATTTCGCTTGGAAGAAGTGATGTAAATTTGGCTCACTTTTCGCCTGACATTTTTTGAGAGTTGGTGCTTTACAAAAAGATTTTCAAAAACGAATGAAACTTTTTACCTTGCTATGCCGAATTTTCCCGTGCCTGGTAAACCCCTGAGGATGTAAAAGGTCCCACGATAGCATTTGTTGTGGTACATCATTAGGATAATCTCCAGGTATTTTTGCTCGCAACTAAAGTCAAGTACCTCTGGCTACAGTTTGCAGATCAGAGTTGGACTCAATGCAATGTGGGGCGTGGCGGAGCGCAACGTAGCGCTCAGCCCAAAATCAGCACGTCATTCTCCGATGATCTTTGTGTACTTTGGCTATACCTGGTTTTCATATTGTCTACGGTGTTCATTTTTTCTCAAGGAAAATGTGTTATTATATAAAAGCGTATCCTCCTTGAACTATACTGCCCATGTTGTTGATGTCTTTTCCCGGTCTGTTTACCAACGATCCTTAAGAACAGTCTGTATCCAATAAGGTTATCTCATCAATGCATTTTATGTGTAAGTAGCCTAATTCTTTATAATGTTGTGGCCTATAATGCGAGTCCCAAAGGGCAAATGCAACAATGAACCTCTTTAGTATCCCTTTATACACCTATAATCTATGGTCAACAATCATTATGAAAGGCCATGCTAAGATTAGAGAACTTAATATTGGTCTATTGATTATGTGCATGATTTTATACAATAACAAATATCATATCACGGCTAATCACTCACTGGCGACTAGACTAGTGGCAAACTTATCATTGTTGCCACTACTTTGCTGGAAGTTTGCCTCTAGCGGCCAACATTGGCAAACTTCTGGCAATATTTTCTAGTGAACTCATTTGTTTCCCACAAATCACCCACAAGTTTGCTGCAAATCTGAAGCAAAAATTTACATTTTGTAATGGATGGCACAGACATGTGTTTGTTACAGTTTTTCTCTGACATCACGTTTTCAGAACAATTACGATGCAGGTCTAAACAAAAGCACTCTGGCCATGTTCAATTAGGAACAGCAGTGTCAAAATCATCCCCTGCAAAGTATTAAAATTACTGTTTTTCCAGCAATTTGTGGCCGCTGAGTCCCCAGACACCGGAACATCAGGGTGCATACAACTCAGTGGGCATGTAGCCCCACTAGTGTCTGTTTTTTATGATTTAACAGACAGCTGCCGGATCTAATACGGAACCGGGCCAGACCTGTCCCAATTTCACCTAACACACACACTCACACACACACACACAGACACACACATTTGATTTCTTTATTTGAATCCGCCAATCAAACTTGTAATTTCTTTACAGAAAGAATTAAAATATTCTCAGAGATGATACAGCTTTGATATTCAAAGCATACGTCACAC